>NW_026262593.1:30470979-30913590 GCF_021869535.1 Mytilus californianus | reverse complement strand
TTTTGCGGTCGTATATTGGTATCACGTCGTCGTCGTCGTCCGAAGCCATTTGGTTTCCGGACAATAACTTTAGTAAATGTTAATAGAAATCTATGAAATTTAAACAAAAGGTTTATTATCACAAAAAGGAAGGTTGGGATTGATTTTGGGGGTTAAAGTCTCAACAGTTTAGGAATTAGGGGCCAAAAAGGGGTCCAAATAAGCATTTTTCTAGTTTTCAGACAATAACTTGTGGAAAAGTGTATGGATCTCTCTGAAATTATACCACAAGTTTCCATACCACAAAGGGATGGTTAGGATTGGTTTTGGAGGATTATGGCTCAAACCGTTTAGGAATTAGGGGCAAAAAAAGGGGAAAACAAGGGTTTCCTGGTTAATGGACAATTCAAAAGCAGTGTAAGGGAGGTAATCCAAACACATTTAAAGGACAATGTTGTGTATGTTTGGATTTACCTCCCTTACACTTCTTTTAAATTATGTATAAAGAAATGTATTGTCTTGAGGTGATTAGCTGTCAATTTATTTTTAGAAGTTACTATTAAAGGAATTTTAATTTTAGCCATGATTATGTATGTCATTTTCTATTTTAAGACTTTTATGATGTATTTAAATTGGTAATTATGGTTGCAAACTCCATTGGAAATTTGAATTGAGATTATGATCATATCTTGAGAGAAAGATTTTTTTTTTTGGAAAAAGGGGGGTGTGTGAAAAAAAAGGGGGCGGGGTAAAAAAGAAATTGTGTGGGGGGGGGAAATCTTTTCTCCTTTCAGATTTCAGAAATTAAAAATATTATTTTTTTTTGCAAAAAAAGGGGGGGGGGGGGTAAAAAAAAATTTTTTTTTTTTGGGGGGGGAGGGTAATATGCAACAGCATAGTGTATTGCACAAAAATAAAAAAAGGGGGGTATATTTTTTTTTTGGGGGGGGGGGGGGGGGGGGTCAATTCGCAACAGCATAGTGTATTGCACAAAAGCAAAAAATTGAATAAAAATTAAAATCATATAACCAATTCTAAGTTCTTTGACTACAGTTATTCTGTGTCATAAACCTATTATGTGTCAAATATTTAATTACAATCCAAATTCAGACCTGTATCAAGCGCGAATATTGTGTCCATTTTTGCCCCAACTGTTCAGGGTTGGACCTCTGCGGTCGTATCCAGCTGCACTCAGCAAAGCATTTTATTATAACCATAGATATAATAGGCTATTATATCTATGTTATAACTGATCATGGAATTTGAATATTAAAATGAATAAAGGAAAGTTTGTGATTAATTAATTCCTTTACACAAGCTAATGTGTGTATTTGTTTGATTATTTTGTAATTCTTTGTTTGTTATATTTCAATGTATTTCATGAGGGCCTCGTGGAAAATTAGTTTTACAGCTAACTGTGTAACCTCTTTAAATAAAGGATTATTATTACATGTATAATTATAATTATTACTTAAAAAAAAATAGATTTTTTTTACTTCCTTTAAAAGCTGCACACAATTTGTATTACATATTTACACTTGTAATTAATTCACATTTATGAATATGGATAAGTGTTGTGTATTTACTATTAATTCATTCATGCAGCAATTACCACCTATTATCAAGAAAAGAAAACATGTGGTACACTTATAATATGAGAGACAAATTTATTTGAAAATTTGGTGTTTTCTAAGTGATGTGGCTGAAAAGCTGATTTTAAATCCATCATCGTTTTGGTATCATTTCTTGGGGAAACCTGTAGGACTGTATTAATGGGGAATCGTATTTTGGAAATTGTTTTCTTCATTTTTTTTGTAAATTTTTTTTAAGAATTTAGTGATAGGTTCGTTACTCTAGGTTCGTTAGTTATTCTGTATAAATTTCTTTTCAGAGTGCTATATAAATATATATATATTTTTTTTATGAAGCGAACCCTTTAAAAACTTAGCTCATATTGTCCATTATAAAATAAATTAATTAAATTCTTGGTGTACTTGGATATGCTGAATCTGTCCGAATCGGGGTCCAAAAAATTAATATATGGGGTTCTTTGATATGCTAAATCTAACCTTGTTTTTAGATTTGTGATTTTCAGGGCCCTGTTATCAAATTGGTCCACATTGAGGTCCAAAGGGTCCAAAATTAAACTTTTTTTTTTATTTCTTGGGGTTCTGTGTTATGCTGAATCTATCTCTAATCGTGTATTCAGATTTTGGATATTGGACCATAAAAGGTAAAAGTCCAGTTTCAATTTTTTCAGTTCTATGACCACATTTATTCTGTGCAAGAAACCTATGATGTGTCAAATATTTAATCACAATCCAAATTTAGAGCTGTATCAAGCTTGAAACGTAGTGTCAATATTTGCCCAAACTATTCAGGGTTCGACCTCTGCGGTCGTATCAAGCTGCGCCCTTCGCAGCATTTTTATTCCAGCATGTAATTGTTTCCGAATTCCTATATTTCACACCCATATGTCAGAATGGGTAGTATAAGTGTATCAAACAGTTGTAATTGCAAGTCGACAGGTATTGATAGATTACGTATCTTGCAAAGGCTAAATAGTGCTTTCTGTGCTTGTTCACTTAAACGTTTTTGGAAAATGACGCTATCAGCGGCATGTTTCCGATACCATTGACCAGAACTAACGGAAGTTGATTATGCCTCCGCCTACCGCACTCGGTTTCATATTTACTATTTTACATACTAACTGGAATCTGCTTGTATTACGCTACACTCGAACAAAGTCTTTGTTAAAGTGTTGTAGTCGGACGGGAACCAGTTTACATACGTTATTTTATTTACCAAAAAGATATCTTGACCTGTCCATATGTTTTTTTGTTATTAAATGGTATTTGGAGCTATCCCTTTGTTATATTTTTCATATTTATTCGAGCTTTCACTTTTATGCACATGTCTTACAATCGTAAACAATCGGTATGTATACATGATAAATAGATCCGTTTTGTTATGGTGTTGGACTTTTTACCCTCCAATGATCAGCAATCGCTAGACAAAATAGTTCTCCTAAATAATGTCAGCCTTTCATGCCATTTCAACTTTACAATCATTAAAAAAGTAATAATCAGAATCATTTTGATATCCATTGGATAGAAACTGGTCTTTATCAAGATTTACGAAGATTTTAATAATCGGAAATTAGTAATACGGTTATACCCACGCGGTGCGTATGAATCTTTGTTCACAAAGTTATAGCAGCAGAGTCTGTAACTGTATCATTATTAATTAACTACACTGTTATTGTACTTAAAATGATGAAAACTGCATATGCAATATAAGATGTCAACTCGGCCAATACAGATTTTTTTTCCGTATTGGCCGAGTTCTGATCCGGCCAAAACAGGATTTCGGAACGTCTCTAGTTTTTAGATCGTAAGTCACGATAAACTCAAACTGAAAGTAAACAGTTGTTTGTACGACGCAGTTTTTATTTACTCACCATAATTTAAACAAGCTGAAACGTTCAGTATGGCATATATTTTAGGTTAAAGACGGTCCCATTCATTTGAAAAGCATTTTGAAAGTAGACGATGGAATTATTTCAGGTTTAGGGAACGAGTAAATTATCACAAAGTTCATTTCTTGACGACCTCATAATTTCATCATGTCGATTTTTACTGTTCACTTTCGCTTCTCATGTTTTGTAAACGGTCTTTTATTTTTAAACCCGAACCAGGCATATGCATTCTGTAATTGCGCAAATCTTCGTTCTTTGGTCAATTGGCTTATGGATAGTTGTATCAATTTCAACTCTTACATTATTTTTTTTTTAAATATATTTGCATTACACATGCAATGGCAGTACCTTTCCAATTACTATTTATGTGTTGTGTCTAAATTAAAGTTGTAACACTTTATAGTGACTGGAAAGGGTAGAAAAATTCATCAGATGAGAAAAGGCTGAAGATGCATGGAAACGGCACCAAATCATTAGATATTGCATCTTATAAAAAGAAACTGAGATTTGGATAGTTCCACTTCAAGGTAAAAATGTTTATCTCTTGTGAAATGAAATAAAAAAATATTGTAACACTGTAGTTAATAAATAAAGATACTATTACATGTATTTCTGTATTGGCCTTATTGTTGGTCCTCGGCCAGCAGTATTGGCCTTCGGCTTCGCCTCAGACCAATACACCAAGACATGGACCAATAACAAGGACAATACAGAAATACTTACGCAATAATATTATAGAATGACAGTATGGTTCAATAGCGGGAATCAGCCCCTCAACTACTTTTTACATAAATATTAACTTCTGGCTTCAACTCCTTGTTCGTCTTGTCTGGAGATCTTGTTGTAGTTCCAGTTAGGCAAGCATTTTAGAGACGTATCCCGTCCATCCTCTCTTGACTTGTAATTTCTGGTGATAGATTTTGCCGCTTGACGTTGTATCTTTTCAAGCTTTTTTTTTTTTTTTTGTTACCGTGTAGGGGTCCCATACTATGGCTCCATATTAAATTGTAAGATCCATTCCTAAAGGTCTAGATCATTGTTCTAATCTGACACAAATTTCAATAACTGGAATGCTACCCGAGTTGAATATATGGTGACCTACTAGAACAGCATTATCACTATTGGAATTGTGTTTAATACCATGATTGTTCAATGTCATTAACTTAAATGGAGACAGACATTTGACCTGAAAGGTGGTGTGGGAGTGCAAAATCAAAAACTATCTGACTATGATATATGGTTAAAGAATGAATATCAATTACATGGGTCAACATGGTCAAGGGCAGAGTTGTTATGAAATAACAATATGGCAGAGAAGTGGTTTCAAGTTTCATATAAAGCGACCTGACTGACATGAAATAAAAAATCAAAGGAGTATCCCTATTTGTCTAATCTTCAATTCAAGGTGAAATAAAACTAGTAAAACAATATTATACTATTGTCTAAATCTACAGAAATATAATTTGCTTCAAGTAACAGAAATAACTAGGTCACTAGTAACTTATTTAATGAGTATGTGGGGTATAAGAGCTTGATAACAACAGGCTCTTCATAATCATTTGGTTTGAAAAGGATACTAGTAGTCTTTATTCTTGATTTAGAAAAATGTAATTGCAAGACAAAAATCACATTACTTAGAATACTTTAGATCATTCAGGTAGTCTTCATTTATATGTACAAAAGAACAGCCAGTAGTCATTGGATATTGTAGATCATTCAAATAGTCTTGACCTATTTATTAGTACAAAAGAACAGCCAGTAGTCATTGGATATTGTAGATCATTGTGGTAGTCTTGACCTATTTATTTATAGAAAAAAACAGCCAGTAGTCATTGGATACTGTAGATCATTCAGGTAGTCTTGACCTATACATTTGTACTAAAAAAACAGCCAGTTGTCATCTTCACATATACGAATATCAACTATATGCTTATGAGACATGTTGGAATGTTAAACTAATTACGGTATGTGAAAATCAAGACTTGCATAAAAAATATCACAATATTAGAGGCAGTGGCGTCATTTTTCCTCAGAGCTTTCAGCTCTTTGATTTTGCTGTAGCAAATGAACCATTGTTATTAAAAGTTAGTCCTAGATATGAATAAGAATCTTAAATTTCAATAGGCTGGTTAAATAGTTGAAACTTTGGTAATGTTCTTGATTTCCGTTTGCAGAACACAACAACCTTTGTCTTTGATAAATAAACGTTTAACTTCCATCGGAAACATTATCTTTCAAAAACATGTAAGGCTTGCTGCATCGATTCAACAATTTCAGATATAATTATAATGTCATCGGCATAATAAAAGAACGAATACTTTAATATAGATATGCAAATAATTGCTGCAAATATTTTCCTTAACCTGCAGGATCTGAACATCATTTTTCAACAAAGAAAAATTCAAGATCGTTGAGATACACAGAAAATAAAAAGGGGGATACATTTTCTTCCTGTCTCACTCCAATATTACAGTTAAAAACGACTGAAACTTCGTTCCCATTTCTAATTGACGATTTATCATCACTATACATGTTATATATTACCTTAAAAATTTTCCCGGAGATATTAGCCTTTTGTAACTTTATCCATAAAGATGTATTAGAGATTGTGTCAAGTACGCTTTTCTCGCCACTTTGCGTCCGTCGTCCGTTAACTTTTACAAAAATCTTCTCCTCTGAAACTACTGAGCCAAATTTAACCAAACTTGACCACAATCATCATTAAGGTATCAAATTGAAAAAAAAAATGTGTCTGGTGACCCCACCTGTCAACAAACATTGCCGGCATGACTTAAAATAGAACATGAGGTAAAATACAAGTTTTGTCTATTATCTTGAAAACCGCTATAAAAAGAGAAAATCTGACGATCAAAAATATTCAAGAATTTTGAGATCTACCTACTGTCCATTTACATCAAATCTGTCAGACGACTTCTTATAGAAGCAATTGTCCTTAAATGACGAATTTTTCATTTTTTCATTTTTGCCTTTTATAAATGACAAGTATAATAGATCTATATAGAAAGGAACTGTAAACATCTAAACTGATCAGCAATACAAGAATAAATCAGTCAACATGGCCAAAATCTTTCCAAACCTTATTGCAGTTATTGTCCTGAAATGAAGATTTTTACCAATATTTTGGGTTTAGCTTATTTTATAAAACTATAGTAGATAGATACAAACTTTGAATAGCAAAAATTCGTAAGGGTTCCGCAGAACCCAGTGTCTCGCCTACTCTTGCTGTTAGTCGCAGGCTCAACAAAAATGGGGAAATAATTATTAAAAATTTTCCTCTAGATACTATCTTTTGAATGTAAGAAGCTTCTGTTCAAGTTTGGTAAGAATCCAGGCATCTTCGCTAGCCAAGGGTTACGATCCACTTCCCTTATCTCTGGAGAGGAAGGGAGTGGATCGTAACCCTTGGCTAGCGAAGATGGAATCCAGGATGGTTTATGAATCTAATTAATGTTTTAAAAACTTTAACTGCAGACTGTATGTAATGTTAACTGGAAGAAAAACTAAGTCCATTTATAAGTAATATACGGAAAAACAGGATTTTTTTTTACAATATTTCATTCTAGATACTAGCTTTTGATCATAAACAAGCTTCTAGTTTCACTGTACGTACTGTTGTGCGTTTGTTTTTTCTACTTTGGCTAGAGGTATAGGGGGAGGGTTGAGATCTCAAAAAACATGTTTAACCCCGCCGCATTTTTGCGCCTGTCCCATGTCGGGAGCCTCTGGCCTTTGTTAGTCTTGTATCATTTTTAATTTTAGTTTCCTGTGTATAATTTGGAGTTTAGTATGACGTCCATTATCACTGAACTAGTATACATATTTGTTTAGGGGCCAGTTGAGGGACGTCTTCGGGTGCGGGAGTTTCTCGCTGCATTGAAGACCCATTGGTGGCCTTCGGCTGTTGTCTGCTCTATGGTCGGGCTGTTGTCTCTTTGACACATTCCCCATTTCCATTCTCAATTTTATTCTGTCCAAGTTTGGTACAAATCCAGGATAGTTTAAGAAAGTTATTAAAATTTTGAAAACTTTAACCACAGAGTGAATGTAATGTTAACTGGCAGAAAAACTAAGTCCATTTATAAGTAAAATACGGATAAACAGGATTTTTTTTAACAAAATTTACTTTTGAATACTATCTTATGATCATAAGCAAGCTCCTGTCCAAGCATGGTACAAATCCAGGATAGTTTAAGAAAGTTATTAAAATTTGAAAAAAACTTTAACCACAGAGTGAATGTAATGTTACCTGGCAGAAAAACTAAGTCCATTTATAAGTAAAATACGGATAAACAGGATTTTTGTTTAACAAAATTTACTTTTGAATACTATCTCATGATCATAAACAAGCTTCTGTCCAAGTATGGTACAAATCCAGGATAGTTTAAGAAAGTTATTAAAATTTGAAAAAACTTTAACCACAGAGTGAATGTAATGTTACCTGACAGAAAAACTAAGTCCATTTATAAGTAAAATACGGATAAACAGGATTTTTGTTTAACAAAATTTACTTTTGAATACTATCTTATAATCATAAACAAGCTTCTGTCCAAGTATGGTACAAATCCAGGATAGTTTAAGAAAGTTATTAAAATTTGAAAAAACTTTAACCACAGAGTGAATGTAATGTTACCTGACAGAAAAACTAAGTCCATTTATAGGTAAAATACGGATAAACAGGATTTTTGTTTAACAAAATTTACTTTTGAATACTATCTTATAATCATAAACAAGCTTCTGTCCAAGTATGGTACAAATCCAGGATAGTTTAAGAAAGTTATTAAAATTTGAAAAACTTTAACCACAGAGTGAATGTAATGTTAACTGGCAGAAAAACTAAGTCCATTTATAAGTAAAATACGGATAAACAGGATTTTTGTTTAACAAAATTTACTTTTGAATACTATCTTATAATCATAAACAAGCTTCTGTCCAAGTATGGTACAAATCCAGGATAGTTTAAGAAAGTTATTAAAATTTGAAAAAAACTTTAACCACAGAGTGAATGTAATGTTACCTGACAGAAAAACTAAGTCCATTTATAGGTAAAATACGGATAAACAGGATTTTTGTTTAACAAAATTTACTTTTGAATACTATCTTATAATCATAAACAAGCTTCTGTCCAAGTATGGTACAAATCCAGGATAGTTTAAGAAAGTTATTAAAATTTGAAAAACTTTAACCACAGAGTGAATGTAATGTTAACTGGCAGAAAAACTAAGTCCATTTATGAGTAAAACACGGATAAACATGATTTTTTTTTACAAAATTTACTTCTGGATACTATCTTATGATCATAAACAAGCTTCTGTCCAAGTTTGGTAGAAATCCAGGATAGTTTAAGAAAGTTATTAAAATTTGAAAAACTTTAACCACAGAGTGAATATTTGTGGACGCCGCCGCCGCCGACGACGACGACGGAATGTAGGATCGCTATGTCTCGCTTTTGCGACAAAAGTCGCAGGCTCGACAAAAATGATAAGCAAGACAAGATCTACAAAGAAGTCAACATGGCCGAAATCGTCAGTCAAATGGCGTGTGTAATGACTGAAACTAAAACTCAAAGTTACACACCGTGATGCGAAGCAAAAACTACAAAACAAATATTGTTCATACAACATTATGAGATGTTATGAGGTACATATTGTAATAAACAAAAGACATACAAATAACTTCATATCATTTTAATAGAGTTGCGGCTCATTAAAAGCACTCCTTGTAAATTTATGCATGTGTGTGTAGCAATGCAAGGATCGATGATCCATGAAAGAAAATCAAAAGAATACCAGTTACAGTCAACTGAGAGTAAATAACCACCAAAAGTCAATCGGATATATCACCATCTCAATTTTACATAGGTGCAGTCATGATGTCATGACCACTCATATAAATAATTATTTACAGTTGTTTCAATGCTCTCTGAATATTGTTAATCCATCAACCCCTTGCATTCCACATTTAGCTCCAGCTACTTTACACCCGTATGTTACAGCTTCTTCTAAAGTCTTTCCTCTGGATAAATACCAGATTACTGCTGCATTAAAAGTATCGCCTGCTCCTAGAGTGTCTACTACCTCTGTTGGCGGGAAACATGGAACAGAAATTAGTTTCCGGTCAGGTGACACAGCAGCTGCTCCGTCTTCACCCCATGCACAGACCATGTTGGCGCTGCAAGTATTTTCTTTAGTTAATACAGCAGTATTTTTCTATTAATAAGAATGTATAATAGAAGTTTCAAACATCATTAAAAACACTGAATCTTGATACTGCTACTACTACAAATCCTCTAAAAAGGACACACACACAAAACAGACAAAAACAACTGATTCATACCATACCATACTGATTTAACAGAAAATATAAAGAACAACCCAGGTTGTGTCACTTGTGTGTTGATATCATTAAAAGAGGAATGATATTTGACTAAACAATGATTATTTGTTTAGAGAGACCTTGAATGCAACCGCACTTGAGGTATACTATACAAAAATAAAAGTATTAAAGTACATGTACAATGAATAATATAAGGAGCATATACCCTTCTCTGCATTTGCTGACTATTTTCTGAACAGCTTCCTCTTTATTGCTGCATCCTCTATCTATGGCATATTCCTTACTAACAAAAACTGTATCCACTTTATTTAACAAACTATCTGAAAAAATACAATCTTTACATTACATCATATTTTCTGACTTTGAAACAAGTTTGTCCTCTTTCTCAATATTTAACAGACTGTATAAAATACCATATTACATCCCAATTTGATCTACATGTATTTCACAAGGTCAATAATACAAATGTCTTTCTTGTTAGAAGTCTGTTAAAAAGCATAACAAAAATACCGAACTCCAAGGCAAATTCAAATGGGGAAGTCCATAAAAACTGACAAAATCAAACGCTACTATCAATCAACGGAACAAGTGAAAAACAACTGCCATATTCTGACTTGGTGCAGGCATTTCCCGAAGAAAATGGTTGGATAAACCTGGTTTTATACCTAGCTAAACCTCCCATTTGTATGACAGGTGTTTATAATCATACATATAAAAATAAAAAAATGTTGTATGGTTGCCAGTGAGACAACTTTCCACCAGAGTTAAAATGAAGTGGATGTAAGCAATTACATGTTTTTTTTTCAAATTACAGACAACACCACCCGGTCCTTTAAGAAACTATAGGTTTTGGAAATACAGATAGCTAAATTTGAAAGAAACACTTGTTTGCCTCATCTCCTTTAACCTTCTAGTCGAATAAAAAAAGATGTCATCCAAGAACACGGTCAATAGCTTTTAAAGTGGTGAATGTTATCTGATGCAAAATATCAAAGTTAGGCAAAAGTCTCCGGAAAATTCTGATTTTAACCATTACAACCGCGCAATAAATCGTTTTGACGAGATCATGGCAAACAATTATTGATATTGTATTAGACAGTTATTTACGTTTACAACTAAATTCGACTGAATCAGAGGATCAAAGTCGACCACTCGTGAACTATTCTAGTATTCCTACCAAGATGTCTGTATTCTAATTTCATTAAATATTCTAGTCGGCAAAGATATTTGTTTAAAAAATAGGCTAAACCTAGTCCTGTACAGTCTGGCAGCTTTAAGGTATTTGTTTAAGAATAAGACTAAACCTAGTCCTGTGCAGTCTGGGAGCTCAATTTCCAGGGACACTGGGATTCGCTTGTCCGCTTCCACTGTGTTGTTATAGTTATCTATCCATTCCATCATCAATTGTAGTTCTTTGTAGTTAGACCTTCCCTGTGAACAAAAGTCAGGAGCCTGTAATTCAGTGGCTGTCTATCATATTTATCATATTTATTATATTTATCATATTTACCGTATAGCGGCTTATTTTCGCGGGTGTAAAATTTCGCGATTTTCATTGAATAAGGTATACGAAATATTTTGGCGGTTATTATTTTGGCGGATTCAAAACTTTTATCAATATCTTTGCACGTGCACTTTTAAATTGGCGGAATTTATTTTGGCGATTTTGTTCTATCCGCGAAAATAAGCGAAAATTTACACCCCGCGAAAATAACCCGCTATACGGTATCATATTTATCATATTCGTTTTTCGTACATAAATCAGGCCTTTGCTTTTTTCATTTGAATTGTTTGTCATGACAGGCCTTTTATAGCTTACTACATGGTATGGTTTTATTTTCTTTGTTGAATGCCGTCCGGTGACCTATAGTTCCTTACATCTACGTCATCTGGTATCTGGTGAGAAATTGTCTCATTGGCTTCTTAATTTTATTTTAACAATATTTTGAAAATGTTAACAAATATAATCACTAACAGCATAAGTAAAATTCATTATTCCTGTTTCCGTCCGTTACACCAAATAAAAGTATATAATAATATTTTTTCCAATCGCTCTTGGTAAAAAATCCTTTGCATGTTTAAAGAAATCAGTCTTAAAGTTTTGGTAAAATGTGCAGAACAGAAGCTCCATTCAATTGACGTATATATACAAACAACTAGATAACCAGAGAAATCTAATACTTATTATATATGTCTCTGAACAAACCAAGATGAGTGAACCCTGGGCGGATCCAGGGTTTAAGGAAAAGATGGGTTATTGTCTGTAATAGTAAAAAAAAAAACCAAAAAACGGAGAGCGTAGCAAAGACGATTTTATGACAAAAGATCATTTTTTTTTCTGATCAAAGAGGGGGTTGGGTACGTTCTTAATTTACGCCCCATCTTGGATCCACCATTGCAGACGGTTTTCAACAATTGGACGATATGTTTCTCCGATATGAATCTAAACATATGTCAAAGACCGTCACTATGAAGGTACCAGTTGAGAAAATAGCATTCCGCACATATAAACATGTTACCCAAAGCGGGTGCATTATTTAAACCCCAAGCCGATAAATCTAAATTCTGTTTACATGGCAGAGAAACATAAAATACCTATTTTATGTTTTTTCTCATGTTATTGATGAGAATGAAATATTCTTCTTCAGCACAGGCACTTGTCTCTCAAAAAAAATTACCTAAATACTGTGATATAAAGTATATAGGTTTTTTTTCAGAAGACAAGTGCCTGTGGTCTTCAGCCCTGTTTGAACGCCAGGATAACAAAACTTCTGTTTACTGCAATCGAGACGAGCACACGACAACGAAACCCTGATGTACTCGGCCGAAAAAAAGGGGTGTGTACAGTAATAAAAAATATGTAGAATGTAAGATACATTCAAATAAATAAACAAAGAATCATAGAAATACGTAGGAACAGTTTGAGCCAAAACATTAACACAAATCATTCAAATAATTATTAAAAAAATATTTACATACTTCTAAGTGAATCCAATTGTATTTCGACAGCTGTATACATCTAAAATCTTCAAACGTCAGTTCTTTGAAATTCCTTTAAATAACAAAAGCTTTTTAAAAAAGTATTTGAATCATTTACAAAATGAAATGGCACAGATGTCAAATTATGGAAACTGCACTATATTTGGGCCTTTTAAAGCTGACTTTACGGTATGGGTTTGGTTCATTGTTGAAGTAACCTATAGTTGACTCATTTAAGGAGATTCATTTTGCTTTGTCATATTTGAGATTTTAAGGTATGTTGTGGATCGATATTAGAACTTTGGCAAAGAACATAAATACGACAGAGATTTCCGTACATAAATACGACAAAGATTACCGTACCTAAATACAACAAAGATTACCGTACCTAAAACGACAAAGATTACCGTGCTTGTTTTCGAGAACAATACACAGTATGATGCCTTATTGTTTTGCAAATGATGTGATATGATGACATGCATTTTGTTATTCTGAGAACAAAATGGGATTTCCTGTCAAAATATGACCCATGTTTCGTAACTGTAAGACTTTAAATCATCAGTGCATGTCTTTAGCAACAACAGCAATAATAATAATGTTATATATATATATGCTCTTTGGTCGAGTTGTTGTCTCTTTGACACATTCCCCATTTCCATTCTCAATTTTGTTTTATATATATATATATATATATATAGTCTATCCTTAATTGAGATAAATTATATGGCCTTCCAAATACCGTTTCGATTCCTAAAGTCACTGAAGAGACATTAATTGTCGAAATCCGGATATGGTGTACAAAAACCTTTGCACCTTTTGTTTGCGGTATACCATCTTTTTCGCAAGTTTAATGTTTTCTGTTTAGTATTAAATTTATAATAAAGATCCATATTTTACATCTGGTGATACGTTTTTTGGCAATCGCCAATGGCAGTCAGCAGGGTTTAAGAACATTTGTTGTTCGACCTGTTAGTCAAATGCGTTTTGTTGAAATATACCTTATCACTTTTTTGGTCTTTTGGAAAATGTTGTTTGTGCTGTATTTAGACCCCTCTACCAAGAAATTTGTTTTGCATGCACGCGTATAAAAATTGCGGTTTTTATCCAACGCAATCATAGGTTTGAACGTTGTTTTCAATTTAGACTTTTATATATATATATATATACAAAAGTCTAAATAACAGCCCAACAATGTTAGATCTGTAAATTTGCGTTAGCTATATATATATATATATATATATGCAGGAAAAGCATAACAAAACTTGACAAACCTGTCATAATGTAAGATGGTTCTTGTTCCGTTTTCTCTGTTATTGATGACTATAGACCGTGGAGTGGCTATCTCATCAAGTGGTTTTGGACAATTTACGATGTCAACATTATAACTATGAAATATTTCCTTGAGAAACCTTGAAAATAAAATAAAAACAGTTAAACTAATGCTTCATAAAGATATGTAGTTGGTCTTTATACCCAAAGTTACTACACCAAAATAGGTTTTTCCCCTTCCTGTTAAATCAAATTTATTGTGTCATTAACGAATTTAAGTTGAGAGTTGTGTGTTTCGAATTTCTCAACAAAAATCTGCTCTGGATTTTAAATTTATTTCAGGCTAAGTCGAATTTCACTTGTTATCGCCCATCGGTAAAAATATATGTTATTTTATTACAAGTGACCGCATTTTAAGTCTTTTGTTATACATCCCTGTTAGGTATAATGCTTATTTATAATATCCGTATCGCTTGTTACCTTCTTTTTTTTAAATTGACTACAGCTTTCTAATGGCAATTTAAGCTCCAAAAACGATAACGTCGCAAAAACTATTTCGACATACGTCGAGTATCGTTTTCGAACGAATCCCATTGCATAATTTTTTTCACTCGAGCACATATTTTTTTATTGCTTACCCAGCTTCTTGGTCAGTACCGAGTGTGCCCAAAAATTCTGCTTTAGCCCCGAGTAAAGAGAGAATGCAGCTTGTATATGCAGCGTTGCCTCCCCTTTGCCGGTAAAACTCTTGTGCCCTGAAAAAATGAAAAATATAAATCGGCTGGAACTGCAAAACTGCTGGAATCCCTTTAAATCAAATAAACAGAGAGAGAGAGAGAGAGTGTAAAAACTGTATAGGAAAACCAGGTTGTTGTACATGCTATGGAGGAAATATGAATATATACATGCCGTGGACTGTTGAAATTTCGAATTAGTTTTACTTGGTGATATCTTACCTCGTCAATATATCTTCCTCTGGATAAGTAGAGACAACAGTTACCGTATCTACACATGCTAAACCTACAACGAGAAATGTTTTCTCCATATCGTGTATACATCACTTATTCCAATTTCACACAGATAGGTAAAAATATCAACGCGTTATCTGTGTTATCTTTCATACCGGTATGCTTGAGTGTTTTCTACTTCTGGGTCAAGGATAGCTTATGTTTTACTATAACAGAACGCCTTAATGCAAATTATTCCATGTGCTACTTCTTCTACATTGTAGGTTCGTCAAAGTGGGTCGACCAGAAGACGAGAATTTTGACTACCAATGGAAAATGAGCGGATTTAGATAGGGGTCAAAATTTTGCCTTGCAACATGCAGGTCGCCTACGTAACCCTCTAAGAGTTCAGTGTGTATGGTGTTGTAAGTGCTCTTTAGTGTGCAAAGAGTAACACTCTATCTATGTACACGAGGCAATGGATTTAGCGTCTCCATTCATTCAGACTGGTAGAATTCCCGATCCCATAAAATTATAATGTCATCTCACTAAAAATGATTCAAAATGTGTTGCCTTCGTTGAGCCCATCTATCCCATTGAACCTGAAATAAAGGATATCGCAGATACAGTCAAGTCTGATTCGTATCTTGACTTACAACTCGAGTTTGACTATGAGGGTCGGTTGGGAACTAAACTTTAGGATAAAAGTGATGATTTTAGCTTTCCTATTGTGAACTTTCTATTACTATGTCACAACATTCCAACTGCGCCTGCATATACAGTTGACACGGTATTCCAGAGCTTGCGTTTCCCATCATGAATTCCTTTATAGAGGATTGGTGTTCATTCTGGCTCAAAAGGAAGCTACTACATGAAGAGTTAACTATTGGTAAAGGTCATGTGTTTTACCAACGCCACTATATTTATGATCGTTATGGGATATTTATGTCACAGATGACCATTTTTGAAGATATGTCAATTCAATTGTCTTAGCCACAATTCCGTCCTCTTTTCCTCGATTATGACAACACCGATCTGCGAATTAACAACTATTTACTTGCCTATTGTAAAAAGATGGGTGCCACTAGTGTAGCAGAATCTGCAAGCAACATGTTTATCATATGTTTTTACTAAAGACAAAAATTGTACATATTAATTTTAAGTGGATTTTGACATGTCGCGAGCAACACTACGGTGTCACTAGTTAGAAGGATTTAATGCTTTCTGAGACACCTGTAATAACCCTGGTTTTGTGTGGTATTTATGTTGCTCGGTCTTTACGTTCTCGGACCATATCGATCGGTGTAGTGTTTAGTTGACTGTTCGTCTTTTTTATATTTTTTTTGACGGATGAGTTTTGATTGTTCTCTTTAAATCGTATTCCATTTCCTTCCATGCATGTGACCTACTTTTTACCGAATTACAGTCATTCGAAAATTTTACAAATTCTTTTCCGTTGTCAACTATTCTTGCAGGTGCTAAACTGACTTGAACATTTCAATGACTGACAGATCACATGCAAGTTTTTACCTTATTGCAGTCGATGGTGATTTTCGACATAGAACATAATATACAACATGGTGAGCCATCATGCTTAATTTGGAACAAATATTTTTAAACTG
Source organism: Mytilus californianus (assembly GCF_021869535.1). NCBI lineage: Eukaryota > Metazoa > Mollusca > Bivalvia > Mytilida > Mytilidae > Mytilus > Mytilus californianus. The sequence continues at coordinate 30,896,962 of NW_026262593.1, read as the reverse complement.
AATGATGGAAATATTTATAATAACATAATTAATAATGACATTAAAGTAATTTCTTACTCAGCTTTTTTATATATTCATGTACTTAAACGTAATCGTAATTATTAATTATTCAGTCTAGTCAGGAAATTATACATTATGCTATACCACTAAATTTTCGGATTGAATAATATCTATAGAAATAATAGCAAATAAGAATAGAGAAAAAGGAGGTCCATACCCCAATCACCCGTGACTCCAACAATATATTCCGTTTCGCAATGTTAGAAATAGCTATCTATATATAAATGTTTTTAAAATATGTCTAAGTTTTTTCGTAAGAATATTTTAGGATATCCGACCAAAACACATCACAGATCTAAGGTCTTGTTTTTTTTTAAATATATCCGTTTTCTTGCATTCCGCAAGTTGGTTTTCGTGTTCATTCACCACAAAACCAGAATTAAGTTACTTTAAACACAAATTATTCGTAGAGTATATGCAACAAAGAAGAATGGCATTTATATGCTATAGCTTTAAAAAAAAATCTTCACTTAATTACATAAACGTTTAAGTTCACCAACGAAGGAATGTCTTTTTAAAACGGTTATGAATAGTAAGCGGCGAAATATCTTTTTAAGGAACAGTTTGGGGGAGGTACAAGAAAGCAAAGGGTAAAGAGAATATCTGTTTGTATATTACCGATAGGAATTACTTGTGATAGATCATTGATATTTTATTTAAAGTCGCATGACTACTCAGTTTGACGACAATTTCGAGACCCTGCCCCTAGGACATGGTCCAGTGACCTTGAATTAATTAGCAATTTTCAATGTTAAGTTTTCTGCTCAAGTTAGATCGATTGGAACTTCTTATGTTTTCTATAAAGTTATATTACTGTCTGTACATCTCAGTTTGTCGACCATTTCTAGAACTTGCCCACTAGATCATGTTCCAACGACTTTGAATTAATAAGCAATGTTGCTGTCCATCAGATTGTCTTTTTCTTAATTTAATGCCGACACGCAAGACAAGACATACCTCTGTGTCAACAGTTTATAATGGGATTGTTGTCATACCTTCATCTTCCGTTATCCCTCCACCTAAAGTAACCTTATTTGTCTTCCAGGGATTGTTGTCACTTCTTTGATCGTCCCTTATCCCTTCATCTCAAGTAACCTTCTTAGTTTCATGTGATTGGTTTCACATCTATATCTGCCCCTTATCCCTTCACCTCAAGTAATCTTATAAGTTTCGTGGGATTGTTGTCACATCTATATCTGCCCCTTATCCATTCACCTCAAGTAACCTTCTTAGTTTCGTGGGATTGTTGTCATATCTATATCCGTCCCTTATCCCTTCACCTCAAGTAACCTTCTTAGATTTGTGGGATTGTAGTCATATCTATATCCGTCCCTTATCCCTTCACCTCAAGTTACCTTCTTAGATTTGTGGGATTGTAGTCACATCTATATCCGTCCCTTATCCAATCACCTCAAGTAACCTTCTTAGTTTCGTGGGATTATTGTCAAATCTATATCCGCCCTTACCCCTTCACCTCAAGTAACCTTCTTAGTTTCGGTGGATTGTTGTCACATTTTTATCCGCCCCTTATCCCTTCACCTCAAGTAACCTTCTTTGGATTCTTAGTTTCGTGGGATTGTTGTCACATCTATATCCGCCCCTTATCCCTTCATCTCAAGTAACCTTCTTAGTTTCGTGGGATTGTTGTCAAATCTATATCCGCCCCTTTTCCTTTCACCTCAAGTAACCTTCTCAGTATCGTGGGATTATTGCCACATCTTTATCCGCCCCTTATCCCTTAATCTCAAGTAACCTTCTTAGTTTCGGTGGATTGTTGTCACATTTTTATCCGCCATTTATCCCTTCACCTCAAGTAACCTTCTTAGTTTCAGTGGGATTGTTGTTACATCTATATCCGCCCCAAATTTAAGTAGTTTTTTCCGAGTTTATGTGCTTTCTATACATATGTTCACTTATTTTTAATGAATTCAATCAGTAATATTTCAGATAATAAAAGAGATAAATGCATTATTTTTTTTTCGATTTTTAGTTATAGCTTAACGAGCAAAAATGGTATGCAAAATTTAAAAACTATCTGTGATATAGCCCATTTTCTGTAACTTGACCTTAAAACATTTGACTTTTCTACACTTTACACAAGTATTCCCCATTCTAAAATAAAAGATAAATTTAAAAAATTGGTCCAGCTTATAAAAAAAAGAATAGCCAACGTTGATACAAGTATCTTGTCTTAGGGAGGGATACATCGTACTTTGTAAAATATCACTCTGATTCAAACAAAAAGTTCTCTGAAACTGACACTACTAAGATGCCTGATTTCTTTATTGACAGCATATTTGTTTTGTTTTGATGACGTGTTTTTCTCCAAACAATCGGCATTCCCATGGGAACCAACTGTGCTCCTCTATTTTCCGACGTGTTTCTTAATTCATATGATCCTGACGTCATACAGGAGCTTCTTAGGAAGAATGAAAAGAAGCTAGCATTATCCTTTGTTTGCTTTCCGCTATATAGATGATGTCCTCTGCCTAAATATTTCAAAGTTTGGTGACTATGTTGAACTAATCTATCCAACCGAACTTGAAATAAAGGATACACTTATACAGTTAAGTCTGCCATTATAATTGACAATGAAGGTCGGTTGAGAACAAAACTTTACGGCAAAAGAGATGATTTCAGCTTCCCAATTGTGAACTTTTCATTTCTATGTAGCAACAACGCCCGTATATGGGGTAGATATCTTACAGTTGATACGATATTGCAGGGCTTGCGTTTCCTATTGTGATTTCCTTGATAGAGGGTCGCTGCTCACAAAGAAGCTATTAAACCAAGAGTTCCAAGTGGTGAAGTTGAAGTAATCTCTTCGAAAATTTGACTGACGCGGTCACGAGTTGGTTGACCATTATGGAATATCTGTTTCACAGATGACGACGGATATGTTCCAATCGTCGTAAACACAATCCCTCCTTTTCCCCTGAATGTGACTTACCGAATAATACTTGTCACCGGGTTTGTACTAACATGAGAAACACGACGGATGCCACATGTAGAGCAGGATCTGCTTACCCTTCCGAATCATCTGAGATCGCCCCCAGTTTTTGGTTGGATTCGTGTTGCACAGTCTTTAGTTTTTAACCTGATTTTCGAAGGAAAAATCGGTTATTGATTTGGGGATGTACGGCGGGCGGCTGCCAAACAGTGTCCGTTCATTAACATGAAAACGCTTTGACGAAATTTTTTTCAAATTTAAATATGTTGTTTCCTGTGAATAAATGAAGGTCAAGTTCAATTTTCACGATTTTAGCTTTTCTCATTGTTGAGTTATAGTCCTTTCTAGTAGCCAAAAGTGGCACTTATTACTAAGTATGTGATTGAGTTATTTCCCTTTGAACATAAATGGGTAATTATATATATAAAGTTTGATTACACTTACAGATAAGTTTTATAGACTTTTAAAAGACATTGTATTAATGAACAATGACATTTTGGACTTTTTTTTTCTTTTCTTTGGTAAATTGTTTGAAGAATATTGTGGTAGGTTTGTTTGTTATTCTGTATAAACAAATTTTCTGAATGCTATATATATATATTTTTGGATGAAGTGAACTCCTTTAAAAACTAAGCATATATTGTCTATTAATAAACATATATTTAGATTTCTGATTTTGGGCCCAGTTTTTAAGTTGGTCCAAATCGGGGTCCAAAAATAAACTGTGTTTGATTTCAACATAAATTGAATATATATAGGGTTCTTTGAAATGCTGAATCTAAAGCTGTAATTAGTTTCATTATTAATTAGATAATACCACATTGAGGTCCAAAGGGTCCTAAATTAAAATTTTGTTTAATTTCATGAAAAATTGAATTCTTGGGGTTCTTTGATGTGCTGATTCTAACAATGTTTTAGTGATTAAATCATATCTAATTTTATTGATTATAATTTGAAAATAGATATTATATCATATCTAATTTTAGAGAACTATTTTTTAGTGGTTAAATCATATCTAATTTTAGAGAACTATTTGTATATCATTTATTCAGTTTGAAGTATTTCCCTTTGAACAGAAAATTAATAAGTATATGGATAAAATTAAACTGTGTTTCATTTTAACATAAATTAAATATATATAGGGTTCTTTCAAATGCTGAATCTAAACCTGTATTTAAATATTGGATTTTTGGGCCCAGTTTTCAAGTTGGTCCAAATCAGGGTCCAAAATTAAACTTTGTTTGATTTCAACAGAAATTGAATTTATGGGGTTCTTTGAAATGCTGAATCTAACCATGTATTTAGAGATTTTGGATTTTGGGCTCCTTTATCAAATTGGTCCACACTGAGGTCCAAAGGGTCCTTAATTAAACTATTGTTTGATTTCATCAAACATTGAATTCTTTGAGTTCTTTGATATGCTGATTCTAACAATGTACTTATATTTTGGATATTGGACCATAATAGGTAAATGTCCTATTTCAAATGTTTCAGTTCTTTGGCCACATTCATTTTGTGTCACAAACCTATGCTGTGTCAAATATTCAATCACAATCCAAATTCAGAGCTGTTTTAAGCTTAAATGTAGTGTCCATACTTGCTCGACTGCTCAGGGTTCGACCTCTGCAGGAAATCCGGTTTGCTGTCACTCTGACAGCCTCTATGTTGTGTTTTGTATGCTATTGTTGTCTTTTGGTCTTTTTTCTTTTTTTGTTATATCGTTGTCGGTTTATTTTTGACTTATGAGTTTGAATATCCATTTGGTATCTTTCGCCTCTATTTTATTAACTGTCATTTGGCTGTTATTCGATTTAATCTATCTTCGGAACCAATTGAGATAATGTTTTTTTCTGTTAACTGTGGCATGCGTTTTTAAATCATTAATTTTAGGATTAAAAAAATAGTTTTTCGTCAAAAAGATCGATGTTTCGGAACTGTAAAATTTTAATCCATCAGTGTGAGTGGTTTTGAACAACAACAACAAAAATAATAAAAGTAATGATAAAAATAATTGTGATAATATTGATGATGTTATATTTACTATTTTGTAAGTAGGAAAAAAGTATTAACAAAAATACCAAACTCCAAGGTTAATTCAAAAGGGAAAGTCCAGAAAAACTGACAAAACTTTAGTCTTTATCAACCATAGGATCAAATGGAAAACAAATGTCATATTTCTGCCTTGGTATAGGCATTTCCAAAATTTTCAAATATATCTAATATAGTGGCTCTTTTTTCTCTATTATTGATGACTATAGACCTTGGAGTGGCTCTGTTTTCTCTATTATTGATGACTATAGACCTTGGAGTGGCTCTGTTTTCTCTATTATTGATGACTATAGACCTTGGAGTGGCTTCGTTTTCTCTATCATTGATGACTATAGACCTTGGAGTGGCTATCTCCACATGTGTTTTCTCTATTATTGATGATTGTAGACATTGAAGTGGCTCCGTTTTCTCTATTGTTGATCACTATAGACCTTGGAGTGTCTATCTCCACGTGTGTTTTCTCTATTATTGATGACTATAAACCTTAGAGTGGCTATCACCACATGTGTTTTCTCTATTATTGATGACTATAGACCTTGGAGTGACTATCTTTACATGTGTTTTCTCTATCATTGATGACTATAGACCTTGGTGTGACTATCTCCACATGTGTTTTCTCTATTATTGATGACTATAGACCTTGGAGTGACTATCTCCACATGTGTTTTCTCTATCATTGATGACTATAGACCTTGGAGTGGCTATCTCCACATGTGTTTTCTCTATTATTAATGACTATAGACCTTGGAGTGGCTCCGTTGTCTCCATTATTGATGTCTATAGATCTTGGAGTGGCTATCTCCACATCTGTTTTCTCTATCATTGATGACTATAGACCTTGGAGTGGCTATCTCCACATGTGTTTTCTCTATTATTAATGACTATGGACCTTGGAGTGGCTCCGTTTTCTCTATTATTGATGCCCATAGACCTTGGAGTGGCTTTCTCCATATGTGTTTTCCCTATCATTGATGACTATAGACCTTGGAGTGGCTCCGTTGTCTCCATTATTGATGACTATAGACCTTGGAGTGGCTATCCCCACATATGGTTTTGGACAATTTACGATATCAACATTATAACTATGAAATATGTCTTCGAGAAACCTTGAAAACAAAATAAAAAACTAAATACTTCACCTACACATGTTATTTTCTATATACATTGTACACCAAAGGTTACTACACCGAAATTAGTTTTTGTTTCAGGCATTTAAAGGGTCATTTCCTTCGTATTTCACAACACAAATCTGCTTTGGGTTTTAATTAATTTCATGTTAAATCGAATTTTAACTTCAGATTTATTTCTTTTGAAAATCTGCTGTGGGTTTAAATAATTTACTATATCGCACATCGATAAAAATGCATGTCAAAGACATTACAGAGTACTTTTTTGACGTTTGTAAAATGTTCGTAGTCTCCAGGATGCGTTTGTATCATATTAAGATTTAGGCATTATGCTAATTGCAAGAAGCACACACGAGATTCCTGACTTTGACCAAGCACATCAATATTCGGCAGAGATAAATAAACTGGTTTTGCAAGAACTTAAGCCTGCCCTTTAATGGTTTCGATAATATAGGTGTTCAGAAGGTTCTATCAACACTATAAAATAATTACAAAAAAAAATTACATCAAAGCTTACATGAGTGAAGACATTATTTCCAAATAGATTTCTCAAAGATAGTAATAAACGTGCGATTATTGTTGTTTTAATGATCGATTAGTAAGTCTTCGGGAATTTTTGATCATTATCATTCGAACACATATTTTTATAATTGCTTACCCAGCTTCTTGGTAAATACCGAGTGTGCCCCAAAATTTTGCCCCGAGTAAAACGAGAAAAACAGCCTGTTTAGGATTCCCCTTTGCCGGTAAAACCCTTATGCCCTGAAAATATGAAAAATAACTGGGACTGTAAAACTGCTGAATATCTATAATTAATCAAATACTATTAGACCACCGGGGAGAGAGAGAGAGAGTGTTTGAAAACTGTACCAATATCAGATTAGTGTACATGTCATGGAAGGATTATACAAATAAAATTAAATTAGGGAATGACTAGTTTTCGTAATAGTTCTATTTGATGACATCTAACCTCGTCAATATATCTTCCTTTGGATAATCAGAGACAACAGCTACGGTATCTACACATGCTTAACCTACAACGAGAAATGTTTTCTCCATATCGTGTACACATCACTTATTCCTGACCATTCCAGTTTCACACATATAACACAGATAGGTAAAAATATCAATGTGCTTTTATACTGGTGTTCTTGAGTGTTCTCTTCTTCTGGATCAAGGATATATTATGTTTAGCTCTGACAGAGCACCTTACTGCAAATTTATTCATGTACTATTTCTTATAAGCCAGGAAGTTATTTGATCTAGGATGCCAGTTGACTTGATTAATTGATTAACGTTTGCTTGCCGTCTGGTGGGAAATTCTTCAAAAATATTCTAATTCTAATATATAATATAATATAATATAACCAAAAAGAGTAGCAATATTTGTCCAAAACAACTACACAGATCGAATACCAACTTCAGTGGGGAAAGCCTGAAAGAACAAAAGAAAACCAATAGACTTTGTATGTTATTTTAGATCCAGGATGGGCTAATAGACATAGACAGACAACAATATATAATCCCTACGACAGCTGTACCAGAGATATGAGCCGCTTTTATCAAGAAAGAACAAAAACTGAAACCTATTGACAGTCATTCTTCCCTAAGACCATCAGGGATAGGAATCAACTTCCCTCTAAAGTCTCATCGGCCGACACAATAGAGGGATTCAGAGCTGCTCTGAAAGCAGGCTCTGAGAGGAAGTAGACAACAAAACAATATATAACCCCAACGACAGCTGTACCAGAGATATGGGCCGCTTTTATCAAGAAAGAACAAAAACTGCAACCTATTGACAGTCATTCTTCCCTAAGACCATCAGGGATAGGAATCAACTTCCGCCTAAAGTCACCTCGGCCGACACAATAGAGGGATTAGGAGCTGCTCTGAAAGCAGGCTCTGAAAGGAAGTAGACAACACATCCTGTATATAGTTTTAATTGTTAATTGGAGAATGTTTTAAATGTAAATTATTTTGACAGGACTCGCTGTGTTGCCCGACACTGCGCAAAGTTTTTTCGGGACTATACATACACATTCATGTATGAAATCGGTTCTTTTCTTGGAAGAAGAAGAAGATATTCAGAACGAAAACAAATTAACATATTGGTAGGTTCTTGAAAGTGGGTCGACCGAAATGAAGAATGGGATTTCGACTACCAGTGGAAAATGAGAGGATTTTGATAGGGGTAAAGCAACAGGTCACATACGTGATTTCTAGGGGTTTAGTGTTGTAACGTGTAAAGAGTGTGACACTCTTCCTAACTGAAGGCATCGGATTTGATGTACCCCTTCATTCAGACCGATAGAAGTCGCTTTTCCATAAAAAGAAAATAATGTCACCTCACTATAAATAATTCATAATGTGTTGACTAGGTTGAGCGCATCTATCCCCTTTAACCTGAAATACAGTTAAGTCTGGTTCGTATCTTGACTTACATCTCGAAGTTGACTATGAGGTTCGGTTGAGGCTAACATAGTGATGATTTTAGCTTTCCATTTTTGAACTTTCTATTAATATATGTCGCAACATTCCAGCTGCGCCTTCAAGTGCAGTTGAAACGATATCATCCAGGCGGCCGGCATGTGTTTTCAATCATGGTTTCCTTGATGGAGCATTGCTGTCCACTCTGGCTCACAATGAAGCTACTGAACCAAGTGTTTTAATTAGTGAACTTGAAGTCATCCCTTTGTAAGTTCTACCGACGTCATAATGCTTCAAGGCAAGTGTGCTGGTCATTGAATATTTGCGTCACAGATGACCAACTATATGTTCCAATTGTCTTTGCCACAATTACGTCATCTCTTTCTCAATTCAACGAAAACATCATCGAATGCGACTTATCACAAATTAGTCCTTGTCAAGATAAAAAAAAACGGGTGCTACTGATGAGGCAGAATCTGTTTACTCTTCCAGGGCACCTAGATCACCCCCGGTTTTTTGTTGGGTTTTTGATGTTCATTCGGTAGTTTTATGAGACTGCTGTTTCTCCTTACGTCGTGTTTTTTTTTTGTTATGGTGTCGTCTGTTTTTCTTCGACTTATGATTTTTTTATCGTACCTTTGGTATCTTCTGCATCATTTTATGATGGGTTCTAATCTATTCAAAATTTCATAAATTACACTGTAATAAGACGTCGCAAAAAATCTCAATATTCTTGCATTACAACAAAATTATTTTTATTTACCTGTGTACGTTATTTTATTTGGAGGCATTTTGTCCAAGGTTATGGTTGTCTTTTTTATATTGTTTTACATCTTACCCCCTTGTTTTATTAATTTTGTATTTACATTGTGTTTAACATTTTGCTTATTTTCGGTTGAGCGTATTCTCTTGATTCGCAATGCCTGGCTGAATGGGATACGGTAGAAAATGACTTCAATTTAAAAAATGTATTTTCCTCACCACCAGTCATGGCCTTCAGAAGACCTAAAAACATCCGTGACAAATTGGTGACAGCTGTATTAACAAAGCAACCTACTCCACCTCCCGGTTGCTACAAACAATGTGGCAGAAGGAATTGCTTATGTTGTAAAGCTGCCAATACAAGCAGTTCTTTCATCAGCACCTTTACAAAACAAAGTTATACCATCTACTCAAATTCTAACTGTAAAACGGAGAACTCAATTTATGTACTAACATGTAACACTTGTGGCATTCAGTATGTGGGAGAAACAATGGATAAATTTAATATTCGGCTTAATAACCATCGTTCATGGTACAAAACCAACAAAAACTGTCCTCTCACAAGACATCATCGCTCAAAGAAACATCCTTTTGATAATGTTACTTTCCAAATCATAGAAGTCAACACCGAGTGGGACATCACGACGAGAAGGAGAAGAGAAAACTTTTGAATCCACCAGCTCCACACTTTAGAACCTGATGGTCTTAATGAAAAAGACGAGAAAAGATACAAGAAAGATAAAGGATAATTTAGTACACAGCATCGTCCTTTTTTTATCCTGTGATATTGGCCAATGGACGTTGCAAACTTCAACCACCAATTTTGTAAATAATCTTGAACTTCGTCCAAATTTTGAATTCTTTACAAGACAGCTAAATTTATGTACAGTGAGCTGCAAAAGTTTCGTATCTACATCCGATTTCAGCTGGATAGATGCACGCTTGATGAAGCTAGTTTGTCTAGCTAAATATTGCGATTATTTTTTATCGCTTTGTTATGATATTTTAAATATTCTTATATTTACATACTCAGTAGTGTGTTAAAATTACATTGTTAGGCAATTTATAATTTCATTTGTGTAATTGAATTAATCTTTGTACTGATTAATTCACACTCAAATAGATTCGTATGTTATGTGTTGCTATTTATAGGCACTTATATATATATATATATATATATAAGAGGAGAAGAGACATTAATTGTCGAAATCCGGATATGGTGTACAAATTTTTGCACCTCATGTATACAATCTTTTCCGCATGTTTATTGTTTTCTGTTTGGTAATAAATTGATAATAAGATCTATTGTGTTACATCTTGTGATCCGTTTATTTGTCAATCGCCAATGGCAGTCAGCAGGGTTTAAGAACATCCGTTGTTCGACCTGCTATAGTCAAATGCGTTTTGTTAAAATATACTTTTTCACTCATTTGGTCTTTTGGAAAATGTTTGTTTGTGCTGTATTTAGACCCCTCTACCAAGAAATTTGTTTTGCATGCACACGTATAAAAATTGCGGTTTTTATCCAACGCAATCATAGGTTTGAATGTTGTTTTCAATATTTAGACTTGTTTATATTTTTTCGTTTGGGCTTGTATTATATTTGCCTTCGGGTTTATATGTTTCGTTCATCCTATTTTGACTCTTTCAAAATTTAAGAGTCTATGCTAAATTGAAGTAAATTATATGGCCTTCCAAATACCGTTTCGATTCCTTACATCACTGAAGAGATATTAATTGTCGAAATCCGGATATGGTGTACAAATTTTTGCACCTCATGTTTGCGGTATACCATCTTTTCCGCAAGTTTATTGTTTTCTGTTTGGTAATATATTAATAATAAGATCTATTTCGTTACATCTTGTGATCCGTTTATTTGGCAATCGCCAATGACAGTCAGCAGGGTTTAAGAACATCAGTTTTTCGACCTGCTAGTCAAATGCGTTTTGTTAAAATATACTTTTTCACTCATTTGGTCTATTGGAAAATGTTGTTTGTGCTGTATTTAGACCCCTCTACCAAGAAATTTGTTTTGCATATATATATGTAAGCCTCAAATCTATGTCCAGCCTCAAATCTATGTCCTTCCCGAAAATCTATGTCCTTTTTAATATTGTGTCATAGACGTTCCAAATTTATGTCCTTTATTGTCTCAAAACTACGTCTTTTATTGTCTCAAATATATGTCCTGTGTTGTCTCAAATCTATGTCCTTTATTAACTCAAATCTATGGCCATTTTGTCTCAAATCTATGTATAAACACGGGATCAAGAAAAGCAAACGATTTGAAAATGTTGCAGTTTTACAATAAAATGTAAATCATATAATAATTACACACGCATGTAAAATTTTTAAGCACACACATGGAGAACACATCCCAACTTAACATTGAATTTTGTGAAATGACTTAATAAAACAAAAATCCTATAAGGCCGTACTTATTAGACGGGCAAAAATTTGCGCATGGCGAAACAAACTGGAAAAAGATTCAAGAAAAGGACATATATTTGATGCCGTATCTTTTTTAACGGACATAGATTAGCGATTGACGTCAAGATGGGGCACAGATTTGAGAAACGGACACAGATTTGAGGTCGTACACAGATCTGAGGTTTACATATATATCATATACACCGCAAACATGAGGTGCAGATATATATATATATATATATATATATAGATAAAAATAATATATACGTTCAAATAACAATGAAAGTATATAAAAACCATTATATACAATTTTCCATGGACACCATGCTAAATTTGAACAAATACGATCAAATACTTAAAAGAAAAATATAGAAATACATGTATTTATAAGAATAATAAAACTAACCCAATATGTTATTTTAGCCTAGTTTCACTGAGAACATGAAGAATACAATAACCTGAAAAATTGTAACAATCTGCAATTTCCTACCCCTGTACTTAATACCCTTTAAAAACTTTTCTAGATCGTATGTATGAGGGTCTGGATAGGAGTCTGGGTGAGAGTCCTTCATTTCTTGATTTTTTTAATTGTTTATTTAACGAGGTTTTTTTTAACGACCTTGGCTACCCATGAGGGTCTTAATTTCACGGTCGTTTATACCATTTTTCTATACAGTATTCTTTATTTATTTTGCCCATTATTCTTTATTCTTTATATTTTTTGCTCTCAGTTATTCTGCACTTTTTTTCATTATTCTATATTATGTAAACCCCATCCAGATCCCCATGTATACATTTGTATCAGCTATTTTTTAAATATTCAGAGAAAGCACAGACATAATGTTATATGTCTACATAATGTTATATATCTCTGGAGAAAGTAATGTTGAAATTTAGCGGGAAAATTTTGATTGTCTCCCATGAAAGTGGTATTTTGTGAGAAGGACATTGTGGACACCAGACGAAAAGTTGGCGCAGGAAATAAAACGAAAGTGAAAGAAGCATGTTTTCACAAGTTTACCGGCATAAATAGTTGTTTTGAAAACAACATTTGTATTTTGGTTCTCCTAAACAGGTAAATATACACCAGAAATAACCAAACACATATACAAATATGTAACCGAGATGCAAACTGCAGCACAAGGTGTTTGAAAATATAAACAATATAAACGGTTAATTGGTAATAAAATTTAAAAATAAACAATATAAACGGTTAATAATTTGGTAATAAAATTTAAAAATTACAATGTACCATTAAGTAAGAAAAACATTTTTACATCACTGTCACATATCAAATTATTTACGATGTGGTGTCATTGTATACATTTGTATTTACATCAACATTTTATAGAACAGGTCTGAGTGACATCTGCTAGATAATGAAACAAAATTTTTGCTTCCTGTATTGTCTTATACACCTTATTGCTATTTGGAAATTTGCGCCGCTTGAACTTTTGACTTCATACAACAATCACTTTTCCATTGTGGCGTCAGATATTTTCTGTGACATCAAAATTTTACAGGAATCTTTGTGATGTCCAGTAATGGCGGACAAATAGCGATAAGGTGTATTTATCATTAGACAGTGACAATTTGGTTCAGGTTATTTATCACACATAGACAAAATCCTAATATATGTCTGGAGTACATTCTAACCCAAAGTCATAAAAAAACAATATGCATGTATATGAATGCATCAACAGGGGCGGATCCAGCCATTTTTAAAAGGGAGGTTCCAACCCAGGAGAAAGGGGGGTTCCAAATATATGTCCCCAGTCAAATGCATTGATTGTCAAAAAAAATGTGAGGGCAATTTTGGTATCTAATGAAAGATTAAGGACTTGGGATGACTGTAGAACCCTTGTTTGCATTTTTTTTTATTTCAAATTATTAAAAAAAATATATAGAACAGGAGGGCATATTTTACCTGTTACTCAGATTAGAAGTACCTGCTTTTTTGCTACTTCTGGGAACTAGTGCGCCCTAATATGCGATTGAAGGTATATTGAATTTTTCAGCACAAGTCAGAATATGAAAGGTATAGTTTTGAATGAAATGACTGTCACTTTATTTGAACCTATGAATGCTTGAAATTGAAGAATTTAACATAGAAATGAATGGGCTATAGGGGCCGTCTTAAACTTGCAGTAAAGTGAGAGATTTTTTTGTTGCTCAATGATGAAAGCCTAAATGTGATTTTGAGATGAAAAACAGCAATAAAAGCTATCTTCCTTTGCTTTTTCAGTGTTTTTTGCTGTGCATGTACTGATTTTGTGTCATGGATGGATACCCCATATCCTTTGTTTTTCTATTATATGAACTGGTGGTTTTATTCCTGAAACCAGTACATACTTAGTTTAAAATTTTTGGGTAAAAGTCATCAAATTGAAACTCAGTGCACATGTTCATTATAATTTGAGTTTTAAAAAATTTATACAAAATTTCAGTTTTTCCCTAGTTTCTGGATTCACTGAAAAAGAAAAATGATAGTGTGAGGGCATGGTGTCCTCCAAACACATTTTCTTTTTATGCCCCCGCGGTAGCTGTGGGGGCATTAAGTTTTACCCTTGACCGTCTGTACGTCTGTACGTCTGTCTGTATGTACGTACCAAAATTGGTTTCCGTTCTGTAACTTTAGTTTGACTCAACCAAATGTTATGAAACTTATACACAATGCTTATTACTACAAAACACTGATCAAGTTTGAATTTTGGTGGTTTCACTTTTGCCGTTCTAGAGTTATGCCCCTTTACAAATGGAAAAATTGCTGAATTTTTTGTTTCCGTTCTCTAACTTAAGTTTGCCTCAACTCAATGTTATGAAACTTATACACAATGCTTATTACCACAAAACTCAGATCAAGTACGAATTTGGGTAGTGTCACTTTTACTGTTCTTGAGTTATGTCCCTATATAACGTTATATGCAAGCGGGGGCATCATCTGTGTCCCATGGACACATTCCCCATTCATTTATTTGTTTAAACTGTTAAACAAAAAATACTCCTTCAATTTTTAAATTATATGGAAAATATGATGAAATGACAGAAAAAGTATGTGAAAAATTTCACAGTAACAACAAGAATTGGAAAACATTTTACCAGATGTATATATGAAATAACATTTAGTGGTTTTTGAGTAAATTTTTCTAATGAATTGCCCAGGAAAAGCTGCAGTGGTTACACAATTTAAGGGAACAACCATTTGATATAAGGTGGGTGGAGTGTTGGGGCAGGAGCATATGTATTAGATTGACTTTTTATTTCATATGTTACTATGCATGCCACAAAGCCGTGCAAAAACTTTGTTTCACTTTAGTACTCCTGCCCAACTCAGAAAATCAAATGGTCATCCCCTAAGGAAAAGTTGATTGAAAATGTAAGAACTAAAATGCTTGAATATCCTATACATTTAATATCAAAATATATGATATGACAATTTACAGACATAAAACATACAATAGACACTTTATAGACAAGATCAAATTTAAGCTACTTAACCATGTTAAATATCTGACATTATTTAAAGTTCATATCTTAAAATCTTGTTTGCTATCACATGACAATTAAACGACAGAGGTGTTGATAATCTTTTCTTTATTGCTTTTCTGTAGATTTGTACCATGATTTTATCTTCTATGCTAAGACCTATATTTCATTATTAAACCTCATTTTAGATCAAATAAGTACATGCACTTGTGAAAAGCTAGCAACAAGTTTTGTTAACGTTAAGTTTTTAGTTTATATACTGTAAATTCAGAAATTATTTCAAGGTTTTTATTAATGCAAATAATGCGACTGGGTGGGTATCTCAAAAATAAGAACTCACATTCTGATATCTGATCCGTATATCTTAATGCACATTTTCCTGAAATCGCAATAATTAATCTCACATTTTTGTCCAAAATCGCAGTAATAAATGCATACAATAAGTTCTGAATTTACAGTATTCTCAATCTCATTGTAAAAACCCTTTAAGTAGACACAACAGTTGCTGGTCTATATAAAATAAGTACACAATATTTTCACTATTTTTCAAATTGCAAGCGTTGAACTATTTGACCAGTCAATAGTTTCCAACTATTTGCCCTCAATGAAACTATTAGACCGCAAGCGTCATTACATTTCGCAGAATTTCAAATGCAGCTACGGGATTGGAGAATGTTGAGAATACCGCTGGAGTTATAACGTCGTTTTTTGTCTATCATATCTAGGGTTGACCTCATTACGGGACGTAGCCTTAGCATTCAGAATATGTATATGAACAGTAGGACAACCGTAAGCGTCTGAGTAAGGATTTCGGTGTGAAGTAAACGTTAAACAGTATGGTTGTGTTTCTGCTTTTTGTATTACGATAGTTGATTTAGACCCTACATTTATTGTCTGTTGTCTCTTTCAGTATAATAAAACACTTACTGACTGGAATTTGTGGAATAGTAAGTTTATTGTCCCCTCGGAAACAACTTTTGCCCTCGGTTCTGCCTCAGGGCAATAGTTGCACCCAGTCAATAAGTATAAAATATTACATGCTCATGTTGTTAAGATCAACTTTTTCAAACCATGTGTCAGATATCAAAATGTGTTCACGTTTTTTTTAAACGTGAATTATTAAATTATGTATGTATTCATAATAAATAATGATTAAGCTCTTTAAGGAATTAAAAAACAAATTTAAGCTGTATAATTGATCCAGTTATGTCATTTATAATGATATTAATTCTTTAATGAGAAAAATAGGCTTGTTTTTAATCTGCTAAGAACAGTTTTTGTTATGTTTGATTGAAAGAAATTTATTATATTATAATTTGAAAATACCTAAGAATGAATCTATAGTAAATACATTTACTTTGAAGTAGCAGTGATCCATTTGCAGACAATAGAAATTTACAGCATAACAGTATGTAACTGTCCTTATCAAGTATTCAAGTAGCTCATAAAAGATTGATTGTTGGAGGCTTAATGTCCAGTGGCAAATATTTCATGCATGTTCAGGACTTTTTTTATATTTTTTTCTAATGAAAGAAATGGAAGGTTAAAGACCAAACAGCCTATTGTTTGTTTGCATTAGCTAAGGCAACTTGATTATGACATGGAAACTCTAAGACGTTGTATCCAGCTGAGCAAAAGCGGCAGATTAGAACGTTCCATTTTGCGTATTTCATAGATTCGAATATGATTTTCATGTCAAAATACGTTTTGTCAAGAAAACTGGGATTGGGCTAGTGAAAATTAAACAAAAATAAACACAAACATGACAAAAGAAACTGTTTAGTCCTATATTGTGGTATGCCCTAGTCCATCTGTGCTTCTATCTGTCAGTCAACACTACAGTGGCTAAGGAGTTGACTGAAAAGTGGGCTGGGGCAAACTTCTGAAAGTGATGAGCAAAAAAAAAAATGCTTATGTAAGAACTAATAAAGTCTAATAGTCTAGAAGTTAGTCAGTGTCATCTTTCATTTTCATTTTTTATTTTCAATAATTTTATCAAAGAGAGGGAGGGGGCAAATACAAACTTCCCTTTTTAAAAGTGGAGAAGCAAGTGATTTCGACCAATTTGACTTTTCTAGAGTCCCCACTTTCAACAGACAATGTTTCTGAAGGCTAATTTGATATGGCAACAGAATGACAAATACTGATAATGAGTGATACGTAATTGTATAACTGGATAAAAAAGCAGTTATATATTGTTGTTATTTTTGAATGCTGGTTTCAAAAACGTCCAATTTGCCAAAATTGCGGGAAATTTGTACTACTATAACGTCAAATTCAGTGTTCTGAAGAAAGACAGCTCTTTTCTTGAAAACAAATGAATAAAAAAACATGAAAATAACTCATAACTTTTTGGAAAGGTCAGTCACAAATACTTTTAGGGCTTTATTTAAATGAGTGCACAAAGCACTTTCCTTTTGGAAATTTTTATGAAGAAATCAATGGTAGATATTTTTTAATCTTTGAAACATTCTTGCATATTATTTTTAGTGGGAATGAAATAAATCATAAATTTTTTAAGATCAAAACAACAAAAATCTCAAACTCTAAAATCTTTAATTGATATATACAAATCTACTATTTAACATGAAAAAAAGAATCATGCTTGTAGGTTAGATATCATTGGTTTGAATAACAACCAAATAATGTTCATATTGGAAAAAACATCAAACTGAGGCTGCTATAGTGATGAAACCAAGTCGGTGGCCACCAATTTTTTTCATCTTATTTTGTTCCCAAAATCATGAAGTACCTTCACACAAAATTTCAAGGAAAAATTAATGGTAGAACTGAATAGGCTGTTTGGTCTTTAATTCTACCATGATTAAGTTTAGATGGTTATCAATTTCAATGAATCAAAAGAAGAATAACAAAATGAGACAAATGGGACATTCCATTATGTGAGTTCAACCAGTTCATACCAAAAGTATACCGGGTAGTGCCAATTGTCCAAAGCTCATCTTCAACAGAATATAAGGGACCAATAAAGGTACTTATTCTAGTAGGTCATCCTTGATGATGGAAAGCACTACTTTTTTATGGCGTTAATATGAAGCTTTCACATTTT
This sequence comes from Mytilus californianus, assembly GCF_021869535.1. Taxonomy (NCBI): domain Eukaryota; kingdom Metazoa; phylum Mollusca; class Bivalvia; order Mytilida; family Mytilidae; genus Mytilus; species Mytilus californianus. Next base: position 30,878,604 of record NW_026262593.1, on the reverse strand, counting down.
TTAGTGTAGTAAATGAACAGAATATGGAATTCTTTGTGAAGAATTAGAACAATAAATTTGGTTTCATTTCAAGCATTATTTAAGTTGCATGTAAAAATATCAAGAAAATACAGATTCAGAGAAAAAAACTATGTTAAATATACACTCATAGAAATCTCTTTATTTTTACTTCATTGAAGTATTTATTAAGTGTTGTCCTTTTACCAGACATGGGGTCTTCCTAGTAATACTTATCTGTAATCGATTACGGGTACATTTTTTCATGTAATCGAAAGTATAATCTGTTATATACAATATCATAAAAAGTGGAAATACTTTAAAAATTTATTATAGTGTCTTAATTCTATCTCTTATCTCATGGGGGTAACTTTGTTTCCCTACTGCAGAGGTCTTCAATACGTAATTGATAGGGGGTGCTACTTGGGTTCTGTTACCAATATAATTTAGATTTTAAAAATGTATACCTTTCCCTATATTGGTTGGGTTTTGTGTGGTGTGTTGGTAAAGTGGAATGAGAAGGTGTCAAAAGAGAGAAAACTTGTGGATAAAACACAGCCGGGGACACCAAGAAAGATGACAGACGAAGAAGAATTTACAAATAATCCAAAAAATATAAAAAGGACATACAGCAACACCACTAAAAACCATGGGTGAATTCAGGGGATCTGGGAAGCTTTTGTCGTGTAGGAAACTTACATTCCATAGTGGTCAATCAAATCGTGGTGACAACAGTAATATTTTTGAAGGGACGATCTCAATCTTTACAATGAAAATACTGCAGAGTTAAACGCTAAGTTAAGTGAAGTCATTTATACATGATTAACAAAGTTTGGAGACTTATTGGTTTTGCTCAGTTCTTCTTATTGTTGTTATTCTTCCCTCTTCTTCTTCTTCTTCCTCTGCCACTTTTAAATTTCAGCTTGTCCGCACCCAAACCCTTGTCAGATTAACTTAGGGTTCCACAATATGTTAGACTAACATGTCAAGTGGTGCAATCAGGATTTTGTTTTGTGAGTTGGGCTTTATAAAGGGGTACTTTGAGGGGCAAAAAGAAAGGAGGGGTTTACTATAGAACCCTATGGGATTTTTATTTTTTTTTTCATTTTCAAATGATTATAACTTGAGAACAGTTAGTGATAGACACATGGGGTCTTCAGTAATGACCATGGGAACATACTGAAAGGTCAAAAGGTCAATTATGAACTCTTTTTTCAATTTATTCAATAGGGAGAGTCCTTAGGGGTTTATACTTACAGGATTTGTTTGGGCAACTTTGTAACAGCATCCTGTTACAATCATTTCTTAATTATGAGCCCAGGAGCAGACAAGAATCACATTCTGCCATAATCGCGAAAAATATCACCTTTGCTTGGAGCTCAGATCCGAAGCTCAGATTCCTTATGTAATGTTTACTTACAGTGAGACTTTCGGCTGTGAAAAAATTACAGGGTTTTCATATATTTCTGAAAGTAATTTTCCCCACCTATTCACATATTTCAAGCTGGAAAATGTGACCTATTCGAGCGGCACGTCCTATCACCATGTATATAGGAAGTGGCCCCCAAGGATTCTTATTCTATATAAAAAGAATACTGATATACATATAGGACAGGGGATCAGACAAATTCATCAGTAAGTCAGATACCTTTAAAAGATTACGAAACAAAAAATGTGAATATTTAAAAGTCGCATATCATTCTCAAACTGATCTCTGGATGGATGTACCAATGTCATTTTATATGAAATAGGACCTTATTGTTATATACACATATTTGACTATTGTATTTAATAATGAAAACCTAGGATCTTATAGACAAGACCAGAGTTTGGACATCTTGACCCAAAAAGCTACTTTGGTCAGGATTAAGATTTATAAGCTTTACATTCTTGAATAGAGTTAAGGAGGTAATTTTTAAGGCTTAATAATTAATATACTTATTAGATAATAATGTTAAAATTAATGAAGTAATTTTTTTAATAACTTTAATCAAATGTCAAAGGAGTTATACAATAGACTGAATCTAAATTTTGGAGTATATTACAAATTAACTTGATAACTTTTGTCTGATCTCGTTTTTTGTGTAAATAGCAAATGAAATATGTTTAAATGAAAGTAATACAAAATTTTTGTTGAGATTTTTGAAAACTTTGAGGTATTTTACAAAGGCAAGTACAAAATAATTTCTGTAATCTTAAATTGACAAACATTAACAAACATTAACCTGCTGAAAATTTTGATAGGGAATGCATCACAGGTTTGATCAGCTTTAGAAAACTGAGTTGTATTTTTAATCAATACGACCAAAAATTTAACATAAACTAGCAGTTAGTCTCTTCCTTTCAACATTCACTAAATTAGCAAGCCCTTGAGAGAATAGAGTGTTCTTAATCTCAGAACCAATATAAATTTCTATTCGTCTGTTTTTGTTGAGCTATTATGTGACTTAAGGGGAAATAACTTGGAGCACCCATATTTAAAACTAAATTATGCCTTTTTCACAATATGCCTGGACATCATGTCTTACTAAAGACTTGAACCTTTTTGAATTTAAAGCTCAATGTTGGGGAAATCTGAAAGGATCATGCTTGAAAGTTATCCCTTTCACTTTTAGAATTTGACAGCTGAATATGAAAAATACAACCCTGACCCATTGAATCTCAATAGGGATTAGAACAGTAACTACCAACGATTAATGAAACTTTTAAACTATTGTACATTGATGAAAAGTTATTGTAGTTTTTGGGACAAGAAAATACTACTATACATCTGTACATAATATATAACTATGGTGAAAATTAAAACTTTAGTTAACTCTAGGGGTTGTCTTTATCATGCTAACCCTTATAACCAAGGGTTTGCACGATAAAGATGGCCCCCTAATCTGATGTTCAGTAGTTGTCGTTTGTTGATGTGGTTCATAAGTGTTTCTCGTTTCTCGTTTTTTATATAGATTAGACCGTTGGTTTTCCCGTTTGAATGGTTTTACACTAGTAATTTTTGGGGTCCTTTATAGCTTGCTGTTCGGTGTGAGCCAAGGCTCCATGTTGAAGATCGTACTTTGACCTATAATGGTTTACTTTTATAAATTTTGACTTGGATGGAGAGTTGTCTCATTGGCACTCATACCAGATCTTCTTATATCTATAAAGTGATAATCTTAAGCAATGTATTTATATATATATATACAGTATTTCTATGGATTAATATATATGTAGCAACCTGAACTTCTTCCCAGTCAGGCTGTTTGAACAGATTCTGAAGAGATGTCAATATGCCTTTGCAAGATGTAGAAATACACAGCCATGTCTGGTTGCAATCTGGACATTGAATCCCTTACCCATGTTGAGAGAGTGCCACCCTTTTTGCAGGTTAACCCTTTGCAAAAACTCTTTGATACATCACTAGTTGGCCAGTTGCAAAGCAAAATGTTTGCCTCTATCCTACATTTTGGACTTTTCCGGTAGCAGTAAAAGTTTCACAACCTCCATCCCCAACAATCCTAATTACAATACCGACTTATGTAATAATTTTTTATTGTTTACAGTCAAACCTGTAGTACTACCTATACAATTTGAACTTCAGTTCAAAGGTCACCTCTCTTATAAGGTCAGTTTTCTCTTGTCCCAAGGGTGATCTTAATATACAGGTGTGACTGTATATTTGCATGGTAATATCCTAATTTTCAGTTAGATTGTTTTTCTCATGAATTTCTACTTTAAAGCTTACATCATTAACAAATGAAAATAAATAACATTTTAGATTTTTTTTAAAACTCATACAACATTTATTTACATGTTTAATTCCTTTCTAAGAGTTGTGTATTGACAATTTGAAAAGTAGGATTTTATTTGAAACCTATTTGATATTTGTTTAAAGTGTTGAATAGAAAAACATATAGGTACTGCCTTCAAATGAATTGAGTTGTACATTTGTATTGATAATGACTCCAATTTCACATATTAAAATTTTGTATTTGAATTACAAAGAGTAATTTATTTTTTCGCTATTGTTGACTTGAAGTAAATAGTATGATAAGTTTAATACCTTCAAAAGTTTTATATTGCTTTAAACTTTGCTACCTTGAATATTAGAAAACGTACATTAAATATCAGGCAGATAAGGTTGGAGACAATCACATTGATAATAAAACAGTAAATAAGCTTATGAAATAATTGAAAACTTGCAATACTTGATAGTTAATAAAAGTTTGTGAAATTGTTTCTGGATATTTAGAATTTTTGTATTCCCTTGATTTCGACAGTTGTAGGAAATTAACCCTAAATTTCATTGCAGAAAAAAAAATTGTGAGTCGTAATCATACGTCTTGGGTGTATCAAAGCACCATTTTTTTTTATTTGCTGTGTTTCTATAAAATATTTTGGAAACTTCAGGTTACTAAAGCTTTGTAACAGGAAAAAAAGGGGTGAAAATTTAATTGGTTTACTTCCGGTGATGGTTATTATCTTATATGCCATGAAATTTTCACTGTAGTACTGGACAGGATAAAACTTTACTCCTGCCAAGTATTTCTTTATTTGAAAGAAAGATAGATTCTGCACAATATTTTGAAAAGTGCCAATTTAACAAAGACTAATAGGGGAAAATCAATGGTGGTATTACTCCTTAGTGACTATTTCGAGGCCCTGCCCCCCAGGTCATGGTCCAGTGAATTTGAATTAATCATCAATTTTCAATGTTAAGTTTTCTGCTGAAGGTAGTTTGATAGGAACTACTTATGATAGGCAATGATTTTCTATAAAGTTAAATTACTGTCAATACATCTCAGTTTGACTATCTTTTTATGTGCTGCCCTCTATGTCATGGTCGAGCAACTTTGAATTAATTAGCCATGCTGCTGTTTCAGATTGTTTTTTTTTTTTTTTTTTTCTGCTGACAGGCAAGACATATCTCTGTGTCAACAGTTTATTATTTTGATGCAATTAAATATTGTATTTGATTTCTCAAACTTTTGAACATTCATGAGTGTAATTATTCTAGAAACATGAAATCAGAATCATATAGTTTTATTAAGACATGTCATGTATATATTTACTGTGAATTTCCAAAGTTCCCACCCCTCTTCCCACCTACTTTGCAACATCTATCTATTGTTTTTTTTTTAATAATTTGTTCTTATCTTTAACATGCATGAAATATTTGCTACTGGACATCAAACAACAACAATATCCAACCCTTAGGTATCTGTTGTGTTTAAAATTATGATAAGCAGAGAGAATATCTAGACATCAATATTTTAGGACATCTCTGACACTGTCTGTTACATACATAGTTGTTTCATTTTGACTAAAACCAGTTATTTGACTCTGTTCCTACTATATGAATGTAGTAAAGTGAAAAATATTAAAGCAGATTTTAAATATTTATATCCTTGAAGTATATGTTGTTAGTGAATTATTTCAAGAGTGAACTGAAGTCGTGTTTAAAATGAACTTGCATCCAAGTACATATGCACCAGAGTTAGAATTCAGTTTTCTTTGTAATGGTCATGTGAAATGAAAAGGGGGAAATCCCACTATTTTTAACAAGAAAATTGATAACAGTTACAAATATGATAGACAAAACTTAAGTGTTCAGATCTTTTAAGTTACTGAATATTTTGTTTGACAGGAAAGATTCCATCGATATAGAAACTAATCATTTCAAAAGGAGAGTTCACTAAAATATAGGAATTGTTAATGCTTTATTGACTTGACAGATTAGCAAAGATTTGAAAATTTATCAAACTTGTTTGTTAATGGCAAGTGATCAAAGTAAAGTTATCATTGACTAGTCAACTAGGGGGTATACAGCTTTTGTTTATCAGATTAATCTTCATTTAGACATGTAGACTGGCATCTAAAGTCATAAGGTTGATTCTATTTAATTTCATTTGTAGAATTATTTAAATTTAACAAATGTTTTTATAAATATGTGCATAGTACTATAATATTATCAACCTTTATGTCATACCTGTAAACTTACCTCCAAGACCTGCTTAGAGGGGAGATATAATTCATTTCAATATAAAAATAAGAAGTTGTGGCATGATTGCCAATGAGAGCTATGCAGCAGAGTCAAAATGATAAATGTACGCAACTATTGGTTACTGTACAGCCTTCAACAATGAGCAAAACCCATACCTTATAGTCAGATATAATGGACCCCAACAAGTAAAACATGGATTCTAATGCAATTATTTTGTATCAATGGTTCTGATTGGATGACAATAAGCGCAAAATTCTTTATCTCCCTGACTGTAACTAAGGAAGCCGACATTTTGAATTCCGGAATGTATTGACATGTAATTTCTTCAATAATAAACAAAAACCTCACATTTTGCACCTAGAAATCTTCTTTTTATCATATTTTATAACATTCTGAAGCGGACAAGAAGCCAGAAAACGCCTGGTGTTTACGTTTGATGCCGGAAGCATACCTATGATGTCACCTAGTTTATGCGCCAAAGAAGATAACATCATTTCGTGGAATTTTTGTTTAATGAAAATTTTACACTGAAATAATGACTAAAATTGAATGATTTGTTTATTTTGCATTAGAATAGAGATAACTGTATTGTATTTGAAACCTTGCGGACGTCCATCGGTAGTTTTACTGTCGCAAATTTAGTTTACCTGGCGACGCGGAGCAATACAATACAGTTATCTCTAAATTAAACAATTAGAGGTCACTGTAAGGCCTTCAACAATAAGCAAAACCCATACCCTATAGAAAGCTCTTAAAGGCTTCATGAAAACATGTAAAACAATTCAAACAAGAAAACCATTGGCCTTATTTATGTACAAAACAATAAACAAAAAATATATATAGACAGGGACCACTCTTGGAAAGATTTTGTGTGAGGGGCCAACAACCAGTATTTTTCTTTTTTCAGGACAATAACTTGTATATAAGTGTATGGATCATTATGAAATTGTACCACAAGGTTCAATGCCTCAAAAGGAAGGTTGGGATTGTTTTTATACGACCGCAAAAAAATTTTTGTGGTCGTATATTGGTATGACGTTGGCGTCGTCGATGTCGTCGTCGTCGTCGTCGTCGTCCGGCGTCGTCGTCTGAATACACATTAGTTTTCGCACTCTAACTTTAGTTTAAGTGAATGGATCTCATTGAAATTTTACCATAAGGTTCAATACCACAAAAGGAAGGTGGGGATTGATTTTGGGGGTTATGGTACTAACAGTTAAGGAATTAGGGGCCAAAAGGGGCCAAAAATAAGCATTTTTGTAACTTCCAGACATAACTTGTGTGTAAGTGTATGGATCTCTCTGACATTGTACCACAAGGTTCCATATCACAAAGGGAATGCTGGGATTGATTTTGGGGGTATTTGTCTCCAAATTTTAGGAATTAGGGGCCAAAAAGGGGCAAAAAACAAGCATTTTTCTAGTTTCATGACAATAACTTGTTTGTAAGTGTATGGATCTTTATGAAATTGTACTACAAGGTTCCATATCACAAAGGGAATACTGGGATTGATTTTTGGGGTAATTTCCTCCAAATATTAGGAATTAGGGGCCAAAAAGGGGCAAAAAACAAGCATTTTTCTAGTTTCATGACAATAACTTGTTTGTAAGTGTATGGATCTTTATGAAATTGTACTACAAGGTTCCATATCACAAAGGGAATGCTGGGATTGATTTTGGGGGTTTTCCCTCAAAATTTTAGTAATTAGGGGCCATAAAAGGGCAAAAAAAACATGCATTTTTCTAGTTTCAGGACAATAACTTGTGTGTAAGTGTATGGATCTTTATGAAATTGTACTGCAAGGTTCCATATCACAAAGGGAAAGCTGGAATTGAGTTTGGGGGTAATTGCCCTAAACGTTTAGGAATTTGGGGCCAAAAAGGGGCCAAAAAACAAGCATTTTTCTAGTTTCCAGACAATAACTTGTGTTCAAGTGTATGAATCTCTCTGAAATTGTACTGCAAGGTACCATACCACAAAGGGAAAGCTGGGATTGAGTTTGGGGGCGATGAATCATAAGGGGGTTCAAAAAATTGGGGGGGGGATTTTTTTTTTCCTTTTTTTTCTTTAACATTTTCCATTTTAAATTGGTTATTTCTGATTTATATATAAAAGCAAATAATAATGATATGGTTTGAATAGGCATACATGTGAACCTCCCGACGGGAGTACAATAATCCTGTTTTCAGGGGTCTCCTCCCCCCCCTCCCGTTGAAAAAATCCCGTGTATGAAATTTTTCATGAATGAAAAATTTCTGCCCAACATAACATCTCAGGCATCTGGTGTAACTGACATTACCTGAAGTTATATTTTACCTGTAAATCAATTAACATGCATAATTATATGGCTTCACTTGTCAGCTTGGGTGTCAAACATACTGGTAAGCAACGATTTTTACCTCAGGCTAACTGCCGTTGTGTAACAAAAACTGTGTATTTATTGGGTTACCTCCCTTGATTTATCCTGTTTTAAGTTACTTTCCTTTTAATAATGAAAATTTTTAAAAGAATATAAATAAAATATAAATTGAACAAATAATCATAAAAGGATGGTTATTAAATGATTTTAAATGTCTTAGGACAAATAAAAAAAATAATAATTTGAAAATTATTTGCGGATTCTATACTTCCTTTTAAGGCTTAAATTGAAATTTATATAGTAACTATGACCCTAACTTTGCAGATAGAATGAATTTCTGAGTTTGCAAATAAAAACTATTTGCAAGAGAAAAAAAAAAAAAATAAAAACTATATGCAGACAGCTAAACAAATGTTCTGGTTGCAATGATTGTTTTATAGAATATGAAGTAAAAAATTTAAAGAACATACTGGAAAAAAACAATGTTAGATTGAACATGTAGAATATAAAGATGGAGAAACTTTATAAGTACAAGGGTACTATAAACATAATAAATTGGTTGGAAAGTTGAAGAAAACACACTTTAAAAGACCATTTTTACAGCACACGGTTACATTTACAACAAAATTAATGTTGATTAAAAACCTCCTGATCTGAGTCCTAATCTCCTGACCAAAATTTCCCAATCTCCTGATCTGAGTTTCACAGTCCATCACATGTATGAATAGGTAAATTGAAAATTTTTAAGTTCTTAGACCACTTTCATTCTGTGTCAGAAACCTATGCTGTGTCAAATATTTAATTACAATCCAAATTCAGTGCTGTATCAAGCTTGAATGTTGTGTCCATACTTGCCCCAACTGTTCAGGGTTCGACCTCTGCGGTCGTATCAAGCTGCGCCCCAGCGGAGCATTTTATTGGGGGTTATTACCACAACCGTTTGGGAATTAGGGGCCAAATTCAAGGATTTTCTGGTTTCTGGACAATAATCTGAGTATAAGTCTATGTTTTCATCATAAATTTATTTTCAATTTTTCAGAATCCAAAGTTATTCCAGATTCTAATAATTCCATGATTTTGTTTGATTTCATCAAAGATTGAATTCTTGGGTGTTCTTTGATACCATGTATTTAGATTAGGATATTGAACCATAATAGGTAAATGTCCGATTTCAAATTTTTAAGTTCTTTAACCACATTCATTCTGTGTCAGAAACTTATGCTGTGCCAAATATTTAATCACAATCCAAATTCAGCCGTATCAAGCTTGAATGTTGTTCCAACTGTTCAGGGTTCGACCTCTGTGGATGTACCAAGCTGCATCTTGCAGAGCATTTTATTTTAAATATTACATTATTAGACAACACCTTTTTTTTTGTCAAAAGCATTCCACTTTTTTTCGTCTGTTACAAATTTCTTTCAATATATCTTATAACTATAAAGAAAAGCTCAAAATATATATGCCGCTGAAAGTTAAACAGCCATCCATAATCATCATCAAACTATATACATTTTGTTGCATGATATTTCAATAAATAAGGATGACACTTCACAATACAAATCAAAACCCTTGTGAAGGTAGATGGAGGCAAACATCCATTTGTATCCTAGCAAATATGTCGTATGTAAAGAATTTTTGTTAGTTTGAATTAGTACAAAAGAAATTTAAACATTGACATTTCCAATAGATATTACATTTGTATTGATATCATTGAAGTTAAAGGGTGTGAGAAGTGCATTATAACACCCAGTGTGGAAATTGTCACATTAACATTTATTTCTTTCCTCTGCAATTAAATCTGAAAGAGTTTTTGATGTTCTAATGAGTTTTAATGAATGGTACATGGGAAACATTTTAGATAAAGCTAATAGTTTGTTAGTATATTCTTTAGTTTAAGAAACTGATAAAATTGAGAATGGAAATGGGGAATGTGTCAAAGAGACAACAACCCGACCATTGAACAGACAACAGCCGAAGGCCACCAATGGGTCTTCAATGCAGCGAGAAACTGCTGCACCTGGAGGCGTCCTTCAGATGGCCCCATAACAAATATGTATACTAGTTCAGTGATAATGGACGTCATACTAAACTCCAAATTATACACAGGAAACTAAAATTAAAAATGATACAAGACTAACAAAGGCCAGAGGCTCCTGACTTGGGACAGGTGCAAAAATGCGGCGGGGTTAAACATGTTTTTTGAGATCTCAACCCTCCCCCTATACCTCTAGCCAATGAGGAAAAAACAAACGCACAACAGTACGCACAGTAAAACTCAGTATAAGAGAAGTCCGAGTCCGAGGTCAGAATAGAAAACAAAAGAAAAAGTTTTTAGTTACGTTTTAATTCTTTCAAATACCTCAGAAAGGCTATAACTTTATCAAACACATCTTTATCAGTACATGTATGTTTGTTTTTTAGTTGAAAAAAGGTTCACTGCACATTTAAACACTTATGTCCAGTGTGAGCAATTGCCATCTGTTTGGATGTGTGGTTATAATCAGTGTCTTTATACATTTCAAAACTTTTCTTATCTTCATCATTTTCTGAAATAGTGGGTAAGAGGCAGAACAAATGAAAAAGGCCTCTGTTAAAATCTCTCTCATATGCATGCATAAAATATGGCTACCAAAGTGCAAGTTTCAGATTTCTTTGCCTTCTTGCTGGTAAATTAATTTCAAAATCTTTTCAAATTTTTTGAGTGATGACTTGATGATTTCTTAAAAAGTAATGATTTTGTGTTGATTTGACCACACACTTTGCTTATCAGGAATAATGTATGGAGGTTCTGTATAAAGAATTCCTCAATTCTTGATTTTGATTAGGTTGGGTTTTTTTCTCATCTTAGACTTAAAGGGAAATTTGAAAAAGAAACCAAATTATTGAAATAATTTTTTGGAGACCCTGTACAAAGATTCCAACTTTTTCTTATTACTTGCCATTCAACTAGGAATTGTACCACATTGGTTAACACTGTCCTAGATCGAGGGAGGGTTGAGTGCTCTTAAACATGTCTACCCCTGCACCATTTATTATGTGCGTGACCCAAGCCAGGAGTCTGTGATCCATGTTATCCAGTACTTGTCCCTGGTTGCTGTCTGTATAAGTGTTTTTTATTTCATGTTTTTTAGCATAAATCAGCATAAATCAGACTGATAGTTCTCTTTGGTGAATTATTTCACATTTTGTTATCCTTGAGCCTTTTAAAGCCATCTATATGATATGGGCTGTAGTGTAACCTGTACTTGCTCACATCCTTGTCCTATTGTCTTTGGTGAATATTTGTCTAGTTGGCAATCATAAAAAATCTCTTTATTTTTATATATATATTGCAGAATTGTCATTATTGACAATGGCCATAGATACCTGATAATATATGCAGGCTGTTTGGAGTCTCTAATATATATTTAACAAATAGTTCAAACGTAACAAAATGGCACTTGAAATCATCAAATTTCACAAATGTTTTCAAGCTTAAAAAGGCTGTCTATGAAACTTATTATCACAAAACATTAGTAAAAGTGAATGAATTAGTTCAAATGATTTTTATATATCAATTTAACATTGATGATGGATCAATTTAAAAAATCAATTTCTCTTAATTACAAGTTGACAGTATTTTGTCATTTAAATAATCATTATTTGAATCGGTTCATGGAATTCCATTGATAGAAAATGGAGCATGTATATTTATATTGATAGTAGTGAAGTTAATGTATATTACAATGTTAAAGTATTGACAGTATTTTGTTGTAGAAAATCAAATTTGTTATTCTTGTAAATTTACTCGGTACAATAGTCTTACTGTACAACCTTCTGATGCTGCTAATGATGTTTGTTCATAGTTTTGTTTTCAACCAAAATGTTTCATGTTACAATAGTTTAAAAGAGTAAGCATCATTATCAATGACAGACCCATCATGATAGACAACTTCTGCAACCCCTCTGATTCTTCTGTCAATTACAGTATTGACAAAATAAGACTTGAATCATATTACTTCTAGATTACTTGTTTTAAAATTGAGAATGGAAATGGGAAATGTGTCAAAGAGACAACAACCAGACCAAAGAGTAAAAAACAGCCGAAGGCCACCAATGGGTCTTCAACACATCGAGAAAATCCCGTACCCGGAGGCAGGCTTCAGCTGGCCCCTTTACAAAAATGTGTACTAGTTCAATGAAAATGGACGTCACACTAAACTCCAACACATATAAATGAACTAAAATTAAAAAACATACAAGACTAACAAAGGCCAGAGGCTCCTGACTTGGGCAGGCACAAAAATGCGGCGGGGTTAAACATGTTTTTTGAGATCTCAACCCTCCCCCTATACCTCTAGCCAATGTAGAATAAACAAACACACAGCACAGTAAAAACCTTTTATGGGTATTTTAACTTTCAAATCTTTTTACACAGTAAGTATTCCAGTAACAATTTCTTTCATGGAAAATATCAGGTTTCTTCGAATGGTAATTAAATATTTGATGTTATTTACCATTCTATGTTCTACTGTAATGAGGTAAAGAGAATGAAAGTATTGACAATTGATGATTGTGAGAATTTAATCTTTTTCTTTGTGTTTGTGATAAACCATGTTCAGGTCTTTGTAATTTATTTGTTCTGTTGATTTTCTACATCTGATTTTCTGTATATATTTCAACACTGAATTGAATGCTCATTTGCAGTGGCGGATCATGGGGGTTGTTCTGGTGGTTGGAACCCCCCTTTTTTTGACGATCAGTGCTTTTGATTGGGGACAGATGGTTGGAACTCCCCATTTATCCTGGGTTGGAACCCCCCCTTTTATAAATGGCTGGATCCGCCCCTGATTTGAATGTATGAATAACTTATGCAGCCTTGTTCTATGCTGAAATTGTAAAATTGCATGTTTCAATGGTACTCCCTATATTATAACATTTCAGAATCGCTTGGCAAACAATGCAACAAGACAGGACACACCATTCATATTTAGAGACCTAGAAATATCAGTTGCCACTCTTTTCTATTTAATTACTTCCTATATTTTACTATGTAACATATTAAATGCTACCCTAAGTAGTGAATATAAACCTAGTTTATGGGACAAATTGAAGTGTATATCTATATTTTATTATGTATCACCCCATAAAATTGAGGGAGTAATATTATTATGCGAAATGCAATAGAGACTCAATATTGAAGCCATTTAAAGGTCTTAGCAGGTTTATAATTTAAACAAGGTGGGGTAATACCTATAAATTTTACATATATATCTGATATGAAATATTATCATCTTGAACTGGATGTATATTGGTTTTCAATGATAGCAACCTGAAGATTTCTCTCTTTTATTTGAAGAGCATTTTGGTTGTTTAGTTACATTTTGAAGAAATATATATACGGTACATAGTTATATAGTTAAAGGAGAATGTTTATATATTTTAGAATACAGTGTTTTTGTTAAGCATTCACATTTTGTTATCAAATCTATCACATTTTTGGTAGTGCCTGCATATATTTACCTGAATTTTTGTATTGTTGACCTACTGTTGATAAGAAGCAGCCTTAGTGGACTTCATAAAAAGTGTAGGAGAATTAGAATTGAGGTATATATTAGTGATGCAATCTGTGCAATGTCTAAGAGGACATAAGGTCTTTAAAATTAGATAATTGTATGTTCCCTTTGTCACGTTTAAGTTACCCTGCGTTTAGACAAGTTGTGAGATATGTTGTACAGAATAGTTAATGACATAAAAGTGGCTGTAATTTTAGATCCTTTCAAATGCAGAAACAGCTCAGTATAATGCAATACAAGGGGAACTCTATCTGTATATTGAAAAATTAATACACAGCTATTTAATTTTTTATTTTTATTTCATGCCTGATGAACAATTCGTATTACATGGAAAAATGTTCTTTAAGATCAATTTACTACATAACAATTCTGGCTTTTTGTTTGGGGAAATCTAAGCCTAATAAAATACTATTGACAAAAATGCAGAACTCCAAGGTAAATTCAAAAAGGGGAAGTCCAAAAAAATCAAACCTTAGACTTTATCAACCAATGATATGAATGGAAAACAACTGTTATAGTCCTGTCTTGGTACAAGCATTATCTGAAGAAAATTGTGGGCTAAACCTGGTTTTATAGCTGAAGCTAAACCTCCCACTTGTATGATAGTGTTATATTTTTGTTATGCCTGCATTTATTGACTTTTTTATGTGCAGTCACAGGTGACTTAAAGATGGATTTTGTGGAAACATTTTGGTTGACCAACTCTGACTAATATGGACCATGACCACATAACTTGCTAACTGCTGTGTGGCAATTGAATTGTATCTACTGCTAGACATTCTTGATCGATTCTACAGATACAATATTATTCTGAATACAGGCTTCTGTGGATTCATTTATTTTGGTGGTTAACAATTTTCGTGGAATGAAGATAAATTGTAGTTTAGTGGATATTTGATTTCACGGTTTTGCCGAAGTCTGCGTATATGACAATAGAAAATTTGTACTTTGTTGAAAAGTTAAATTTGTAGTTTGCATTTATCTATGAAATCAATGAAAATTGGTATCCAATGAATAATAATGAATCCACAATAACTAAACATAGATTTTTCTGAAAAGTCGGTAAAAGTAGCTTCAGTTATATGATTTCAATAGGCTAGGAAATAAAGTTCAGTACAGTTAAATAAATGATAGACGATATCAAATATCAAGTAAAAAAATACATTTAATAATGATTTTGACAATTCTCAGTGTCTTGGATACAGCCCTTTCAGAATACCAACAGTACAACATATATTTACAATTGGATTTAACGGAGACACTTACAAGTTTACCACAATGCCATGTTTGTACAAAAGACACTAAGGATGTTACATAATGTACTATCTACTTTAAACTTCCAGCTAATCCACTTGTGTAGTGACCACACTTCTCTCCTAGCAAAATTTAATAAGCTTAATTTAGATAAATCTTTAGTATCTATAGCCAGAAAAGATTGGAAAAGTTGTTTAAAGATCCTAATTATCGCAGCTCTTTAAGATTTGAATTATAAGACGAGTTAGTTATCATGTTAAGAGATTATAACGGAAATTTAAAATTGGTTTTGGATATTAAGTATGATTGTCAACACTGATTTCAGATATCTTCTTGAATAGAATCAATATAGAGAACATTATGAAATTGTTAAAGTTTATAGTCAGCAATTTTAAACAACGACTTCAAACATTGCATTGTTTTTAACTCTTTACCAGAGTTATAGTTTTATAGCATGATAAATTTTAAGTACAAGAATCTGTGTTAACAGAAACCATTTGTTGTATTTCAGATTTTTTACATAAATAAAGATATTTTTGCTGAATGAGTGATTCAGACTCAATGGATCAACATGCATAGCTGTCTTTGTTTTGCTGGGATGTACTTTATAGTGTGGATTTTTTATGCCCCCGCCGTAGCAGTGGGGGCATTAAGTTTTAACCTTGTACGTCCCAAAATTGGTTTCCGTTCTCTAACTTAAGTTTGCCTCAACCAAATGTTATGAGACTTACACACAATGCTTATTACCACAAAACTCAGATCAATTTCAAATTTGGGTACATCACTTTTACCGTTCTTCAGTTATGTCCCTTTATAACTATATGATATGCAAGCGGGGGCATCATCTGTGTCCATATGTGGACACTATCCACATTTATTTTTAGAAAAGGTACTGTTTAAATTAGTCTTGAAATTTTTTTTTTGATCAGAATGAGGTACATGACATACATTAACCCACCCTTATTTGATGAAACTTTATTAAAAGTTCTAAGCTATGAAGTTTAACTCCAGTGTACTTCTATTTCATCTCATCTTTTTTCTAACCATCTGTACTTTAAATCTTTGTAAGTTATCTCAGAAAATAAACTTTCTTATTGTCAATTATTGAATTTAAATTGCATATATTGTCTCTGGTTTCTTGGTGAAAAAACAATTGGCAATTGTTTGATAGGTTTATATTTAAAGTGAATTGACAATGGATTACATCAATACTCGTACAAAGATATATTGAATTTCAAATTTCATTTGCAATAGGTTATATATCCTACATGATAAAACAAAATGAATGCATTGTTCGGAAATTAAATATATTTGATGTATATTCAAATAATTTAGCTGTCATTGAAATTATATTGTCTCTCCTTTGTCCTGTTCATATATCTGTCACAATACATCAAAAAATGCTTAAATATAACCCTAAAACTTTGAATATGGCATAGCACCAATTGGTGAATTTAAAAGATTTAATTCAGTAGGGCATTTGGACTTTTGCTGTTTGAAAATCTATGAGTCCTTAATACATTTTCATCAGTTCAGTTCTTGAATTGTATCAAAAATCAACTCACTTGTGTCAGACATTTGAACTGACATAAGGCAAATATTTCAAATTTTATTGGTCAAATGATACAGACTGACACATTTAAAAAACTCTGTGCCATGACCAGCATAGATGGCATCAGTTGAATAACATTACTCTAGATATTTACAGTGGTTTGTATTTGATTGGAAGAGAATATAATACAACAACCAATAAAACAGTAATCCAACTTAACACAAATTATTATCACTGTATTGTATCTAGTGTACCCATACCATATTGTATATCTAGTGTACCCATACCATATTGTATATCTAGTGTACCCATACCATATTGTATATCTAGTGTACCCATACCATATTGTATATCTAGTGTACCCATACCATATTGTATATCTAGTGTACCCATACCATATTGTATATCTAGTGTACCCATACCATATTGTATATCTAGTGTACCCATACCATATTGTATATCTAGTGTACCCATACCATATTGTATATCTAGTGTACCCATACCATATTGTATATCTAGTGTACCCATACCATATTGTATATCTAGTGTACCCATACCATATTGTATATCTAGTGTACCCATACCATATTGTATATCTAGTGTACCCATACCATATTGTATATCTAGTGTACCCATACCATATTGTATATCTAGTGTACCCATACCATATTGTATATCTAGTGTACCCATACCATATTGTATATCTAGTGTACCCATACCATATTGTATATCTAGTGTACCCATACCATATTGTATATCTAGTGTACCCATACCATATTGTATATCTAGTGTACCCATACCATATTGTATCTAGTGTACCCATACCATATTGTATCTAGTGTACCCATACCATATTGTATCTAGTGTACCCATACCATATTGTATCTAGTGTACCCATACCATATTGTATATCTAGTGTACCCATACCATATTGTATCTAGTGTACCCATACCATATTGTATATCTAGTGTACCCATACCATATTGTATCTAGTGTACCCATACCATATTGTATCTAGTGTACCCATACCATATTGTATATCTAGTGTACCCATACCATATTGTATATCTAGTGTACCCATACCATATTGTATCTAGTGTACCCATACCATATTGTATATCTAGTGTACCCATACCATATTGTATATCTAGTGTACCCATACCATATTGTATCTAGTGTACCCATACCATATTGTATCTAGTGTACCCATACCATATTGTATATCTAGTGTACCCATACCATATTGTATATCTAGTGTACCCATACCATATTGTATCTAGTGTACCCATACCATATTGTATATCTAGTGTACCCATACCATATTGTATCTAGTGTACCCATACCATATTGTATATCTAGTGTACCCATACCATATTGTATATCTAGTGTACCCATACCATATTGTATATCTAGTGTACCCATACCATATTGTATATCTAGTGTACCCATACCATATTGTATATCTAGTGTACCCATACCATATTGTATCTAGTGTACCCATACCATATTGTATCTAGTGTACCCATACCATATTGTATATCTAGTGTACCCATACCATATTGTATCTAGTGTACCCATACCATATTGCTAACTAATATACCTCAGACATGAGCAAGGATGAACATAATTGATATAGGGACAACACTCCAATTTATTTGATTGATTGATTTTTAAAGCCACTTTCAGTACTATTGGCTATTTCATGGTGGTCAGTTTTCATTGGTGCAGAAAGCTGAAGTGCCAGAAGATTACCATCGACCTTCTGCAGGAAAACTGACAATCCTAGTAAATTAAGATTGGGGTTCGAACTCACAACTTCAGCAGGCCTCTACAATAACTTTTTTTTCAACTTGCCCAATAGGACAAGTACACATCAAAACTTACTTGTCCGAATGAAATTGTAACTTGTCCAAAAAAAAAAAACCTTAATATTAACCTTTTTGGCATTTTAAGTTGATTCAATGAACATAAGAATAGAATTTGATTTATATCTCTTGATATCCTTTTCAAAAATATGAGTCGAGAACAACTGAATCAAGTCATGTCACAGGATTTAGGTTCTAGTTTTCATCAATGCCAAAGTCTCATCAGACTCTGCACATGAGGCACAGTTTGGTAGGCCTGTCAGTCTACACTCATTTGGTTTGTATCCTGGTCTTTCATGTTGGTAAAATATTGATTATTATGATTAATGTCTTACAACAAACAGCTTTGTTTTTAATATATTAAAATGTTTATTCAAAGGCAATCAAGTATTGTTTTGTCTACATATGATCAAATATGATTCTGTGAATTTTATGGTCAATAATTTCTTCATTTTTTATTTTAAAAAATATTTTTGTTAAATAAAATTTATCATATTTATTATAAGCAACAGAAAAAGGTAGGGAAATGTATGGAACGCCATAGCTGTCTTATGTGTCTTTTTTATTATAATAAGGTGTTTTTTTATTATACGAAGGTGCCTTTCTATTATACGAAGGTGCTTTTCTATTATACGAAGGTGCTTTTCTATTATACGAAGGTGGTTTTTTATTATACGAAGGTGGTTTTCTATTATACGATGGTGGTTTTCTATTATACGAAGGTGGTTTTCTATTATACGAAGGTGGTTTTCTATTATACGAAGGTGGTTTTCTATTATACGATGGTGGTTTTCTTTTATACGAAGGTGGTTTTTTATTATACGAAGGTGGTTTTCTATTATACGATGGTGGTTTTCTATTATACGAAGGTGGTTTTCTATTATACGATGGTGGTTTTCTATTATACGAAGGTGGTTTTCTATTATACGATGGTTGTTTTCTATTATACGAAGGGTGTTTTCCATTATACGAAGGTGCTTTTCTATCATGTGGATGAGCTTTTCTATTATGTGGATGAGCTTTTCTATTATGTGGATGAGCTTTTCTGTTATGTGGATGAGCTTTTCTATTATGTGGATGTGGTTCCCGTGATTAACCGGAAGTGTGGCGTGTCACATGATTTGAAAACAGGGACGGGTCAATTGCTAATAAAATATGGAAAAATCTTAAATCAAGAAAATCAATTAAGTCTTTAAAAGTTTTTATGGACTATTATATTTGAAATAAAACAATCAATTAATCATAATTGATAAGTGAATTTATCAATATATCGGAATTCGTCCACCTGTTGACCCTGCATTGTTTTCGGCGATATATCCGGGTTGCACTAACGACAGGACAATTGCCCGGATTGGGACAGGATATATTGACCGGATGAGATATAAATAGTCAGAACTTTTTGTTATTTGATAGATTATTTCAATATTTGAAGACCTTAGAGATACATAACTATATTTTATGAAAATCTAACAATAAAGTTGAAATGAACGACAAAAAGTGTCAATATAGCTTTTGTTTAACAACATTTTAAAATAAAACTAAGAAATCTGTTATGCGATATTAATCAATATAATTATTATATATGAAAATGTAAACTTTATAGTAACAAAAAATGTTTTTTGACCAAAAAAATTGACCTCAACAGTTTTCAAAATCGCCCAAAAAAAGCTTTTAATGTTTTGAACTGATCGACAAAAATTGCTTGGTAATTGTTTTTACAACTAAACAAATTCTGACATATTATTTTAACCGTGACCAGAACTTTATTTTAACAGAAACACTGGGCTATACTATGAATAGGGTAAACGGACAGAAAGTCACAGGAAAAAAAGTCACAGGACATAAAGTCACAAATTGGATAGGACAAAAAGTCACAGGACAAAAAGTCACAAATAATTTATTGACAATTGTTTGAATATATAAGAGAAAGATCTTCAAATAATTTCTTTTTTACATTTATTTATTTTTAAGTTCAGGAAATTGTTCATAAGCCTTGATAAATGAAAAATTATTAAATTTTAATCATGCAAATAATATATTTCTTGGCACCATGAAGCCATTTAAGTGCCAAACCACTTTGACATTTTGTTATCATAACAATTATTTGATCATCATTGATATTTATTGAATAAATTTTAATTACAAAGTTGCTTCATATATTATAGTTCAATAAAAAATAAAAAAATTATTTTTAAAATTAGTGTTTTCTTGTTCAGAGAAAAATAATCTCAAAACTGAATTGTGACTTTTTGTCCTGTGACTTTTCGTCTGTGACTTTTTGTCCTGTGACTTTCTGTCCTACATTCTACTATAAATAGTATTCAATCAGGAACAAAAATAGTCATTTAACATGTCAAAAAAAGAAATCAGAAAGCAACTTTTCCATATAAAAAATATGTAGCCAGTAGAATTTTGTCTCGTGGAAAACTGATTTTATATCTGTTTTAATTTAATTATGTTTAATTTTTGATTGACCTAGAATTACATTATTTGTGGAACCTTTGCATTAATTTCCTAAATGAACGTAATTAATGTATAGTGTTGTAGAAATCACTATTTTGCTGCCATGAAATATTGAATATGAATCTGTCATTATTTGTAGTTTTTTAAAGACTTAATATCACAGACCCTGATTAAAAACAATGTGTATCATAAGTACAGTAAAATGCTCTGCTGAACTGTAGAATTTTAATGTTCTGTTTCATAGACCACAGAAGTACTGCAACATCCTTATCTTTACTCTTTCCTATCGGGTAGTGAAACTCGAGTTTGAAATTAGAAAGATTTAAAATTGTAGACAAGTTTTATCTGATCTTTTGTGGGTTTATGTTTCAGTGCAGAGCTATGTGTGCTGTTATTTTCTTTTCATTTGTCTTTTTTTTCCTCTGTGTTACACGACCTTGTACTTTTTGTATTGCCCCTTGACACCTCCTGCTTCTGTTTAAACCTTTACCACTAATATCTCATCTGGTTTAAATAAAATAGTGTCTCATTCCCGGAATTTGTTATACAGGAATACATTTTAATATCAGTTTTTTTATAAGCATATAAACTGCTTGGTCTCTTCACACAACTTATGTTTAGGACGAAATGCATCAATAGGTACATACATGTACCAGGTCACGGATATATAAGTACACGTTATGTGCTTTTGACCTCCACAAAAATTCTTAAACATTCATAGATGTGCAAAGAATATTTTTGTCGTTGGGTTGTTGTCTCATATGTGTATATATGTCTCTGATTTAAGATTTTTCCATATTTTATTAGCAATTGACCCGTCCCTGTTTTCAAATCATGTGACACGCCACACTTCCGGTTAATCATGGGAACATCCACATAATAGAAAAGCTCATCCACATAATAGAAAAGCTCATTCACATAATAGAAAAGCTCATCCACATGATAGAAAAGCACCTTCGTATAATAGAAAAGCACCTTCGTATAATAGAAAACCACCATCGTATTATAGAAAACCACCACCGTATAATAGAAAACTACCTTCGTATAATAGAAAACCACCTTCGTATAATAGAAAACCACCATCGTATAATAGAAAACCACCTTCGTATAATAAAAAACCACCTTCGTATAAAAGAAAACCACCATCGTATAATAGAAAACCACCTTCGTATAATAAAAAACCACCTTCGTATAATAGAAAAGCACCTTCGTATAATAGAAAAGCACCTTCGTATAATAGATAAGCACCTTCGTATAATAAAAAAAACACCTTATTATAATAAAAAAGACACATAAGACAGCTATGGCGTTCCATAGAAATGAGGTACTGGTTGGCTTGGTCCCGAAATGTCTCCTACGGTGCCATACTGCCACGGTCTATTAAACATGGAAGGATTGGTTTCTGTGCCGGTGCCGAACTGTCTTGTTACCTTATCTACAAAGCGCATTCTTGATTTCATCTAAGACTGGTTTCCGAGAATATTACGCGTTTTATCTGTTATAAAGTAACTGTCAAAGAACCAGTTTTAAATTATCAATTTCAAGTAAACATGGTAAACATGTCAAATTAATATTTGTTTTTATCTTTTCTTGTTTTTTGTTTATTACTCAATACTTTGTTCATCAAAGTTGGATTTAATTTATTTTCTACAAAATGGTTCGGACAACCTTGATCTAGCTTTTACTTGTCCGACCTTTTTTTCCTCTGGTACCGGACAATCGGACAAGCGTTATTGTCGAGCCCTGTTCAGTTTTGGTATTTGAATCTTTGAGAAACTACAAAGAAAAAGGGGTTCCACTTTTCTTGTTCGACAGGTTAACTATAGAAGAGATTCAGTCACATGGGATAATCACAATATGAATTCCATTAAATTTTCAGTGGCAATTGCATGTGTAATATGTATAACTAAAGTGTACTATTTTTATTTTGCAGATATAACAAAATGATCATCCACAAAAAAATGTACAGCATTGAATACAAAATACCAGGTATGTTTCTGTAGACATGGTAGAGCTGGTAAATAATAAATATATATGGTAGAAAAATGTTCAAAACTGATGCATTCATACACAAAAGAGATATTTTGTAGGTAAATACAATCAACCCTGCTATAAAGGTCACCTTTATTCAGCAAAAACCTGTCTTGTCAGGCACCCTCTTCTTGTCCCAAGTGTGACCTTTATATACCTGTTTGAGTGTTATATCAAAATAATTCCATACCCTGATGTAATTTTCAAAAGGCAAGTAACACTAAATTATTTGGTTTATGTTATCTAGAAGTTTTAAAATTCAAATGATATGTGTTCTTTTCAGAACTGAGAGAGCCCTAGTTTAAAGATACCTTTGTTTCTTAACCACTTGGAAAAATTTACAAAAAATTTGGAAAACGTGCAAAAATAAGATAGCTATAAAGAAGCCATTATTTAGCAGCTGCATGGATTGTGTATATAAAAATAATGAGAGTGGTATGATTGCCAATGAGACATCTATCCACCAAAGTCCAAATAATGTTGATGTAAGTAATTATAGGTCACTGTACCACCTTTAACAATGAGCAAAACCTTTATGTAAAATGTGTCTTTTAAGCATGTCTAAAAGGGAATGTTGGTTGTGGGTAGACAAAAATCGTTTGCTTTAACTACTAGAAGCTCTTAGAGGAACTCTTTGAGAAAATTATACCAAAATCATTTTGTATGACAAATTGGATTAAAAAAAATGGATTTTTTTAAAGAACAAATAAAATTGCAACAAAATTATAAATCAAAAATAATTTCTTTGGCATTGCAGTTGGGTTCTGTATAGCTCAGAAATCATGAGCCTTGCACAATTTTTTGACAAATAACAAAAAAGCTTTAGTCCAATAGTGAAAAAATCTTAATCTAAAATATGAAAACTTTTTAATACCAAATTAAAGTACAATTTTGGCCCTTTTTGGTCCTTATAGGTCCAAAATTGTAAATGATACCACAAATCTTACTGAAAAATAAAGGCTCAGATTTTAATTAGGAATAAAACAAAAATTGCATCAATATCAATCTAAGATTTCTAATTTGACCCCTTACATTTGTAGCCCCCAAGGGTGACTGGGGAATAGAAGTATGGTCACCATTGGTCTTCCTCCCACCGGCAGTAAAACCCTTGTCAAAGTGGGGTGTCCGTTTGGCTGTGTGGGATGTACAAATTTGCAGCCACGTCCGGTCAGAATGGGGACGTTAAATCCGATGCCTCGTGTAAAGAGAGTGCCACGCTCTTTGCACGTTAAGAACCCTTGTAACAACTCTTTGAGGGGTCCGTAGGTGACCTGTTGCAAGGCTAAATGTCTGTCCCTATCCAATATACCCTCATTTCCCGTGGCAGTCCAAATTTCTCAGACCTTGGTCCCGGTCGACTCTATTACAGAACCTACCTATTTTATTAATTATTAATTTGTTCTTGTCCTGAATATGCATGAAATATTTGCCACTGGACGTTAAGCAACCAACAATCAATCAATCAACCTTACATTTGTAATTCTTGAGAATTAATGAATACTCTGTATATGACTCCTTGGACTTTTTTTCGTGAGATGAACAACACAGGCAATTAACATGGACATACCATTATACCAACTCAAACATTTATAGTCATGAAATGCGTAACACAATGTTCATGGACATTACTTTGTGTTTGATTGTATTTTATTGGTCAGACTGTTTATAAATTAATCTGAACAATTCTATAGCTTTTGACCAACTCGGTTAAATGTTAAAGGAGCTGTGTCATTATATGGTAATAAATCGACAATGCCAATATTTTTTGAAACTCTATGATGGTTTAAATAGATTGTTAATGCTACAGTCGTTTTAAATTTCAATTAGTATATTAATTTACCATTAAATCTTTTATGCAAATGATATGTAGAATTTGACATCGGTTGCCGACATACGGAAGGTTATCTGTTAGATGAGTGACAAAATTATCGTGCCTGTTGAAAAGTACTATTTAAATTTCATGAGGCATGGTTTGATATGATTTTTGATCTAACTGTAAAATATTTCACAGGTCTAGTCATGTCAGTATGTAAGGCATTAGTACTATTTTTCGATATTTAAACGGATGATCAGATTATTCAACATATCTACATTGAAAGCAAATTAGCTACATGTGATTTTACAATTTTGGGGATTAGTTAATCTTTTGGATTTAATATTTTACCTTGAGGAAATAGTAATTATGGTTAATTTATTTAAACCTGGAATACACATAATGATTTAGAAAATATTTTATATAGGATTTATATTCAGGTGGAGTTAAATACAAGATTTGATTTCTGACGATGAGGCATTTTTTGTTTTATGCTGCTAAGTAAAATCTTTTAATATTGAATTCATGGATTTATAGGTAAACAAAAGTCATTCTAATGAAAGAAAGTTTGATGGAAATTCGGCAAATTCAGTTTGGATTTTATAATCACTCGGATTTTGACAGGTAAGTGGAAATTCAAAGACACTTTTATACGTTATTTAAAAATTTAAACTGACAATAATAGAACTATGTATACCAAGTGACTTTGTTGTTTAATATGCGATAAGATTTTAAAGAAATTTTCACTTTAAGAAAAACACTGTTTTGTTCAAAATTTGAAAGAGAATAAAAACAGTAAAAGTGTATGTGTTTAAAGTTTTCACAGATGAGTAAACAGTTTGTTTCGTAGGACAAACTATGGAATTGTTTTAGCACAGGACGCTGAGTGTCGTTTACATAGACTGGTATTGTTCTAAAGTTATTGACTAATGTTTGTGAAAGGAGAACACACCATTATTTACTTAGGTAAAAATCAATGTTTCATTGAAAGTTATTTTATTTACATATATTGACTTTTAAAATATTTCATAATTGATAAATTGTTGAAATCGAATAATCAAATTCAATTATAATTGAATGAACATTTTTTATGTGGAATGTACAATAAATTGGTAAGTGACATTATTGTTACGATTTTCAAATGACATATTCACATATCCTTATTCTTAAATTTTGTAAATTGTATTAGGTACTGTAAACCAACTTATTTTTTGTGAGTAGAAAAATAAAGTGAATAATGTAAAATTTTATGTGTATTTCACTGTATAAGTTGTTATTATTCTGATCAAAGTATTAAGAGTAGGTTGAATCTTGTCAGTGGTTGTCAGTCAGTTCATGTCAAAGAACATGCAAAATTACTTTGAGGTGTACGTATGAGACCTAATACAAGTAAAAATTTCTGCCCCTATCCAACAAACCCTTTTTTTTCAATGGCAGTTTGAATATCTCATCTGCATACTGATTGATCCATTGTGCAAGTCTTCTTACTGACTTTGTTGTTATATTGATTTTGTTCTGAATAAGAATAAAATATTTGCCACTGGACATTAAGCAAACAAAAAATCAATAGGTTAATGTTAGTACATTTTTTTTTATTTTTGTAATTGAGAAAATGGCATACCAGATATGTTTATGGGTGTGTGCTGTATTTGACTTCAGACAAAGTTGATTTTTATTTGATACATAAAGTTATGATGGTTTTATGTGATAAACAGGAACCACATTGCAGTTTCAGCCTTCTCGTTCAACCACAAGCACACCAGCCCAGGCTTGTATAAATGCCGTCGGCCTGTAAAAATCATCTCTACAAGCCAATAGAATCTAACTAAAATTTTTAAAATTCAGCTACAGGCCTGTAGATTTAAAAGTTTATCGTGAAGACTGCAGGTTGTTAATTGTAATTAAAAAAATGAAGGAAAATATTTCCCTGATAAGCTTAGACATGGTTAAAGCTTAGAACTTAACAAACATTGTTCACATTACCAGATGAAATTGAGAGATAATGGATTTTGTAAATTGAATCAATAGTTAATTAAACAGTAAGCTTTTCTTTCACCTTCTGTGTAAGCCCAAACAATACTGCATGCAACGCTGTAACAAAAGTTTAGGATTCTTAATGGCAATTTTTCAAATCAATAACAAGAAGATTAGAATTAAAGGTATATAATTCTAATCCTTGTATATTACTTTTTATACTTGTCGGTTAGGAACCGTGGCAGGTAAAAGATTTGAAGTATTTGGTTAAGATAAGGACAACAGGTACACAAAGTCTCAAAAGGTGTTTAAAACAAAATTGGCATTCTTAACGGAACTTTTGACACATTTGTTTCAAGTGCTGATTTGTGCAATTCAAAATCATAGTGAACATAAAACATATGTGTGCTTAGAGAAATTTAAGTTGAATTATTATAGGCCCAGGAATGAGATAATAAAAGTTTGGATTTCTTTACTTTGTTTCATAAGTTTTATATATTATATGGTAAGGTCAGACCAATGGACAAATTCAGAAATAGTGTTGCATCTTATGAAGGAAATGTTCTTTAACATTGTTGATGTCATGAAACATCATTTGTGAGTTGAATTGATTGATTGACTGTTTATAGGAAAAAATTTGGTTTTTGTAGCATTTTATATAATACTCTTTTGTGAAGGACAGTATTCATATTGTTTTTGTACCTTCTGTAAAGTGGCAAATATCCTAGAGACCTTGTCATCCAGATTTTCATTTTCAACATTTTAAAAAACTCTTATGTGCTTTTGCTGTGACAATGACAACTATTATTCTTAAGTAAAAAAGTGATAATTTGCCCTACAGAATTGAAAAATGGCACAAACATTGTTGAAAAACATGCAGATAAAAAATAAGACATCTTTCAGTACAAAGTGTTAATCTTGATTAAAGAGGAGTTTATATTAAGACATTGATTTTTTTTGATTTTTTTTTGCAGGAAACTATGGTGCTAATGAAAAGAGAATTCCTTTATGTCATGAAAATAAGAGAAAAACATGATAACAGTCAACAGAAAAATGTAGTTTAAACTATTAAGATAGGAAAATGTATAATGATGACAGAAGATACCCGTTTCCTGATTTAAAGAAACGTCTTGATGGAGGGAAAACATACATTTCACACAGGAAGGACAGGGATCCAGTCAGTAAATTAAGTCATGGAATACGTCGACTTGAAAATAGAATATATCGTTACGATGTAGAACAAAGGAGATTAATGGAAGCAGAATTTGAAAATGAGGACTTTGTGCGGAAAAAGTTACAATTCACGGATGATGAAGATGAAACAGGGTTGGATTTTACTGACAAAATTGCAGCTTTGAGGTCAATTTTAAAAAGACCTCAAGGTCAAAATGATTACCAAAATGATGAAATAAATGGTGATGCAGATTTTGTTAGTCCCAGATTACTTGGTGTAGATGCTAGAAATAGTAAAAAGAAGAGGAATCTACAGGAAAGACAAGAAGATGGAAATGTAACAAAAAAACAAGTAGATGAAGAATTAGCTAAAATGTCTTATCAAAATTATGAAGCTATGCAACATTTAGAAAAATACTCTGGTCTGTTAACAAGTGTTGGTAATAAAATAAATAGGAAAAAAGATCCTTCACCCAAAACAAAATTAGTGCAAGACAATATGGAATTTGTTTTGAGTGGGAAAGACAATCAGAAATTAACCTCAAATGGATTAGATTCAAAGTTTAAGGATTTGGACCAAGTGCCAGAACGTGATAAAGCTACTACTTGTATATATATTCATAATTATGAATCCTCTCCAAAGTGCCAAAATTGCCATAGTAATTTATTATGTAGGAATTGCCCAGATCATAGCAGATGCCATAACTGTATTCAAAATATGTCCTATTCCAGTCGGCAAGGAAATTTGACTTGTCCAAAATGTTATGCTCCTTTACTTGAAAATGGTGCTTCTTTTGATAACCCTTTGAGTTCTAGTCAAAGGAGTTCAAAGTTCATTCAGAGTAATGTGCCTCATTTTGATCCTTTATGGGACGGAACAAGTTATGATGGTGAAAATCATAGGGGCAAGCATTTGAATAAAGAGAAAAAGAAAAATGACAGAAAAAATGATAAGGATTCTAGTCATGTAGCTCAGAGCAATCTGAAGCAAAGAACATCTAGAAAAAGTAGTGAAAAATCACATAAATCAAAACACACTTTTGATAATGATTTAAAACAATGTGATCCAGGTGTTATGACACTTGATGATTTAAGAGAACCCCCTAAATCTGAAAAGCAGAGATACAATCAGAGAGAAAAATCAAAGTCAAGATATTCATCTGAGGAAAGGAAAACTAAATCTAAAGCTAGGAAAAAATTGGAAGATGAATTTGAAAGTTCTGATTCTTCTCTCAAAGAAAATTTTCCACATGGTAAAAAAATCAAAAGTGATGATTCTTCTAGTCATAAGTCAAAGTTTTCTGATTCTCAAGAAAAGAGATTAAAATCAAAAGTTGAGGAATTGTTTGGACTTCCTACTGGAGTTATTGACATCAAAATCCCCAAGCATTTACAAAATAGTGGCCATGGAATATCTGAGGAGATTCAAAGGGAGAAAATCCAACGTCTAGGACAGATGCCCAATGGATTACTTCCCCTTTCTGATAATGATGGCAGGTAGGTGTTCCGGTATATTCAAATTATTTCCAAACTATATATGAAAAGGTTGCATGTTGCTTATCATGCTTATTAAAGAAACAACTGGAAAATTCTTCCAAATGTTTTATTCAGTACTCTCAATCTTAATACACAGCCAAAGTAGATACTTCAAGCACCTGTATGATACTATCTAGGGCTCATTAAAGCCATTAACAGGCACAGGGAGAATATTTCCAACCAATATTAAAAGCTCCCAAAATGTTATATATAGCCTGTTTGAAATCCATTCATTGAAGAAATCTTACCTGGGGTTCCCTGTGTCTAACTTAACCTGACTTAATAGATAGAAAATATAAACTTAACACCAAACAAATACTTAACTACAATTTTCCTACTTGATTTTCATGAATTTTCTTATGCCATGGTCTTGTAATTTTGCTAAAAAAATGAAAGGAAATATTATGGGATAACTGAAGTGTCAATTTATGTTTATAAATATTTGGTTATACATATTTAGTTTTGTGATTAGATATTACATGTGGTACATGTATTTTAAAAATAGTAAAGCAAACAAACTTTCAGTGGTTTAAATTGTGGAAAATTTAAACATAGTTAATATTAAATGTGGAAAGCAATGACCTTGGGAGAATTTTAATAGTGTGTATTTGCATTATAAGCATGATTAGTATTAAAAGAAAAGTATCGGATGTACATTTTTCACCTAATAAATGTATTTTCTGTATTCAATTTGTCAACAAAACTTTTAGGAAAGTATCTGATATATAACTTCTGTGTTCAGCAATTGAATCATTTGAATTTAGGGGCCTTAAGAGGCAGTACTATATCATGTATATGGTTGAAAGCATTATGTGCTGGCTACTTCAGAATAAGACCCCATCAGGTTCAAGGCTGTCTTGTCATTTTCAAAATAATTGTGTGAATGCAATTAACCAACTCATCTTAGAGTTGCCAATATAATTTACAATTATATTCATTATGTTTGGTCTGTTCATTGTAATCAATGTGGAAGGAACTTCAAGTTCATTTGCTTTTTACTGTTCTGAATATACTTTTCTGATATTGATGATTATAAATAGTAACATACTTGACATATGTGTGAATGATCATCAATGAGACAGAAACCCAACCACAAAAATAACTAACTAAAAATCCAGAGGGCGTTACATACAGTCTCCAATAATACACACTTGTCTATTCAATATTTCAAGCTTTAAATTTGGCACAACCACAAAATCAAATATCCATATAAATGCAATTTTTCTTTAATATACTAATATTAGTACCCACAAAATGAATGAATCCAAAGTATTGCTTATAAAATCCTGTAAACAATAACTGAGCAATCTGTTGTCTAAATTATTGTAATTGCTTAATTATCTGTTTATTTTATTGTTGTGTACAATTTGTTTTGATTTTATTTCAGGCTGTCAGATGGTATTAGTATCGATGGTTCTAATAAATCTTCTGGTTCCCAGTCCTCAACTATCCTGGCTGTAGAGTTACTACGGAAACTGTACAATGTAGACACAACAACCAGGGAAGAGCTGATATTAAAGGTAAGCTGCCAAAGAATAGCAAATATGCCATACAAGTTCAATTGTTTTTTATCCCCCTGCACATTGCACTGAAGGGGATATGTTGAGGCTCTCCATCCACCTGATACACATCAATACTCAGAGACCGATTGACATGACCATTTATTTTAGTATAACAACATTAACACCTGTTGAACTCAAGTCCTCTAAGACTGTTTTATAGAAAGCTCTCATACTGGGTAGGATTGTTATGCAAAAAAATATATTAAGCAAAATAATGTCAATTTCATATGAATTTGAACAACTTCATAAATATGTCAAGTTAGGGCTGTAATATGCACTCATAGATGACATTATCTAAGCTCACATGTTTACCTACATTTGTCTTAAAAATCCAAAGATAATTTGGTGTAACCTAAATAATTAGGACAAGGGGATTACTTTTGTCATTTACATGTAGCGAAGTCTTACAGATTTATCTTATTGTTCTGTAGGCTAAATGTTTTAGAAGATGGTTGGAGAATGTGAGAAGTTCTGCATTGAAGGGTCAAGGGGTCAGCCTAGAGAATGTTAATTCTGTTGAACATGCTCAGTTGTTAGAGACAGCAAACTATGGTGTCTGTTTACAGAGGTAATGTTGTAGATCAGTTAGACAGAAAATCATGATTTAGCCACACAAATGTTGCTATTAGCTCACAAATTTAAATATTAAAATCATTGTAAATTCAGAAATTCATGCATGCATTTATTATTGGTAATTACTGATTACTGGTTAAAATGCAATATCTAATTAATGTGATTGCAAAAATTTTGTAACGGAAAATTACTACAGAAAGTATGAATGCAAGATTTTATTATCGCGACCTGATACCGACACATTTTTAGCATTAATAAAAACATCTAAAGTAAGTTACACGAAAACTGGGTTCTGATTCAAATGGATTATGATTTGCTACAAAACACCAATGATAAACTCAAAATTATTATGATTAGGTGCAAAAAATATTATGAATATGTAACAAAAATTATTTTGAATATGTAACAAAAATTATTTTTAATATGTAAAAAAAGTTTTTATGAATAATTATGTAACAAAAATTATGAATAATTATGTAACAAAAATTATGAATAATTATGTAACAAAAATTATGAATAATTATGTAACAAAAATTATTATGAATAATTATGTAAGAAAGTTATTATGAGTATGTAACAAAAAAATCATGATTAAGCCATTTAAAATATAATAATTAATTTACCAAAAGTATTATGCTATTGTGCCACAAAGGCATCATGATCAGGCAAAAATATAAATACAAATAAAGGCAACATAAAAAGTATTATGAATAAACCTTACAAATAAATTACTGTAGATTGTAGATGGGCTGTCACAAAAGTATCAAGCTTTTAGGTGATCTCTCTCCTTTGTTGAATACTTGCCTAATTGGACTTCGGATATTTTGAAAACAATCAACTAAGTCTGAAAATCAGATTAAAAAAATCAAAATCAGATAAAACTATATAATTATTGATGTCTTTTCTTTGAGCATATCTATAAATTAATTGTATAGATCTGTTTTATTGAATATTTGACAAGAGGCAAGCAACTTATTACCATACTAACTGTATTGTGGTTTGACTGTTAACATAAACTTACGTTGTGAGATTCACTCAAAATTAAAATCTAAAGGACTGTGCCATACCTTTTGAGATTAAACCATTAAGAATAGCTGCTAGTGCAACAAATATATATCTGTCATCAGTAATTATTTATAAATAAACACAGAGAGTAGAAAATGATGTTAAGATTCTGAAGTCTCTACACTTGATTTAAGGGGAAAACCAAAACATACAGAATAAAAATCATATTCTTAGATTCTAATGCAACAATAAACTATACATTATTAGACCTTTATTATAAGGACTTATTCTGAATTAGACCTGATCAGGAAATTTAACCTCAGGTGTTGATGACAAAACTTTCATTGACAAGCACACAAGAAAGCAACAGTTATACATCATGCCCCATGTCATTTGTTACAGGTGTGACAAAAACTGTATAGGTCAATGAGACAGCAATAAACATTAATCAAGAAAAGTGCTTTGATTGCATTTAATTTGATGTATCTAGCTTTAATAGATACACCAGATCTTGAATGCTATTCACCTGTGAATTAAACAACTCATATAACCTTTTACAGGGCAGAAATTTTCAATAGAGAGCACCTTTTAAAACGGATGCTAAAAAAATGGAGACGCAGATGGATTTCCCATGCTGGAGAGAGAGCTGCCTACACTCTCCACAAACAACATACTCTAAGGAAAGGAATGAATGCTTTCAAATGGGCCATTAGTAGGTCTAGGATACAGATAGAAATTTTACAATCTAGAGCAAGAGGTGCTCTCATCAATGCCACATTTATTAAGGTGAGCTTGATTAGGTTAGAGGATACTCTCCAAGTGAAGAGAACTTTGGAAAAAATAATTTTATTTAAACAAATAATAACCATTCCTAGAGGATAAAGATCACTTTTTGTTCCGCACAGTTTTCTTATTCTGAATAGAATCATTTCTGTTCAAAAGAAGTAGGTAGTTGTAAGCCCTATGGAGCTATTTTTACACTAGCCTATTAACATAAATTAATTACATGTTACATTGAATTGTCCATTACTTTTTTTTGCATTGCCTACTCCCTATTAACAAATATTTATATACTTTTCTGGATTTTTTGGCAGGATAGCTATACTTGATATGCTTTGTGATTTATTTAAATTTTTTTGGTAAAAATGACTCCTGACTCTTACATTTGTCCTAAATCAATCATTTGGATATGTTTTATTATATACAAAATTGCATCTTCTATACATATTCATGTCTTTTTTTCTGCTTTAAATTAAATTTTTTTTAGGAATTTTCGAAATTTTCATACTTGTTGAAAGATTCACAAATTTCCTTTATCAAGATAATTTCCAAAGAGCTAGCTAACGTCACAGAGGTTGTTACTAAAGCCATAAATCTATAAATTTGTTTTAAAATGATTGTTTCCAGAGTTTAAAGCATAATAAATGCAGTTTTCCCCCTCATTTTATTGAAAAAATATTTATGATTTCAGTGGAAGGCCAAAGCTGAAGCAAACATAAAGATGAGACTTGAGATGTCATTTGCAAGATGGCGTGTATTTACGTCAGAATCACAAAAGTAGGTCTACCTGCACATTCTTCAAATATTCACATTTTTTTGTATTTTATTGTGTTACTTTTAATGGCCTTATATAACTTCGTCATAATTATTGACATTTGAGTATTTTATGACATAAAAGTATTGCAGTGATATGTGATTTTAATTTTCTTTATTTATTACTAATATTTAAAAATCAATTTTAACCATCAATATTGCTTAAATTATCTAATAACTACTAACAGTCTTCATAAAGATACATATTTTTCATGCTTGACAGACCATTTTAGCTTTCTCTCTCATGTACTTAAAAGGCCCTTGTACTTTTATGTAAAGATGGGGTTCAATGTAAGTCTTATTTTGTAGTATTGGTTATATGTTTTGCAGTTTAAAAAAATTCCCCCCTCCTTTTTCCTAGAAGGTCATTGTCAGGAGAAGAACTTTTCTTATTTTTATTCTTAAAAAAATTGGTTCATTTAATCCTATCAACAAATGTTATTTGACACCTTCTAGAAGGGACTGTTAGGAGTGGAACCCATCTATTTCATCAACCGAGGCTTCTGTTTTGCTTTATGGGTAACATTATTTTTATTGTTATAGTGTCTGTCAATCTGTAACCAAGCCAGTATAAAGATGATCTCAAAATATCCATTATTTGATCTAAAGCATAAAACCTATAAAAAATTATTTATTTAAATTCTTAATATTCTTCATATGACATTTGTATTCCTACAAACTATTAATTGACGTGCTGTACACATACTTTTAAACAACAGCTGTTCTGAATATCAGGCTATGGAATATTTTTCACAAAATAATTTATTCTAACTTTAGGCCAAAATAGAGAATTTCAGTTATCAAAGAACATTCTTACAGAAAGTTTGATGATAAAGGATCATGGAATTGGATGTGAATTATTTATTCATTAGATTGCTTCTTTATTGGAATGGAATTTAAAATGTGTATTTTTTTCTAAATTCTTACACCATATTGAAACATAATCACATATAGATAAACTTTATCCTGATTTTTGACATAGCTGAAATTATTTGAACTACAAATCTGAATTTAATTGGACCTTGTGTGGTTTATCTAAATATTTGTTAATAAATTAATAGACCCAACATATTTTACTTTATTTTAATGCTTTCTTGTTAAAACATTGTTGAGTCAATCATACAATTAGATGCATATAATTATTTTCCAGTAGGTTTAAAATTCAAAAGTATGTAATTATACCTAATCTTAAAGATTTAGAAATAAGGTTCCATCTGATCTGAAATGATTTATAGACTTTTAAAATACTCATTAAAATGGTTTAGGTTTACTTACAGTAAATATATACCTCTTCAAATATTCAATATGAAAAAAATATATATCAGATTGTGATGGTTAGTCTATAATAAGTTAAAAAAAGATATTTTAGGAGATAACTTTTTCATTTGCTGTTTTGAGAAACAATAAATTTGGAAGGTCTTGAGGAGAAGATATGATAAGAGCAACTATCTGTTCCCTAAAATTAAGAAAAAAAGCCAGTAGAATTCTTCAATTCTTCCAAAGTCATGCTTTTCTATAGTTAGTAGTGTTCTGTGGTATTTATATATTTTTTAAGGGAAAGTTCTTTCTGAGACTTTAAGTGCAGGGTTCAATGCATTTTATAAGAATTTTTTCTGTAACAGATGTTGTTGAACAAACCATCTGTACAGATTTATTGATAAAATAAGACAGGTCTTTAAATGGTCTGTGAGCAGTGACATCTCACTTTAAAATTCTTGATATTATATTTTTGTTGAAGACCTGGATGCTTTATACCTTTCATACAGATGCCTTAATATGTTATTAAGTTTCTGTATGTCATATACTCTTTGTCCTTGACCTTGTTTTCATGGTTCAGTGACTGCATTGGTCCATGGTTCATTGGTCCATATTATGTTTTCCTGGTTAAGTCTATTTCTTAGATACTTTATAAATCAACTATATTTGGTGGATGGAATGATTGTAAGGTGTACATATCTGTCTGACATGTATCATCTGACCATGACCTTCATGATTTTTAAATGGTCAATGGTAAGTTTTCCTATTTTTGTCTTGTTTTTTTTGGATACAATAAGCAATATGTCAACTATATTTGGTGTATGAAATGATTGAAAAGTGTACATGTCTGTCAGGCAGGGTTTATCTGACCATGACCTCATTGTCATGGATCATTGATAATGTTGAGTTTATTTGATACTTAGACTTTCAACATAAAATCAGTTGTGGTCAGTAAAGCAGGCGAGACATTTCAGCATGTGCACTCTTGTTTATTTTCTTTCTTTTAAAATAATTCATTGTATGTGTATCACTAATTTAACAATTTTAGAAAGGATAATAGATATAGCATGGAACTTTCATTGTAAGTATATCCTTTGTTGGTGCCCCTTGGTTAAAATGGAAAAATCATATGGGAAAAGGAAATGATTGTTTTATATAACATTGTGTGCTTTTATGGTTAATACACTTATTATGATATGGTAAAAGGCATGTTTTTATTTTATACCTTGCATGAATGATTATTTTTTTAAATCTGGAATAACTCATGTGTACTGCTTTGTAAAATTAAAAAGAATTCAGTAATATTTAGGGAACAATTGAAATGGGTTTAATCCATATGAAATATTAAGAATCTAACACCAACCAGAGTGCAAGACCAGGATATATCAGGCACCTGACAGAAAGATTTCAAGTCTATAACAAGCTATGTCCTAGTCTGAGGTGAATGGACATCTTTCCTAAGGTGCTTTGAGAGTCTCCAGTCATGTATTCTTGTGTTTGATTTTTTTCAACCTGTTAACTTTCAAATTGATTAGAAATCATTTAAATATTTAATTGAAAAAATGTGCATTTATGCTGTATGATCCAGGGGGTTTGGATGAGATGGGAATATCTCATTCTATAGCAACCATGTGATAATTATCTAACAACAAGGTCAGAAATGAGATATGAAAAATTAATCATATTTCGGATGCTGATAATGGTTTAAGGTTTCCAGCATTTTTTTTCAGACACTCATATATGATGAAATATGTTCAAGACATCTATATCACAGCATTAATTTTAAGATAAAATCTTTTCTATGCAAAGAGATGTAAGAAGCCAATGAATTGATTGATTGATTGATTGGTGTTTAACGCCACTTTCAACACTATTGTGGTGGTCATTTTTTTTGGCTGATGAAGCTGGAGTGCCTGGAGAAAACCACTAACCCTCAGTAGAAAAATGACAATTCTTGTCAATTAAGATTTGAGTCAAACGCACCTGCCACTACGGGATTCAAACTCACAACCTCAGTGTTTATACTTTATAGGCTAGTGATAGAGTAGTTTGACTACTTACTTGGCCACAGAGGCCCCAATTTCACCTGACAATAAGAAATTACTTAAAACATAAGTATATGTGCATAAATCTCAAGTTTCTCTAAGTTTTGACATCAATTACTTGTTTAAGCATAAAATTTCGACTGTTTTCAAATTAATATTTTTGAAAAGGAAAATATTTCTCCTAAAATTACAAGTCCTATACAATGTTAGAATATTGACAGGTAGAAAAAGGAACCTATTTATGCACAATTTAATGGTTAAAAGGTTTTTGAATTTGAAATCACCAGGGGTATATTATGAATTTAATTCCATGATTGTATACATGAATAGAAAAATTTATATATGATATGGCTAATTTGTTTACAATCATAACTAAAAAGTATTCAGAATAATTTTCTGTCTTATATGAACTGAATTTAAAAGGAACATAGTTTTTTAAAGTACTTCTTACATTCCAGAAAATAGCTTTTTAACATTGATGAATCTGTACTTGTTTATTTCATTAAACAAATGACAAAATCACATAAAGTAGGACTATAGTAGGAAAGTTTGAAAACTTGGTTTAAAATTAAGGTTCCATCAGCATACTTTTTGAGCTATTTTTATAGAGTGCCTTTATCTCTTTCTAAAAAAATATTCATAAAGTATGATTTTTGTTGTCTCGCCTTGACAGAGTCAAAAAGAGAGACATAGGTATGAGGTGCATTGTCACATCTCATTTCCATGGAGATTATTTGGCCCTGCTTCCTCAGTCATGGTCTATTGACTATGAATATTTTGCATAACTTGCATGTTAAAGTATTGCTAGTTTAATTTCAACATTTGCATTTTATTATCAAAATAACAAAAAGGTGAGACATATCTATGTGGTAACAGTTTAATAAATATTTCAGAAATTTTAATATTATTTAATATTGATGTCAAAGTCCTGACTTTATACCTGTCACTTTTTTTTATTTCCACCAGAAGTTGTTTAATAAGTGCCTTACGAAGCGCTGTGTCCATATTTTCAGTTTTCTTCTAGTGATAGTTTGCTTTTTTAAATGCATACAATGAATAGCAGTTTTGCCTACCTATCATCATTATTAAATATATTAAAATTTTCTAGAATTTTTTTATAAAAGCTGCCATTAGGTAGTGGTAATCCAAAATCATTATATAGCTGAGAGAAGTGCTTGTATCTAAACAACTTTTAATCAAACACCACCTCATTGTTTCTATTGTTTAATACAGGGTGAAGAGATTAAGAAGTGCTTTGGACAAAAAGTTACTGCATCAATCATTATATCAATGGAGCTGTCGATTCCAGATGAGACTAAAAGAGAATGCAGCAGACCATTACTTCAGGTTTGTTATGAACCACAAACAAAAATGATTGTTGTGTGACGTCAATAGTTCAAGTGTCGCAGATTCTTGGGTCAGGCGTCACAGATTCCCAAATAGCGATAAGGTCTATATTCTCCAAGACCAAAAACCACAGATAAAATCTAGATCTTCTTCCTGTTAATAAAACCAGGCTTATCGGTTTTATATTCTATCCATATACTGTAAACAAACTTATTTTCATGTGCGATTTATTTTTGTTACTTTCACAAGTAGAAAAATAATGCAAGTTAAGATTGTCCCGAATATGTGAAACTTGGATCCTAACTACATCAAGTTAATTTGAAAATCACAAAATTCAATCGCTGCCAAGTGGGCTAGAAAGGGCTAAATGCAAAATAAAGTATACGCTAAAATTAAATGGTTTACAGTAATCACTACTGGTAAGAAGTTGTCATAAAGAAGCATCATACTGTAACAGTAGATATTTTTGCTTATTTCAAAATAAGAGAAAAAGCAAGAGCTAACAAATAAGCAATAGAAAGCAACAATATTGATGTTAAGTACAAACTTACTTTTGATAGGCAATTTAAACCCACCAAGAAAGGTCATTGAAATCACAAAAAATAACAACCAAGGAAAATATTAATGTTTACAGTATTTGGTTTTACTTGAATATGTTGGTTATTTATCATATTTGAATACTTTGTTAAAACTGTTCTTTACCAACTCCTGATCAAACATTAAATTTCTAATTTGTCTATAATAAGTGTACATGTTATGATAATTAAAATTGCTTCTTATCAAATACTGCTCCTTTGCCAATTAAAAAAAATGTGATATTCAAGCATGTAGCTTTTCATAAAATTTGACAACTGTTGAAACATTTTTCTTTTACTCATAAATAGAGACCATCACAAGTGAAAACTGTTCCTTTAATAATGATGTATATAAAGGCATTTTAAAATAAGTATTTTTATTTCAGGTCCTGTTTATTACACCAAGCAGTAGAATATTGGAAACAGTTTACATCATTGTCTAAAGAGAAGAAATCTAAAATGGAGATTGCTATGTAAGCTAAGTAAACATATACTATCGCACAAATATCAAAATGTTTCTCTTTTGCATTATTACAATATTATTTCTGTAACCAAACTGTGGTTTCCCTGATGTTTAATTTTATGGGGGGGGGGGGGGGGGGGGGGGGGGCACCGGTTAGGTCCTTACTTTATTCTTATGATTTAGTTTTAATATTTGGGCAATTATGTTTTCATGCTTTTTTGTGAACATTTGAATGATGAAAGAAAGTATAATGTATAAGGTTTTATTCAGCCAAAAATCTTTGTTCTTTATCTATATCCTTACAGTAAGAAAGTGATTTAACAACTATCAAAGAATTTAGATATTCAATTTTTTTCATAAGTTCTGTAGATGATAATTTGAATTAAAATGTATACCATCTTTTCCAGGAAACATTTTGTGTAAGTTTTCGGCATGTCAATGTTACACTGATCATAACAGTACTACCATGGAAATCTATTATCCTCTGTCTTTATCTTGCTCAATTACTTTTCAGTCAAAACATCATTTGAAAAAGTGAATGGATGCACAATAATACTTCGCTCATAAAAAATGTGAATTGATATAAAGTTTTCTCCTTTTTTTTTGTAGGAGGTTGCTCTCTTTTTATTTTGGTTGATTTTACATTTATTGTTATTTGTTCTTCATAATTGTTAAGTAATTCAATTCAATGAATATATAGTATGCTTCTTCTATGCATCTTATATTACTTGATCCATATACCTTTTTAATGGTATTTTAAATACATTTAATAGCTATCAGAGATTTTTTTGCCCTGCAATTGCCAAGCAGCATGGCATATAGATCTTCTATTGCTTGTCCAAATTGTGGTCCTTACTTGGTAAATTATTGCATTGGTCCTTACTTGGTAAATTATTGCATTACAGTCAGTTTCTTAGAAATCTATGGTAAATTACTTATGGTCTTCCAGAAGTCATCTTGTGTAGTACAACAGCTGTACAACAATATTTGCATTTCTTTTACCTACATTTGATTATTGAGTGACTCAATGATATCACATCACTACATTCTTCTTGCATGGTACAATGCTGTTGAACAATATATAGGTCCCTGTGTTAAGATTTTTCTCCTAGTTTTTGAAGGCAGGGCATCTGTAAAAAAAGATTTTTATTAATTTTTTTATTTTTTTTTGTATTTTTTTGCCCAAATCTTATTTAAGTTTTCAGGTCTATTATGATTTAACTTTAATATGTTAACCCCCATTTAGCCTGAAGAGGTGGATTACTGACATTAAAACTTTTTGTTTTTAGGAAAACTCATAAAATCATTAAAAGTGAAAAATGCATGGTTGAGAGAAAGGAAGCGTTTATGTTTGACATACCACCTTGTGTATTGTTTCCATAGCATAGTTAAAAATGACTTCCAAAACTTAAGGTTCATTTATCATTAAAATTGTTCACAGTTTTGCATGGCAGTTTGTTATGAGAAATTTATTTTGTTGTAGTTATTCCTGGATATGGAGTTTTCTTAGAAATATATTATGGTAGGGGTTGCAATGAATATGTGAAATATTTGGTTTTGGGGTGGTTTTGATTTAAGAAAAGGTTACGGGATTGTGATTAATGATATATATGTTGCAATTTTAACAGAGATTAATATATGCATATATGAAGAGTTTTACCTAATATGTTTTTTATATGAACTCAAGTTTAAGCTTAATCAAAATAAAATAATATTTATCTGAATTTCTTTTATTAGATAAAAACCATCTGCCAAAACATTTTTCTTTACTACCATGCATTGGAATTATTAAATAATATGATAAATAAATATATTTATATATGTATGTAGATGCATACTCAAGAAATATATGTAATTTTTGTAGCCTATATCATTGAATATTTTTTTAATGTTCTTACTATTGAAAACTATATTTAATTTAGAAAATACTGCTGTTTGTAAAAAAAACAAAAAAAAAAACAAATAGAACATGTATATAGGATTATTTCTTATAAGTATCAACTATCATTGTAAGAATTTAAAGACCAAACAATAAGAAGTATATAAAGATTTGGTATTTATTTTCTCATGTTCAATTATTCTTAAATTCAATCATAATCAGTATTTTGATATAAGCTGCTTTGTACTTAGTTTTGTTAGGTGATCAGAGCGTGAAACACAGGAACAAACTTTAGGATTGCTTACATTTGCTTTCTTCAGAGGAATTTTACAAACAATTTAGAATACTTCTGTCGTCATTTAAGATTTGAATATTTTCAGTCTGTTAGAGATTTGAACAGATATCTTTTCTTTTTCTTTTATCTCTTAGGTGCTTGTTGTTATTGCATATCATATTTCTTAAATTTATAGGAATTTATTTTAATACATCCAGTAAAAAAGGACAATTGCAGATTTTGAAGAAAATTTAAAATTATTTTATTTCCCCATAACGTTTGCTCATAGAATTTTAGATCTCCTTTCTCTTTTATATTGGTCTTGCGCCTTGACACTCTTCTCCAAACAAAAAACAGACAAAAAACCAATAAAACAAAAGAGGAAATATAAAATAAAAAGAAAAAATCTACCCCTAACACTGTGAACACTTTAATTCTTTCAAAGCATTCCAAATTAGCTAGTTACTCAAGTAACCATGTAGAAAAACAAAGGAAATAGGGTACACATATGACAAATTATGCTGAATTTATATCAATTGTATTTAACCTTTAGCAATTAAAAAGAATCAATACTTTAACATCAGTTTCCTGTTTATTGAAAAGAGACATAATTCCTGCATTTTACCAAAGTAAAGATGTGTTTAAATATAATAATGTACAAATGGTATTACAGGAGACAACATAACAGAAAGCTGGTAAAACAGACATTTAAAACAGTAACTGTTGTATACCACAAACATAGGGTGGCCAGAGAACATCATAGGT
Source organism: Mytilus californianus (assembly GCF_021869535.1). Taxonomy (NCBI): domain Eukaryota; kingdom Metazoa; phylum Mollusca; class Bivalvia; order Mytilida; family Mytilidae; genus Mytilus; species Mytilus californianus. The sequence goes on along the minus strand of NW_026262593.1, from coordinate 30,835,705 downwards.
AAAGATTATAACTGATATAAACACTGTATACCACAAACATAGGGTGGCCAGAGAACATCATAGGTAAAGATTATAACCCTGTTTAAGGCACATTCTTCATAGCAATCATTATAATGGTTCTGATTGTCTTAGCTGTATTTCACAAAACTGTTCGGAATATTTGGCTCTCAGTGCTCTTCAACTTTGTACTTTATTTGGCCTCTTAACTTTTTTTATTTGAGCGTCACTGATTAGTCTTTTGTAGACCAAACACACGTCTGGCATAGAAAATTATAAGACTGGTATCTTTGATGAATTTTCAAGGTTATTATACCAAAATTATGTCACTCAGATCACAGTTAGTTGTTACATACAACTATAATGAGACTTCACTCTTATGCTGTAAGTGATAGTGTAAGTAATATTGTAACAAATATAACTCTTAGTAAAAACTTCAATCAAAGATTTGTTTTGCAGGAAATTTTCGAACTAAATTGATAACAAATAATATAAAACAGTAACAACCTTTCTATGGGTTTATTTTTTTCACTTTTGAAGTTTTTGACATCACATTTTATATATGTTTTGTATTCTTGCCCATTTCATAAACATCTACATGGCAAAACATATTGTGAGGCAATAACATTTTTATACAGTTAATTAAAGGAAAATTAAACTTGTCTGATTGTATAGAATGGGCTGCCCACTCAAGACAGGTTTTGATTGAATGAAAAAATTGCCAACGAGAGGCAGTCTTTTATTTCTTATTGCCAAGTAATTTTCAAAAATGTTTTTTAAAACTAATTTGAGACTTTCAGGGACTGATGATTGAAACCCACACAGACAATTTCTATTTAATTATGATGCAAACATATTGTACTGGTGCCACCAGCTTCCATTGAAATCTTAAGGAAAATTACAATTTCATCTTTTTCACTGAAATATCTTTTTAACAATTTTAAATAAACATGACAGGAATGATGTATGGAAGTCTTCAGCAAGTGAACATATGTGGTTATGATAAAATGAAATCTTGGATGCAATTTTCAAAATTCTTTTTGCTTCTGAAAAGTTATGGCAAAAACAATTTGAATATTTAGAAAATTGATGAAAACCAAACAATTTGAAGCTTACTTCTTGAAACAGATCTTCTCTAGTCTTGGGCAACTAAGGAATAGAATTTCCATTTGAACGATAAAGGCTTTCATGAGCCTCTTTTATTACTAGAAAAAAAATATATCACGTATACAGATTTATATTGATAGATTTGACAATAAATTGAATGGCTTAACTACCTCAATCAGTGATCAAAATTATTATTTGTTTACAAATACTGCTAATATTTGATTATAGGACTGGAACGTTACATCAGGTATTGACAGCCTGGCTCCATGTGACACAGATCCTCAAGCAGGAGAGACATAGAGATATGTTAGTCAGCATAGAGCACTGGACCATAACTACTCTACAGAGCTCCTTTATACAATGGAGGGAGCACCTGCTTACACAGAGAGCTCAGAAAGCTTCACACAAAAAACTTGTCAGGTAAGAGGTTTGATAGGTATTACAGACTAGCAAAAAGTATGTAGCTTAGGCTGTCTTGAAAAACAGCTTTTCACAAAATAGATAGTCAGATAAGAGATTCAAATGTTTTAAGACTGTTAGAACAGGCTTCACATAAAAACTGTCATCTGAGAGAGCAATGGATTTAGAATATAAGCATAAATAAACATAAATATAAATATTATACATTAAGGATTTTGCTCATTGTTGAAGGCTGACAGTGACCTATAGTTGCTTACATCCACATCATTTGGACTCTGGTGGATAGTTGTCTCATCGGCAATGATACCTCATTCCCTTATTCTTATAGATTTTAGTAGAATATTTACTAATATAGCAGCAAATTGTTTTATTATTGATTTTTATTTCTAATGAGTTGCTTGTTTTTATGAGAAAAAAACGCTTTTGGATAACATGAAAAATGTCTGCCTTATAAAACGGTAATTTAAAAAACTGGATTGAAATATTAAGTATGAAAGGAGTTTTTAACTTAGTATTAAAATGAGAAGATGTGGTATGAGTGCCAATGAGAAAACTCTCCACAAGAGACCACATGAGGCAGCAGTTGGCAACTATAAGTCACTGTACCATCTTAAATAATAAGCAAAACCCACAGCACATGGCAAGCTATAAAAGGCCCCGAAATGACAAATGTAGAACAATAAAAAACAAGAAAACTAACAGCCTGTTTTATGAACAATACAATAAAAGAAAAACAAGTATGATATACAGCAACAAAAGACAACCACTAAATTACAAGCTCCTGACTTGGGACAGGCACATGCAGAATGTGAGTCAAGCTTACATAATAAAGAAACAAACAATAAGAAAGATAATTTATATTATGATAAGAGGAGGGAATGGATTTACATCAATCAGACAGTGATCAAACAAATTTTTAAAATCTCAAGCTAAAATGAAGAAAGGATATGCAACAGGGGCTATTTTACAAAGATTTAAGGACGAAAATTCATCTTAATTTATACTGAAATGTTTATTACCGGTACTTATTCATGAGTATTTATTCTCGTAAGATTTTTTGTGAAATGAGCCACTGATGAATTTTCTAATAATTTATGATTTCACATGATTTTTCAAGCCTGTGAATTAAAGTAAATCTTTTTCCCCTCCAGAAATGCTTGGAAAATATGGAAGATACAGTGGGTGACAAATGTTCGGGAGAGGATAGAGATCGAAGGTAAAATCCGTCACGACATTCTACAGGAGACATTCCAGATGTGGAAAGATAATGTCGCTAGACTGAAGAGAAGACGACATGGTGCTGAGGTGTTTATACAGAGGGCACTTGTCAGACAAGTTATTGAAGCTTGGCATGAGCATACTAGTCATCGTAAAATGATCAGGTAATATACTTAATAATCTTACTTTCTCATATTTATGATATAATGAAAATTTCAACATAAATGAATAAACATACTTGTGTTCATCAAAAGAAAATACCTTACAGTGTCTCATACTGAAAATAATTTATTCTTTACAACGTATTGTACCAAATTTCGTTATTGTTTTAAAGTCTTCTTGCAATATCTTCTTAATGAGTAAAACTGTATTCTACTATTGTATGTTTAAACAATAGCTTGTAAATTAGAATTTGTTTTCCCCCATTGGAAATATCTTTATTTTCTATGTCTTCTCTGCAATATTCTTCCAATAACAGAACAAAATATTTGACTATTATATATCCTGTCAATTCTTATACTCAAACAATTTTAATGGATAAGATAGGAAATTTAACTTGTCAACAATTATTTAAAAATTATAAATTTCATCAGAACGAGGAAAGAGAGAAAGAGGTAAAAATCTGATTTAAACTCGACTTCTAAAGATTTTAATTGTCTTTCATTTAATTTTGAACCTGTCTTTCAAATCATCCTCTAAATCACTTAGGTTTTCTAACAGCACAATTTTGTTTAATTTCCCACAAATCTTCCATCATAATTTTTTATTTCCATGCTGATACAGTTTAGTGTTTTTTAATTCCACGTTTATTTCAGCAGCATGCATTTTTAGCACATGATTTGATTTGTTTGATGCACATTTCAATTTGTTTTATTTTTTTTTTATTTATTAGCTCTCCTGGCCCAATGCAAAGGGCTATCTGAGCTGTTGTCATCAGTTTGCCTCAGTCTGTAGGTTATATATTTTTGGTCCATGGTCCATATGTCATCCATAGTTTTCTTCAAAATTCTTCTCTACAACCCCTCAATGGATTGACACCATATTGGGTCTGCATTATCTATAGGTCCTTTTATGCCCCCGTCGTAGGCGACAAGGGCATTAAGTGTTACCCTTGACCTCCGTCTTTCCGTTCGTCCCATTTTCATTGCAAAGCTTGAGTGGGGGCATTCGTGTCCTCAGACACATTCTCCTTTTATTTATTAAATTTGTCAAACTGCAATGTATGGCTTATATAATTAATTACAGAAAAACTGGCAGATTAGGAAAAGTCAACATGCCAAGATTCGCCTACCTAGAAAATTTCAGAATAAGACACAACCTGTGTTGGAGGTATTGCCCCTGAAATGTGGATTTTTTTTCAACTCTTCACAGTTCTTGGCTTTTGACTAAAAACTATAGGAGTTAGGTTCAAATTGTTGAATTAAAAAATGATCAGCACCACATGACTATATACCCTGGACATTTTCCAACAACCTATTTTGGAGTAATTGTATTCAGTATACATTAATAGAAACAAATTATTAGAGCTATTTTCCTAATGCTTGTAGTTTATAGGTTTGGTTGGCTTGCTTGCTTTGTTTGTATAAATGTTTGCTCAACCTTTGTAATTAAGATTGACATCTGCAATCAATAGATAGGCGGGGCTTCAGCTTGTATACATTATACCCTGCATTATTCTTAACATCTAATAACATTTAAGTATAATGTATACAAGCTGAAGCCCCGCCTATCTATTGATTGCAGATGTCAATCTTAATAACAATGCTTGAGCAAACATTTATACAAACAAAACAAGCAAGCCAACCAAACTTTTAAACTACAAGCATTAGGAAAATAGCTCTAATCACGAAAATTAAATCTCTTCTGAAAAAGTTTTTCTGAAGAAAATGGTTTTCTTTGAAAACAAATGAATCGATGATGTATAATGATATGAACATACTATATTCAACATGATAATAATTATGCCCCCGCCGCAAGGCAAAGGGGGCATTAAGTGTTACCCTTGACCTTCCGTCTTTCTGTCCGTCCCATTTTGTTTATAAAGCAAGCTTGAGTGGGGGCATTCGTGTCCTCAGACACATTCTTTTTTTATTGTCGAGCCTTCGACTTTTGTCGAAAAAGCGAGACATAGCGATCCTACATTCCGTCGGCATCGGCGTCGTCGTCGTCGGCGGCGTCCACAAATATTCACTCTGTGGTTAAAGTTTTTGAAATTTTAATAACTTTCTTAAACTATCCTGGATTTCTACCAAACTTGGACAGAAGCTTGTTTATGATCATAAGATAATATTCAAAAGTAAATTTTGTAAAAAAAAAATTCCATTTTTTCAGTATTTTACTTATAAATGGACTTAGTTTTTCTGCCAGGAAACATTATATTCACTCTGTGGTTAAAGTTTTTGAAATTTTAATAACTTTCTTAAACTATCCTGGATTTCTACCAAACTTGGACAGAAGCTTGTTTATGATCATAAGATAATATTCAAAAGTAAATTTTGTAAAAAAAAAATTCCATTTTTTCCGTATTTTACTTATAAATGGACTTAGTTTTTCTGCCAGTTAACATTACATTCACTCTGTGGTTAAAGTTTTTAAAATTTTAACAACTTTCTTAAACTATCCTGGATTTGTACCAAACTTAGACAGAAGCTTGTTTATGATTATAAGCTAGTATCTAGAAGGAAATTTTGTTCCATTTTTTCCGTATTTTACTTATAAATGGACTTAGTTTTTCTTCCAGTTAACATTACATACAGTCTGCAGTTTAAGTTTTTAAAACATTTATTAGATTCATAAACTATCCTGGATTTTTACCAAACTTGGACAGAAGCTACTTACAATCAAAAGATAGTATAGAGAGGAATATTTTTATTAATTTTTTTCCTCATTTTTGTTGAGCCTGTGATTAACAGCAAAAAGTAGGCGAGACACTGGGTTCCGCGGAACCCTTACGAATTTTTTGTTAATGTTTCCCAACAGAAAATTGAAACTAGGAATGATCTAGAAATTCAGTCTGAAATAAAAGACAACACGATATGTTAATTTCTGTAATGTCACTCATATTTCTATTGGGGTAAGTCTGTGTTTAAAATTTCTTGCTTTTGCATAAGCAATTTTAAGAAAATAATTGGAAATATATATTAGAACAGTAGGAATAAAGTGATTAATGGGATAAACATCAATGACAACATGAAACACAAAACACAAAACACAAAACCAAAATACATTTAGAGGTCAACGTAGTCATCAGCCATAAATGAGATTTACTCTGACAAAGCTCATGTATTTGTATATGATTTTCAGGTTTAAAAAGGGGTGTATAAATATATACATATTATAAACAAAAAATGTATTATACATAAAGCAAGATTTTGATTTTGATATTTTATACCACCAGAGCCTTCAAGAGAGTATTTGTACACAGAATGAATGAGGCTGTCCAAGTTAAATACCTGTCAATTTGGAAGAAAAGATTTGAAGATAAACTGGACTTACACAGAGCTAAAAGTTTCTGGTCCAATACATGTGCTAGGTAAATAGTATTTTTTGGTTAAGCAATGTTTTAAGAATGAGTTCCAGACTCTCTCAAACATTCAAGGTCATCTAAAAAGAAATTAGGATGTGATGTACAAAATCGAAATGCACAAAATATGTCATTCAAAAACAATTCTTAATTCACTTTCTTTTTTTCTCATTCAAGTATGCTAAATTTTTGTCAGGGCAACTTAAGTGAATATTCATCACTTTTTCAGCATTGGTTATGTTTAAGTAAGCCAGTTTAGCTGAGGGAAAGTTGAAAAAAAGAAAAGTTTTCCTGTTGGATTGTAAATTTTAAGAGATAATCACACAGCCTTGACTCAAAACTACTTGGAGAGGGGGGAGGGGAGGCAATGATTAGATAACTTATTATCTTTAAAAAGCATAAAGTCTTCATCTACACATTGAATTCTATACTTCTAAAGATCAAATAAAAGTTAAAAAAAAAACACATAAAAGTTTGAGTCAAATGTAATTTTTTTAAGATACTCGATAGAACAGTTACATATTATCCTTTTCATAGCACACATGTATTGAGATCACCAACCAGTACAAAACATCATAGAAAATATATGTATTTGAGAATGATAAAAAATTTTCTAAAAAATTACTAAAGAGAGGGAACCACCGCCTGGTAAATCTTCAATACATAAGAACCCCTAAAGTGAATACCTCGTTTATGCAGGGTTGTTACGATAAAAACTCAAATTGTGAAAGTAGTTATAACAACAACACTTTGTAATGAGATTTCATTTATTACTGCAGCAATCCCTAAAGTGTTCTTGTTATAACTGCTTTCACATACTGTAAATTCAGAAATTATTGCGTGCATTTATTATTGCGATTTTTGAAGAATGGACCAAAATGCGAAATTAATTATTGCAATTTCAGGTAAATCTGCATACAGATATAAGTATCAGATATCAGAATAGGAGTTCTTATTATTGTGATCTTCATCCACTCGCATTATTCGCATTAATAAAAACCTCGCAATAATTTCTGAATTTACAGTATATAGAAAATGTTTAAGGATAGAAAGTCTAGCAGTTAGCATTGTCATAAATGTTTCATAATTATTTTTTAGGAAGGCAGCTGTGGTGTGGAGAACAGTTTGTCATCATAGGTTATTAGATAGATTACTGGTCACGACAGAACCACATCGACAACTTTGTTTGCAGAAAGGTCAGTTATGAATGAGAAGTTTGGTAAACATGAACAAGACAGCAACCCATAAAGACAAAAAATGTTATTTCCTTTTGCCAAGTTGATTGATTCTGCAGTGAATTAATGTAGTAGCACATTGTCTTACATATAGCTGAGCCCTTAAGCCATATATTGGAGTATTTATTCAACACATTTTAAGATTTAAGTGATTGCTAAACCTACAAAATATAATCATGGACATATTGGCTTGGTAAATCCTTATTATCTTACTCATTGTATTGTACAGTATATACCAATATTTGTCTGTGCCTTAGTTCTTCTACTACAGGGATGTTTTTAAAGACCTTGACTTCTTATGAGGGTCTCAAATGGCTTATTCCTGTGTTTGTCTAAATGTGTTGTCTACTTTGAAGTGTATCATTATACCCCACGCAACGAGTTGCAGAGGGTATAATGTTTTTGACCCGTCAGTTTGTCCGTCCGTCCGTCCGTCAGTCCTGTTTCTTGTCATCACAACTCCTCTCAAACCACACAACAGAAATTCACGAAACCTTTTTAGATAAAAAGGACATATTATGTAGTTATGCATATCGACAGGAAATTACGATTCAATTTTTTTCTAGGAGTTACGCCCCTTTGAACTTATTTGCTTCAATGTACTACTGCAACAGTTTGTCATCGCAACTTCTCTGAAACCACACAACAGAATTTCATGAAACCTTTTTAGATAATAAGGACATACTATGTAGATGTGCATATAGACAGGAAATTACGATTCAATTTTTTTTCTAGGAGTTACGCCCCTTTGAACTTATTTACTTTAATGTACTACTTCAACAGTTTGTCATCTCCACTCCTCTGAAACTACACAACAGAATTTCATGAAACCTTTTAAGATAATAAGAACATACTACGTAGATGTGCATATCGACAGGAAATTACGATTTATTTTTTTTCTAGGAGTTACGCCATTGAACTTATTTGCTTCAATTTACTTCTGCAACAGTTTGTCATCTCCACTCTTCTGAAACCACACAACAGAATTTCATGAAATTTTGTAGATAAGAAGGACATACTATGTAGATGTGCATATTGACAGGAAATTGTTATTCAATATTTTTTTTTATACAATTTTTTTTTGTTACACTTATTTAATTTCTCCAATGACAATATGGGGATGTGGGGTATGTGAGCGTGCTCACTAAGGTTCTTTAATTTTTTATGCCCTCGCCTTAGCGGAGGGGGCATTAATTTTTACCCTTGTTTGTCTGTACATACATCCAAAAATTCGTTTCTGTTCTCTAATTTAAGTTTGCCTCAACCAAATGTTATGAATCTTATACACAATGCTTATTACCACAAAACACAGATCAAGTTTGAATTTTGGTGGCGTCACTTTTACCGTTCTAGAGTTACTGTAAAAGCAGAAATTTTCGTTGGGGATTTAATTTCGTTTATAATTCTTATCCACGAAATTAAAACCCCAACAAAAATTTAACTCTAGATTTGCCAAATCTGAATACAAAATACGTAAATATTTAATTTTTTTAATGATCAGACAACATCATTTTGACATTATATAAATGATTAACATCAAAGCATACAATGAAAATTAATAGGTTAATTGATTAGACAACAATATTAAAACATTTTCTTCCAGTCAGATGATAATCCGAATCTTTTGTTTGTACAGTAAAAAATAATGACCAAGAACTGTCAATCATTGTCATTTATCGGTCTAATGCGATTGTAATACCCTCAAGCCGTTATACATTTATTACACAATCATTGTCCTTGGATAAAACATCAAAGGTGTGTAAAAGACAGTTAGCGTGCAGGTCACAACACTTAATTAGTGCTCACTGTAACTATTAAATGTATTATTGATTTTTCCCAATGGCGAAACTTCAGATTAGTTTTATTGAGTATTGGCAATAATAAAGTAACATTTATATAATTTTTTTCTCTACTTAAAAACCACGAAAATTAATCCCCACAAACTTACTTTCGGATACAAAACCACGAAATTTTAACCCCACGAAAATTAATGTTTATACAGTATGCCCCTTTACAAATGGAAAATTGCTGAACTTTTGGTTTCCATTCTCTACTTAAGTTTGCCTCAACCAAATGTTATGAAACTTATACACAATGCTTATTACCACAAAACTCAGACCAAGTACGAATTTGGGTAGCCTCACTTTTACCGTTCTTGAGTAATATCCCTTTATAATGTTATATGCAAGCGGGGGCATCATCTGTGTCCCATGGACACATTCCTCATTTATTGTATGTTGATATCCTTCTGAGTAAACTTGACCTTATATAAAACCAGATAATTTTCCATGTTAATATACTCTACAGTACTCATCTACGAATCTTGAGTTCATCTTAATAGGACATTAGGTTCTCATATCAGCCCTAAGAGAACCACTACAAAACATCTTTTGCAGAAAATTTTGTTCAATATAGATTATGGGAGGGGTAAGAAAAAATGAAAAAAAACATTATGTAGAAAACATTTTTGCTGTGAATATTGATTGATTGGTGTTTGCTCTACGGCATCCAGTAGCAAGTATTTCATTTATATTAAGCACAATGTTCTGGAAAAAAATGTAAAAAGTTGATTAAACAGTTACAAATTGTATATTGTTTTTATCAGAATAACAAATTTATATTATATTTGATGACATTTAGAGTTAAATGTATACTAACAAACTATCTGAACAACCTATTCTTTGCAAATCTTATTTTGACTTTAGTTTTGTTAAATGAGTCATGTTATTTTTCATTTCAGTTATGTTTGATAGATGGAAGGAAGCAAAGAGAAAGATAGATGAAGAGAAACACAAAGCAGATGTAACAAGAGCCATCTTGGAAAATTCACTTCTAAAACAACATTTCATTAAATGGAAAGAGGCAACAGAACAAAGGCTAAAGATCAGACCTATGTTAATGAGACAACAAGGTTCACTGCTGTCAGAGTAAGTACTGTGACAAAACTAACACTAAAGATCAGAATTTATACATTTTAAGATTAGCTGATCTTGAGTTGTGGGACTCAGGACCATCTCATTTTTAACCTGGATATGTGCCTCATTTGCTCTGCACACAATTTTAGTTTTTATTTGAAACAAGCTGACTTCTGTTTTCAATGATTTGTTAAATTGTTTTTCTAGAGTTATTTATCTTTCATTTCACCTTATTCCATGATATTTCAAAACATGTAAGTAAAATCGAGAATGAAAACGGGGAATGTGTCAAAAAGACAACAACTCGACGAAAGAGCAGAAAACAGCTCAAGGCCACCAATGGGTCTTCAACACAGCGAGAAATTTCCGCACCGGGAGGCGGGCTTTAGCTGGCCCCTAAACAAAAATGTATACTAGCTCAGAGAAAATGGACGTCACACTAAACTCCGAAACATATAAATGAATCAAAATTAAATAAACATACAAGACTATACAAGGCCAGAGGTTCCTGACTTGGGTCAGGCGCAAAAATGAGGCAGGGTTTAACATGTTTTGTGAGATCTCAACCCTCCCTCTATACATCTACCCAATTGTGCTTTAATTCATTCATAAATATCTTCATTTAATACAAACTCTTGATGGGCTTTTTATTTATGTAAATGTATTTTTTCATTTTTACAGGACATTTCTTTCTTGGCATGGTTTGGTGCAGCACAAATCTGAATGTAGAAAGAATAAAGTGTTGTTTGACAGGAAGAAACTGAGAGCTGCTTTTGGTGACTGGAGGTAAGTTACGTCTTATTTTGTAGCAGCAATGTAAATTCAGAAATTATTGTGTGGTTTTATTATTTATTTGTATTGTGTACCATCTTGCCTGCTGCACATTTGACAATTGCCAGTCTGTTACTTCTCTTGTTTTGAAATTGTGTTAAATTTTTTGGAAAAAGTATTGAAATATAAAATTTTATGTTTTTACCAAAAGCATGGGAAAGTCAAACTGAAATATTTCTAAAGGTCAGTCATGAAAGTATATTTTGATTTGCATATTTCAAGAATGAAACATCTTTGACTTTGAGAAATTATCAAATTTTCAAGGAGAAAAAATATCAGATCTTTTTTGTATAGTATGCCCTTAAACCTTGTTGTTTAAGATAAAAAAAAAAACATTTGTATTTTAGAAAACAATATTTGATCCATCAATTGGAGGTTGCGATCAAAGCCAAGACAACAACCAATCAGCTGAGGCGTTGTATAATTGGTTGGTCTGCTGTTATCAAACGGAAGCATTCTGCTGTTAAATTCCACAATCAACAGATGGTAAAACAGCTGTTCTACTGCTGGAGAGGAAAAGCTTTTGATCAAATAAAGGATAAACATGAAACCAGAGAAACCAAGGTAACATATATTAATGAAGGGTCCTGATTTCAAAAGAGTTTAGGGCTAAGTAAGGGTCACATTTAGTGATAGCATTTAGATATGCAGAAAAAGTTGTCAGGAATTTTCATTTGATGATGGGTCTGCCAGTTTTCTGTTGTGGTTAAGTTGATTTTTCAAAGCTAGATATGAGGGTTCCACATACAACATTATTAAAAGATTAAGTTTGAATGAAACTGAAATTTTGTCAAAGTAAATCAACATCTATGTTTTTTGTGATGCGATAGCTTGCATTCTGAAATTAAGTAGTGTTTTCTAAGTAAACACCTGTGTTCCTTGCAAAAAAAACAACCTTTATAAACATTGATTATAAGAATCTGTATCAACTACAGGTTTTTGATGAGAGACCACTAAAGTAAAACAATGCTTCTTTTGTACTTTTAACTTCTTGAAGTTCTGCTAATGATAAGTTTTAATTGAAGTCTGACAAAATTGTATTCGGTTCATTCATTTTTTTGTCAACTGAGATCTTTAATTAACTTTTTAATAAACATTTCACTTCATATTGTCTGGTTTATTTTCAGGAACTAAATATGTATTTAATGAGAGAATACTTTAAATTGTGGCATAAAAATGTACACCAACAAATATCAGAAAGAGAAGAGGCAATACAGTTGATGGAACAGCAGAGGGCAAACTTCAAGGTCAAGTCATCTTTCCAGTCCTGGAGGAGACTATTCAGAGCAACAATTGTGGCAAGGTATAGATATATATGATTGAGTTGTGTAATCTAAAACATATTATGGACTTTGGTGGTCAACTGAAACTAAACGTATACGCCCATGACACTTACCAATGAAAAAAATCCTGAACAATCATAGGTCTGTTCTATGTTCCTTTGGAATTTCAACCAGATCCTCCTTCATTGTACTGGATACCAAATTTACATTAGTGTCCTTACAAACAACGTTATATTACAGGGTCTGCAAAATGTTCCATGAAACCTTAATTCAAACTATTAACATTAATTTTATCAGCTATCATATACAGGCTTCACAATTACTGTTAAAAAAAACTACTCTAGAGGCGTTGTGAGTCACATGTGGATACTAAAAAATTCTTAAGTTATTTTAGAATAAATACAAATTTAAGTGTCTTTTCTCTTGCAATTGAATAAAAGCATTTGACTTTTGTACCCTTTACACTAGTATACATCATTCTAAACTTAAAGACAGATTGAAAGAACTAGTTCTTCTTTGTTTCATAAAAAAGAATGGCCAACAAAATAGTTTAGTTAAGTACACTGCAAAAATAAAAATTTTACAGTATTGCAAGTCTAGACTTTGTGGTATCTGAATTCAAAATGTTTCAGAGAAAAGAAATTTTGACTATTGAAAATTTTTCAAGTATGAAATTTACAAATTCCAATGTTTGATGTTAGTAAAGAGTTACTTTGATGAACTTTTTATTTGTTTCTTTTGACAGAGAAAACCAGAAATTGTTGGTCAGAAGACAACTACAGAAGATTCTCACAGAATGGCATGATCTGACAGACTTCAGCGTAAAAGATGCTATACAGAAGTTTGCTGTACAGCTAGGCTTACAGTCTCCAGATGGTACTCCTGAAGGATCTGGTAATTTTTCCTAAAGGTTCAAGTAATTTTTTTTCAGATAGTTCTCATGAAGGTTCAGGTAATTTTGCTGTACAGCTAGATCAACAGTCCCCAGATGGCCCTTCTGAAGGAACAGGGAAGTTTGCTGTACTACTGGTCTACAACCCCTTGGTGGTTATCTTGAAATTTAGTTACACATTTTGTTTGACGGTCCCTATTTCATATGAAAGTGTATATAGGAAAAATAAATTGTCTATCTACCACAACAGTTTATGAATGGAAAATTTCTAACATCTTTTACAAAGAAACATAGCAGAATATATTCCAATCATATGTAGTTATGCATATTGAAGTTCCAATCATATGTTGTTATGCATATTGAAGTTCCAATCATATGTTGTTATGCATTTTGAAGTTCCAATCATATGTATTTTTGCATATTGAAGTTCCAATCATATGTTGTTATGCATATTGAAGTTCCAATCATATGTTGTTATGCATTTTGAAGTTCCAATCAAATGTATTTTTGCATATTGAAGTTCCAATCATATGTTGTTTGCATTTTGAAGTTCCAATCATATGTATTTTTGGATATTGAAGTTACAATCATATGTAGTTATGCATTTTGAAGTTCCAATCATATGTAGTTATGCATCTTAAAGTTCCAATCATATGTAGTTATGCATATTGAAGTTCCAATCATATTTAGTTATGCATATTGAAGTTCAAATCATAGGTAGTTATGCATATTGAAGTTCCAATCATATTTAGTTATGCATATTGAAGTTCAGATCATAGGTAGTTATGCATATTGAAGTTCCAATCATATGTGTCTTTGCATATTGAAGTTCCAATGATATGTTGTTATGCATATTGAAGTTCCAATCATATGTTGTTATGCATTTTGAAGTTCCAATCATATGTATTTTTGCATATTGAAGTTCCAATCATATGTTGTTATGTATATTGAAGCTCAATCATATGTAGTTATGCAAATTAAAGTTCCAATCACATGAAGTTATGCATATTGAAGTTCCAATTATGTAGTTATGCATATTGAAGTTCCAATCATATGAAGTTATGCTTATTAGTCCCCTACCCACGAAGTCGAAGGGGACTTTAGGTTTGCACTCCGTCCGTCTGTCTGTCTGTCCATCTGTCTGTCCGTCTGTCTGTCCTCCTGTCAGTCCGGCAAATCAGTTTTCCACACTTTTTTTCTTCATGCCTTGAAGATATTGATTTGTTATTTGGTATATTGTTTTATCATGACAAGTTACAGATCAAGTTCGAATTTTGTGCAGAGTTATGGTCCTTGAACTTAGAAAATTCACTCAAATAATCAGTTTTCCGCACTTTTTTTCGTTATGTTTGAAGATATTGATTTGATAATTGGTATATAGTTTTATCATGACAAGTTACAGACCAAGTTTGAATTTTGTTTCGGTTTGATGATTTTTTGCAGAGTTTTGGTCCTTGGACTTAGAAAATTCACTTAAATTATCAGTTTTCCGCACTTTTTTTCGTCATGCTTGTTTAAGTTCCAATCATATGTAAATGAGTTTTGAGAATTACTGCCCTTTGTATATTAGAACATTTTGTGTTTCTTGGAATGAAAAATGGAAGAGTTGTTCCCATGTTAATACTTGTTAGAGTGTGTTTACATATTTGACATTTTTATATCCAAGCTCTAAACGGCGCAGGTTTACTGTTTTACCTCTGCCTGTAGGTAGGTCTGTCATATACATATATAATTTATATTACATATCCTGAAGATGTAGTTGTAAATAATTCTCATTACAGTTGCTATAGTTGACCAGTTACAGAATCTGACAGATTTTGATCATACAGATACCCACTGGAGTTCATTTACATCACCAGCTCTTGGTACACCAAGGAGTAGGAGGTAAACATTGATTTGTATTTATTCCCTTTGGTAATACAATAAACTAAATGTTATATGAGCCTTAAACCTCTATATTTGATTTATGATTACTAGTTTATTAATAATAGCCTTGACATTATATTTCTCTCATCAATTCTAGCCGTCTATCTAATTCAACCTTGTCTCCCTATACATTTTTTTGTTTTCAGAAAAATACCGAAAGTGTATTGCTAATTAAATAACAAGATTTACCTCCATACATTCCTTTTCCTTGTTTAGTTTTATTAACATAACTATTTATTTAAATCAAATGTATCCATTCTTCCCTTAATACTGTTGAAACAGCAACCAATAGAATTGTGTGTTTTAAGTTTTGAGAGCCACTCCCTTGTAACAATGACAATGCTGAAAAATTAACATAAAAGAATTTATATATTCTATATTTTTTTTTAATCAACCCTAAATGGGCTCCTTAATTGGAATACAAAATATGGTTATTCTTGCTGGGAAATTCAAACAGGATAACCACATTTTCTGATGTATTTGAATTAAAATTGTGTAATTTAATTTTAATTTTGATTTTGATTTGAACAGTTTATATATAAGAGGGTAAGATCAGAAATTGTAATGTCATATGTGTCAACTCATGTCCATTTTCTAGTCATTTTTGTTTTTCAATTTTATTGCATTCATTACAATGAAAAACACTGATTTTCACAGTATAACAAAAACAGATAATGTAATAAAAAGAACTATATCAAAGAATTCAAATATAGAAAAATAAGCATCTTGTGACCAAACAACACACATTCTTGAGTTAATTTGTTGTTCCGTAACTTGTGTAATATTTTTCTCTATTTGAATTCTTGGATAAGTTATTCTATAACACTTTATATTCTGTTTGAGGTTTAGAAACTAATTATCATGAGAGCTTTGTATGCTGCTTAAAAAACTTAATGTTGTTTGAAAATTTTACAAGAAAATGGACTCAATGTAAATTCATTAAAATAATTATTTTACAGTATAATAAATTCACAAGAAATGTTTGAATTTCACCTTTGATCAATCAAATGTTTATGTATTAATCAAAGAAATTCCATATGTTACCTTAACAAATTTTGTTTCCATAATTACAGTTATGTTGTTTGATATTACTAATAATTTACATAAACCCAAATAATTCAGTCCCTCCCTGTTATTGATATCCCTTACTTGCAAGGGCCTGAAGGCTTAACATACTGAAAACTCTTCATGAATCCTGGATTTTGATTGGTGCCCTGTGGAAGAGGTGACAAATCATCAGATAGCTCTAACTTATCGAGATGGGTAAATCCCAAGCTAATTCCAAATGATTGATTGACAATTTTTCATTGTCAATGCATTTTGGTGCTAATGTGCCATTGTAGAGCAGCGAAATATAATGACTGAATTATTCGGGTTACAATTTACAGTGTTAAATTTGAATAGATAACATCAGATACTAAGCATGATATACATTAGTATTTGTTTTGGACAGGTGGCTCCAGTTATTTCTGTGCAATAAGTTATGAACCATTCAACCAATGCTTTTCAAATTTTGATATGTTGTTACTGATAACAACATGCAGGTCAAGTTCATAATTGACAATATTCACTTGTGCTGTTTAGGAGTTATTGTCCTTGATTGATTGGAAAATGGCACTTTATGTCATTTCCGTGCAATAACTGATGGACTATTCAACCAATTCTTTTCAAATTATAATATGTTGTTACTGATTAAAAACCTGAGTTTAAATTATATTTTGACGCTTTTCACTTTTGTCATTGAGTAGTTGCTGTCCTTAATTTTAGTGGAAAATTGCATTTAGTGTCGTTTCCGTGCAATAACTTACGATAGGGTAAACCAATGCTTTTCAAATTTTAACATGTTTTTAATGATGATAGAAGGGAATATTGTATCACACTACCTACCCTCTTATACATTTAAATAATGGTTGATTTTGCAATGCAGAAAACCCTCTCAACTTGACAGCTCATTTCTTGTTTATGGTAAGCTGGTAGATAATTGAAGCTTTTATTCTTGAGGTTTTTTTTTACATGTACATGAAAAATTTGAAAAGAAAATATTAAGGAAATACTGAATACCTTCCTTTCGAAAGTGAAGTCACAGAAAATAAGTTTGCTCATGATAGGAAGTCCCTTTTTAAACTAGATTATCTTGATTTCTATGTTGCAATATAATTTTCAATTTATGTTTTGAAACAATATGACGTAAAAAAAAATTGTTTTCCATATATGATTAAGTAATCTATGTTTTACAGGATGAGTTCCAGTCGATTAGCTGTGGACTATGACCCAGATCATAAACCTTCCATGGCAGACACATCTTTCTTGGACAACAGATTTGCTATAGAACATGCTGTTAGGACACAGAGGATGAGGGTAGGTATCTGTATATATAGGATCCCATACACAGGTTGTATAGCCCTAGACTATGATTTACTGAGAACTTAATCACTAAATATCTTATACTTCATGGGAATGAAATGCAAACGCTTGAGACAGTTTCATCCAAGTAAATGAAAGTTGCTTTTATTTCATCAGGTAATTAATCATTAAGCATTCAAAGTCATGGACTATTTTTCATATACAGGTACAAGACATGAAGGTTGGTACTAGGAATTCAGATTTTCCCCTGTAGAAAAAAAAAAAAAAAAAAAACTCATTCTCATTTTAAGCTGACCTGGCCCACAGGGCCAAGTAAGGTTTTCTCATCACTTGATGTCTGTTGTCTTCGTTAACTTTTACAAAAATCTTCTCCTACTGGGCCAAATTTAACCAAACTTGGCCACATTCATCATTGGGGTGTATAGTTTAAAAAATGTGTCTGATGACCACGCCCGTCAACCAAGATGGCCGACATGGCTAAAAATGGAACATAGGGGTAAAATGCAACTTTTGTCTATTATTTTGAAAACCGTTATAGAGAAAATCTGCTATGAGCAGAAAGGTTTTGAATGTTGAGCTCTACCAATTGTGTATATACTTCAAAACTGTCAGACAACTTCTTATAGGAGCTATTGCCCCTGAATGACAAATTTTACCATTTTTACATTGGATGACCGTGAGGGCATTCCGGTGTATTGCTGTCGCCTAGATTTCCATTACGTAACTTTCGTGTTGGGATTGTAACCGATCTATAAACATGATAAATACGCGGCCATTATCGAGTGCAAAATAACACTCCTTATCGCTTGTTGTAAATTCATTTTTTCAATGGATACTCCTAAATATATTTTTTTTAGAACATTAATTAATGATATGAAAATGTTTTGTCGTTAGAAATATATATATAAGTAAAAAAATCTTTAATATCTATGCACACGTACAGAAAATGTGTGTTAAGGCATGCGGAAGAATATCTCAAGAACATTTGCAATCTCCCATGCAGAGTTATCGGTCCTCTCTCTCTCTCAAGGACCGATAACTCGGCATGGGAGATTGAAAGTTTGGCAGAAAAATATGAATGCCTACTCAAATCCAATCTATTAGAAAAAAGGAATTATTACAGCAGAGTGTCCACCATGCACTTGCACTGCACTATTATTAATATAGTAGAATAGAATGATATACAAATGGAAGAAAATTATATATACATGTAACTGTAATGTACAAATATTGATATAATATATAACAACAAACCAGAGTATACTGATTTGTATCACTTCAATATCATATTTATTACGGTGAGGTTGAATTCCCTGTCATTTATTTATCATCCACGCACGAACTTGTCTAAGAAAAAAAAAATATATCTGTACATTAACTTCACTTTCAGGTATAGAGATGTGATTTTTTTTTCTGAGACAAGTGCTTGTGACCATCCACAAGAACTTGCAGTCATCCGATGTTCAGTACTTCAGTACTTTGATTTTTTCATATTTGCCTATGATCTTGAAAACTATGATAGATAGATAGAAACTTAAATAAGTAAAAATGATCAGCAAGACAAGATCTACTATTAAGGCTTATGGGGAAATAGTCCGATGACTCCTTATTGGAGTTATTGCTCTTTAATGAAGATTTTTACCATTTTTTTTGCTTTTTGCCTTATATGATAAAAATGATAATAGATAAATAGACACTTTAAATCACTTAAATGATCTGGAAGGCAAGATCTACTTGCAATTCAAATTTTGTCAATATAGTTAGTAGACTGTCACTCTTTATAGGAGTGATTGCCCTTAAATGAGGATTTTTTTTTACCCTCTTTTGTGTTTTGAGCAAAAACTAAAGAAGATAGAGAGAAACTAAACAGACTAAATGATCAGCAATACAAGATCAACATAACAGAGATTTTTGTCATGAATCTATTCTCGTCTACACTGTTGGAGAGTGTCCTTTGTTGAATACACCTTATCGCTAATCCCGCATGACCCGAGAATCAGTCCCGCTCGAACTTTTGACGTCATACAACAATCACTTTTCCATTGTGGCGTCAGATATTTTCTATTATGACGTCATAATTTTACGGGAACTTCTGTGATGTCCAGTAATGGCGGACAAATAGCGATAAGGTGTATATGCACATAGGCCAAGGTGAACGACACAGGCTCTTTAGAGCCTCTAGTTTATTTTCATTTTCCATCAGGTAGTCAGTCCATTAAAGATTGTTGGTGTTTGTTATGAATTGAACTGTTTAATAGATATGCCAAATTTGGATTTTGTCCCAGATTTCATGGTTCACTAAACATGGGAATTAAGCAGGGCATGGTGTCCTATGGATGCATTCTTGTTGTAATATAATTCCAATTACTGATTAAATTGATAAAAACTTTGCAAAGGTAGATGGTCTTACGATGTGAGGGTAAGGGTGAACATCATGAAATTAATTTTTTATTAATAATTACAGGAAATTGTGACTATGTTTATCAAACGATTGCGATTCTGGCCTCTTAGTAATGTATTTGACCAGTGGAAGGAATTTACAGCACGTCAGCGTGAGATGAAGGCTGCCACTAAACAAGTGAAAGAATTACATGTACAACTTCAGCAGAAAATGGTGTTTAGGATATGGAGAGAGGCTTACGATGGCAGTTCTAAGGCTAAAGTTCAAAGTGTAAGTCAGTATGAAAAATTGCATTAAAATGGAGTGGTAATTTTTTTAGGAAAAAATGTATATAAAAATTCTAATATGACATGCTTCTTTCGTTTTGTAGACAACACCGTGATATGAAATTCTCGATATATTTATACTTAGCGCAGACTCAGAGATGTACATAATAATGGATGTTACAATATACCTCCCTCGTAAATCAACATGTATTGTAAACTTTGTGCAAACGCTATACTGATTTCGCTGAGTAAAAAATTGCAATTGAAAAAAACTACAGAACCTTCATTCTTATTCTAATGCATAACAAAAAGAATTAATGTATTACAGCT
This sequence comes from Mytilus californianus, assembly GCF_021869535.1. Classification (NCBI taxonomy): domain Eukaryota; kingdom Metazoa; phylum Mollusca; class Bivalvia; order Mytilida; family Mytilidae; genus Mytilus; species Mytilus californianus. Next base: position 30,814,997 of record NW_026262593.1, on the reverse strand, counting down.
CGGAAAAATGTACAAAATCGAAATAAAATAAAATTCCGCAAATTCCATTAATGTTTTTGGCGCATTAAAGTCATTTCATAACATGACGACATACGAATGAAAATGCAAAAGCTGAAGGTTTTTCAGTTGCGTTAACCCTCCAAATTTGAATAATATTGCATTAAAAAGGGTTATGAGGTAGGTGTTGTTTTATTTTCTATGCTATTGCATTATTCGCACATTTACTGATTTCAGCAAGTCAACATAGCGGCTCCTTAGTTACGAAATGTCAACTTTGGAATTTGACGGTAGCTTACGAGAAAAAAATGAAAATTAAAAATGGCAAATGTTTGGGGTTGAGAATTAAAAGAATTAAACACATTTTTTTTCTAGTGGTTAATTAAGAACTAATTCATGCAAGCTATAGATTTATTAGAAAATTTTAGCTTTATCTAACAGGGTTAGAATAGAACAGCCACACACACGACATACCAACCCTTGCTTCAGTTGTTTAAATGACATTATTTATCCTATTAGAATCGAAATAATTGATGGAAGCCATAGATTTGTTGTAAATTTACACATGGCCTGGGCCGTGATATTTGTTAATTTTATCCCTCACTAAAGCTCAGGATAAAATTCCAATATCACGGCCTAGGCCATGTGTAAATTTTCAACAAATCTATGGCTTCCATGAATTATTTCTTAATAAGTAGATGAGACAACTATCCACTTGAGACAGAGGGCGAGGATGAAAACAACTTTAGTGTATTGTGCAGTCTTCAACATAAATAATGTGACTTATATTAAAAAATGAGTTGTCTGCAGTGGATGCTAGAATCCCACTGTGTAAAGAAATGAAAGTTATAATAATCATATTTTGTTCAGTTTAATTGCCTTTGATCTACTATTGTCTTCTGATTATCTAATATTTCATCATGAAATTAGAATAAAATTATTTAGTTTTTATATTTTTAGAACAGGACAAAACCATTTAACTTGCAAAACTTCCACAGTTGTAATAAAATGAATAATTCCTAATTAATTTTTGCAAATGAACCAAAAACAAAAACTAGGACACTAGTAAAGCATTCCAAAAATGTGTAAAGAATTGCAAAATTACATCTTTTCTATAATTTATTTTACAGAATTCCTCATTGCAAAGGAGAGTATTTGATGCTTGGTATGACTTCAAATGTCACAGTAAATACAAGAAGCAGTTATCTGCCCTTGCTCTACATCATTACTCAATGAAGATCTACAGACAGATATTCCCTATGTGGTTTGAAAAGGTAAATATTCATGACATATATTGCTGTTTTGAAAAATAAATAAATTCTTATTAGTCTCATATCTTTTTTTCTGTCAGGTAAAAATTTTGATATCTTGGTTGTCTTAAGTAACATCGGTTTTAAAGTGCTTGTATCTGTAATAGGTTTTTATTATTGCATTTTTAGAAACTGTCATGAAAAAATCATTGCTAGATTAGTTATTGGTTACTAGTTATAAAAGAATTAAATTCTCAAATCATTTAAAAGTAAATAAAATTTTAGAACTTGAAATGGGACAAATTGTAGATTAATTTTGTATTTGGATATTTTAAAAGTGCATGTAAATCTCATTTTGTGAAAGTTCAAAGAAATTTCTTATATTTTAGATATTACCAAAGAATACAACTTTGAAAGTAAAACATTGCTTTTATGAAGTAAAAAACTTAAATTTACTAAACAATTTATTTATTTAAACTATTTATAAATACACCTCCCATCCTAAATAAAAAATAAATAAGAATAAAATTTACTGAAATGGAAAAAGTAGAAATAAATAAATAATTAAATGAAAAGAAGTATCAAATTTGCTTTGCTTTAAAAATGGTTTATTTTGTTGTTGCCGATTGTTGATTTTGTCTTACTTATTTATTAATTTAGGCAAAAGAGAAAAGACATACTGAAAGGATAGTACATCTGTGGTCAACAATAACTCCAGAGGAACAATCTCTCCTTCCATTGGAGAGTTCTGTTAAAGGGAGAATACAAACTAAAACTCTCAAGAAATGCTTTGCTATATGGAGCCTGAAGTACCAACGAATTACAAAATTAAAAAATGCATATCATAGGATTGTTTTGGAGAGGTATGGATCAGTGTAGGGGAAAATAAAATAACCACACTCAGACAGTTTGTGTTGTAATGTAATGACTCTTTCCATCCTTCTTTTTGTCCCCCATTTTGTATTTTTTGTAACCTATTACTCTGACAGCTTATTCAGGACTAATATATTTTGATTTTTGGTCTGTTTTCTTTCTTTCTTTCAAGAATGACTCGGTATTTGGTTTAGAACTTGAGATTTTTAGACCCTCTGGGAGCTAATTCCTGTCAATACTTTGCATTTTTTTTTATACCCAATGAGCAAAGAACTTTTTGTCAATGTCTTAAAACAAGTGTTGTATACTTTGCACAATGACAAGTTCAATTTATCTTCGAGTATTAAAATATGTCTGTTATATACACTGTATATGAAGCAAAGGTACAAGGACTTCTAAAACTATTTATTAATAGCTCATTTTGAATAAAAGTATGTTGTACAATTATGTTACTATTTGACAGGGAGGATGTTTTGGCTCTTCCTCCTTTAAGCCTTTTAAAATCATACGCACTTTAATTTTCTTCATATAGCAAATAAAATTAAATGAATTGATGATACTACAATAGTCATAATATTTTTACAGGTGTCTGCATATATGGTTTGATTGGTCAAGTCTGAAGAAGGAACAGAGACAGAAATGTAATGACTTTAACACAAGGAGATTACAAACACAAGTAAGTGATATCTATCTATCATCCATTCATCTATCAGTTGTTAAAAAGTTGTGCTGAAACTCAAATATGCTTCATCAAAAAAAAAGAAAATAACACTTAAGGTGAGGGTACAGAAATGGGCTATGTCACAGATTTGGGTACAAATTTGCATATAACTTTGTCTTGTTGAAACTATAACTGAAAATTGCAAAATAATGTATTTATCTCTTTTTTTTTTCTGAAATATTATTGATCCAAATCTCTCAAATTACGTGAAAATTTGTATAGAAAGCACATAGATGAGGTGAAAAACGTTCTTGAATAATCTTAAATTCATTAAATCTCCAATTTCAAATCCATAGATTTTTCTTAAAAAAGGATATGTTGTCGATACATAAATTTCTGTTTTAATAATGTGAAATAATCATATGGTAACCAACTTCATTTTTTTGGTGTATTAAACAATCTGTTTTGTAGTGAAAAACGTCAAAGTCAGCATTTTATGGCTAACAATGCTATGATGCAGGGCTTCCAAAAAATATAGGTGCCAGCCGGACATTTTTTGTCTTGTCCCGATTCTTAGACCCTTTATACTTAGTAACAAAAGGCAATCATGCTAATCAGTTGGGCATCATATAAACAATGAATGATTGGCATAAAAACGATATTAAACTTGACTTTTGATACAAATTCGAGGTACTGACGTAAACTGTTAAATTGACAGTGCATCATTCGAAGTGTGCAACATTAGCATACTGATATCTGCCTTAGAATCTTTATTTGTGCAAAATTACGTTGTCAAAATCTTTACTTTCGTTTTTGAGGCACATTTTCTTATACCGGATGTTGACTTGACAATGGTAAAACACGGACCAGAGACGGATACGAAAAATCCGTGTACGTTTACAAAGTACAATCGAGTTTAAGTAGCTCTTTCCAACGTTATTTCTTCAAGAAAATACCTGAAATGAATGTTAGAAAAAGGTATCAATGATAATTTAAGCATTTTTGAAGAATTCGGATGCATAATTAAATCTCACAACTGTGTACATGCACACGTGTGTTCTTTGTTCAAACAACGTGGTCCTGATGAGTTTTCGCTTAAAACCATTATAACTACCTTTTAAAAATTTTCATCAAATCATATTTATAAACATATTTTTGATAGTCTAAATCTTTTTGATTAAATTAATTAGATGCAAACCGCTGAACCGAAAATAACTTCCAATAGACCGATCAATGTCAGGTACATATTAGTTTACCTGTCACCTGAACAGGTAAATTTTAACTGTCTGACAACTAATTAACCTTGATTGTAACGAGAGGGTATTAAAGTAGGGTTTGTTTTGATAGTATTTAATCACCATGTCACTTTTATGACTGGAAATGTGGCTGTTTAAGGCAAAAGGTCAGGTCAAAAAGATCGCAAAAACTTCAATTTTTTTTCTGAATTATGTTAAAATAGCAAACCCACATTAAATGTCTGTTTCAGGTTTGGCACAACAAGTCATAAATATAATTTACCGGTCATGTCCGGAAAATACGACAGTTTTGGAAACCCTGCTATGATGTCATGCTTATTTCAACATTTTGTAGTATATTTTTAGCTAGAACACCACTTTAAATGATGTTTACCATAAATATGAATTTGGTGACCATATGATTATTTTACATCAGAATTTTGCACATGAGTTGTTAGCTTGAAAATAGCATGCTTCTTTTACAGATGTTTAGAACCTGGTGTATGAGAAAGAAACAGATGACCTCTGTGAACAAAAAGCACCAAGAATCGTGGGAAATCTATCAGTCAGAAATTCTTCAAGTTTGGCACCAATGGGCTAAAGGTAGAAACATTATTTGCTTATTGCAGAGACTTTCAAGTTATTGGTCTATAAGAGAGAGAGGATACCGAAAGGGCAATCAAAAATCATAAGTCCAATAAAAACAGACGACACCATGGCAATTTATTTTAGAATTGACAAAAGGTCAAACAAAGCAAATAAATTGGGTGATCTTCATTTTTTTTTTTCATATTGTCTTTCATAACTTTTTATCATGTTTGGTAGCTTTGGCACTGTATATTGTATGAAAATAGACAGTAATATGTTATTATTCATACCTACTCAATAATAATAAATCCACAGATGGGTCAAACCAAAGACTTGAAAATTGGTATTTGCTGCTCTCCACTAAGCATGTCTAGTTAGAAGTCAGTGCAAAAATTGTTTGGCTAGTAGTCAGAATAATCTCTGCACAACTTATCCATAGTTACACTGACAAACTTCATAGGACAAATAAGGACTGAAGTCTTGATTATATCATGTGTCTATAAACATAAGATATTTACAAAAAGTCACATTAGCAGAATTCGAACAAAGTTGGTTTTAATTTGATTTTTTTTTTAGCTAACAAGAAAAGAAGAGTATTAGCTCAAATAGTGACTCACATCAGACAGAGGAATACATTATGTAGGAACTTTGTAATGTGGAGAGAACAGACACAAAAACTACAGTTGGCCTCTAAACTGTATAATCTTAAATTAGTACAAAAGTAAGTTAATATATCTTATAAATTATCTAGTGTTGAAGTAGTTGTTTTTAAAAAAATGTTAAAGATTGATATATTTTTCTCAGATTCAGTAGTAGGGATTGCTGATAATGTGGAGATTTTCATTTATTGGAAAAAAAATCTGAAGCCTACTACCTATATTTTAGACAATGCTCATATGATAGGATATATTATTTCTACTGACTGAAATTATAAAATTGATTAAGACTCTCAAGTAAATGGAAAAATTTGCTGACACCTAGAATTAAAAGATTAAAATATGATTACTTGTTAATTTAATGTATCTGAATTTCTTTCCAGAGTTGTCATTGGCTGGCATGATGTAGCGCACACAAATAAACAGTTAAAACAAAAAGTTCTCAACTTCCAAGTCAAGTCTTATACCAAACTGGTAAGTAAACACACCATATATTTATATATCGGGGCTGATCCATAGTTTGAGTTTAGGGGGACCCAACCTTTATAATAAATCTGCCCCTGTGGATTGCTTATAATAGGAAATATAAGTTGATATGTCAGCCATTGAATGGTCCCTTGATTTTTTAAAGAGTATATCTGTTATTTTTCTGTCATCACAAGGGTTTTCCAGGATCTTGCTGTCATTTGAACATAATATATTAATGAAATGGCTTTAAATAATAATCAAATCATTTTTTTTTATTTAAACTCTTGTCATGTCTTTTCTAAATCCTTTTTTATCCATATTATTTACAGGTAATAAGGATGTTTAAAACATGGCATGGTGCCTACGTAGACAGATTACAGGAGTATGAGGAACATGAACAGTATGTACAGCGTGTAGCTCTACAGATTGCAAGAACATGGAGATATAAAGCTCAAAAAGCTAGAGGTCAAAGGTTACTTCAATATCGCCAACAACTAGAGGTAGATCATTTTTTCTTATTGAAGTTCCAAACAATGATATATATTTAGAACCTTAAAATCTGAATAGTTTAAAATGTACTGTTGTAAATACTGAATAATCCTGCTTGGTCCTGATAATGTCCAATTCAAAATAATTTCCACTCAGATTTTCAGACATAACACTTGAGAGAAATGAATGAGTAATTTGATTTGTTTAACCATTCAATTCCAAACATTCTAAATTGTCATATAAATGAAATTGTAGTCATAACATTGTAGACATTTTTTAGATGACTAAACAATAAGAAAGACATATAAAAAAGCTGTTTTTATACATTGTTAATGTCATATTATTTCTGTCTAATGTACGCCCAACCCATATCTTTTGTTTTCCTGTTAATCACTCTGTTTCAGTGTCACAAAACATTCATTTTTTCAGCCATTGTTATTCATAATCATTTCTAGTTTGCTTTATTTAATGGAAATCATTTTCATTACATACATTTAAGGACATGAATTTACTATGATTTACAAATTATAACAAAATAAAAGATATTTATCTGATTTGTTACAACGATTGTTCATGTTTTCCAGATGAAAAAATGTTTTGAGAGATGGCGTTACAATTATGATAGAAATCTAGAGAGAGAACATCAGTTGAAGAGATTAGTTGATCGTAAAAATTGGCAGCTGATGGGAGGATACATGGATAGTTGGAAGACTTCACTGTTGGCTAAACAGGCTATCAGACTATATAACATGAAGCTAACAGGAACAGTTCTTCATTACTGGCACACATTTACACAGAGTAAGGAACTTTACAAAGTCTTGTTTTTAAGGTTCCTATTACTAAATTTTGAAGTGCCCACACTGGCAAGATTAGCCCTGTTCTAGAAGTTTGCCAACATGAAGAACAGCAATAAAAGTGCTGTTTCTTTGCCTTTTGAGTGTTTTATTTGCTGTGCATCTACTGATTTTGTGTCATGGATGGATATTCCATATTCTTTGTTTTTCTATTTTACACTTGTATGGGTAATTGGTACTGCATTGGTTTTTGGTAATTGGAATTAATATACTACAGAGATTCCTAAATTGCATATAATTTATATTTTGTGGAGGCTTCCATTTCAATTTTCTCCCCATAAAAAGCCCTTACTATTATTGTGTGAATATAAGATTTGCCCTGTTATCATTTCCCTGGATGACCTCATGATTCTAAGCTCTTTGGTAAACCACATCACATGTTTTTTGAAAGAAAATACCAGCCTGATATTAGCTGAATCCTAATGAGACAAACATTTGAATTATGCATTTATTTCAGAATCCAAAAGAAGGTTGGAAGTATGCGCTGCCTATAAAGAAGCCTTATCAAAGCGACATGTAAAATCCTACTTCGTGTACTGGGTCAACATGCATCGAGCACAGAAATCAGTCGAGGGACACTTCCATCTCAAACTACAGATTCAGTAAGTCAATTAAAGCAATAATTGTATTGAAGATACTGTGGATTCATAATTATTCCAATTTTCATGGATTTTGTGGGTACAGTGGAACCACCAATTTAAATGTTCAATGAATTAAGAATTTTCTAAAGAAATGTATACAGAATCTGTGAAAAACAGGAAAAATACAAGTATTCCTTGATCCAAAAATTGACGCCTCAAAGCCAATATCTATTCGTCACAATGCTCTATGACACATTTTTCCCTAAATGACCACAGGTCAACAGGTCAACAGGGCCAGTTCTTTCATAAAATAGAAATTGGAATTTCGTGTATTGTATTTACCAAAGGTTTTTCAGATACTTTAAAGAGTTTTAACATAATAACAATGTCACATATTTCATTTACTTATGTCTTGTACAATGTATATATGCACTGTAGTATGAACGCTAAAAAGATCAATAAAAAAAGGGAGTCATTACATACTGAACGTTGACTTTCCTATGACTTCCTTGAAAAATTTCATTGCTGACAAACATATTTCTCAGGTTTGATGTGTTCACAAAATTACAACTCTTAAAGTAAAGGCTAAAGTATGATGAGTATGAAGTGAAGGATTATGAGTTGTTTGATTCAAACAAAACATGATGTTTATAAATTTCCAGATTATTAAAAGTGATTTTGTTTTCTTATAAAACTAAGTTTGCAACTCAACAAAAAGTATCATAAACCAGTTTTCGCCGTGCTGTGATCTGTATATTTTAGAATGAGTATATTTCAGAACAATATTTTTCTTACTTGTTCGCAGAGTGCTAAGATCCTGGCATGATTATACAAAGAGAAAACGTCATTTAATGAGGCTTGGGGCAATAATGACATGTAAGGTCAATAAACGGATCGTCAGTGATGTATGGAGTTCAATGAAATGTCAGTTCGATTATTACAACTCACTTACTGAAACAGCAGAGAAGGTATGTTAAATGGGGTAAAAAAAGTGACCATAAACTATTAAATTTTCAGATGATTGTTTGTGCATGTAGTGATATAATTCTATCCAATTTTAATCTTGCTCCAAAAAGATTATGCATGTCAATAGTGTTATTTTCTATTAAGGCTATTTTGTTTTTTCACATATTTTCTCATGGAAACTTTTTTCTAGCTGATATGTCCTGGTGAATTCGTAATACCCTGTCACATTTGAACAAAAGATAATGTTTGTATTGAAATGGAGTATTCTATAAAAATGATAAAAAAGGAGATATCAAGGGGACAATCAAAACCATAATGGAATGAAAGACAGACAACACCATGAACAAAAGGAAAAAGACAAAAAGAAAATAATCCACAAAACACAATAACCCCACCAAAAATCACAGGTAAATGCTGAAAGCAGTATTTGCTCTACTAGCAGTCATCGTTAAAAATACCAGAAACTTTTCATCCCACTATGCTATAATATTTATGAAATTATTTCATTTACAGATAGCCGAACAAAAAGACATAGAATGTGTACACAGTGCTTTACATGTATGGAGAGAAAGATTAAACAGGGTCATTGCTAGGAGATGCTATCATCTTTTGTTAGCACGTAGAGGTGTTAGGAAATGGAGACAATTTGTGGCCAGGAAAAAGTTGGAAAGGAAAATAGATGAAGAGAAAATGGATAAAGCTGTTACACATCACAACAGAAAGTTATGGTAGGTAGTGGAGATGTCCATTACTAGAATTCAAAATATCATGTTATTATCTCCCCTATGTCAACTAATTGAATTTAAAAGACAGCAACCCAAGGACACAATGCCTAAACACTGACTGGATTTACCTTTAGTACTGCATGGCATTCTGCACTTCTTGTTTTATTTTTTGTCTGATTGACTTTTGGGGTTTTCAATAGCAAAATATAATATGGAACTAATCATATCTGACAACATGAAAATTTTTGGTGGCCATTTTGATCTGGAACTCCTCCAGTGTATCAATTTGACATTAACAATTCTAAAATATAGTATATATGTGCAACTATTAAATGAGCATGTTTTGACTTGAAAGAAAATGCTGTTATTCCACTGACAATTAGATGTAAAATTAATGTGTATCTAAACCAATCCGAATTATGCCATTCTTTTGTAATGGACAAAGTACCCAGGGAAAGCACTTTAAAAAAAGGTGTAGTTACCTATCGGGGCAATTTTAAAATTTCACTTTCTTTTTCAGCTTATTTAGGCCTCCAGTATGTCATGATTCATCCTAATTTTGCCATGATTTTTTTCAACTTCTGATTTGCCTCAAACCTATCATAAATTGTATCAATTCTGTAAAACATTTTTGTCTAAAGGAAAATATTTGTTGTTTTTTTTTTCAGTTCAATAGCCATGGAAGCATGGTTGGATGAAATGAAAGTTGTACATCATATACAGTACCGTAAAAAGAAACTTTTACAGAAATTTGGATCTCTTTGGAAGTACAGAGTAGATTTAATATATACAGCCAAATGTGTGGTAAGTAATTTATAAAGAATACTAATTGATAAAGGAAAAATTTTAAAGTTCACTTGAGGGATCAAGGTCACAAACTTTAGTCTAACACTAGATTTATTTGTAAGACCTGTCTGGTCTGCAAATTCTAAATCTCTTTCACTATATTTGGATATTTAATTTGATTGCTTATTATTCTATTAAAGGTTGTTGCATGATAAAGTTTGTAAATATCTCAAAAAAAGTCAAGGTCACAATCACCAATATCAGAGGGTATGCTGTGATTCAGAATGGATTTTGTTGATTCTTTATGATTATAAGGAGATGTGGTGTGATTGCCAAAGAAAAAACTGTCCACCAAAGACCAAATGATTTGGATGTTAGCAATTATAGGTCACCATTCAGCCTTCAACAATGAGCAAAAGCCATACCTTATAGTAAACAATAAAAGGACTGAACCTGAAGAAATGTGAAACAATTCACTTAAAGAAGTTCCCGACATTATAGTGTGTTTTACAGGTTAATAAGATTGGCATATGAATAAAAAGGGATGTGGGAATACATCAACAAGATAGCAACCTATGATCAACAATAATCAAAAGACATCTTATGTGCAACATACTGTCTTCAACATGTATCTATAGAATATGTCAAGCTTTAAATGGTCCTTAATCTATTAAAGTTGTTTCATAAAATAAATTGATTAGAAGCAATGAAAAATCTGCCATCAACACTAATTCTCCAATATCAATTTATTAATTGAAGCTCTAAAACCTATATTCGTCTTCAAAAATCTCAAGGCAAGTGAAGTGTTACATACACATTTTCTACGCAATTTTAATCCTTTGGAAGATATCAATAATGCATGACACTGTATTGGCTGCCAACAGTCAGTATGTAGTGAATAAAACTCAGATACTATTTTTATGTGAAATAAAACCAATACCTATTTCTATTGTCTGCGGTGCCTAATATGGTAAAATTTTGTATTTGTCTCATCAAGCAATCTTGTATCCGGATACTGTTGTTTATTCTGATTAAGCTTTATTCTGTTTTAGGAAAGTGAGAATTTGATGAAGACAGCTTGGAGAAGATGGCGAGTAGAGTTTGCTAAGACCACTCCTTTGACAAAGATAGATAACTTTGAGACCAAACATTTGAAATCCACAGTAAGTACTCATTGCTTTTTGGTCATGGTTATGATTATGTTTTCTCCTTCGTCTTTCAAATGCTTTCTATTCACAATTTTAAGATGACCTTGGTACATTGTGATGTTATTTATTAAAAATGCAGAGTGATTCTAAAGATTTTGGACACTGATGGGGATCTCTTCCATTATACCATTACATACTAAAAAAGTAAAATTACAATTCTTATTGATAATTTATTCATGTTTGATATATACATTGTATAAGAAACAGATATCTTGATGGGGTTAATTAATTATCACATTAAGATTAATACTTAATTCCTTTCAAGTTCATGTAAAGGGTTGTTTTTAAATGCAACATGTTTGTAATTGTGTTTTATGTGTTTTCATGCTTGAATAGATATAAGAAGATGTGGTATGAGTGCCAATGAGACAACTCTCCATCCAAGTCAAAATTTATAAAAGTATTGAAGCTTATTAATCAGTGTGTTTCATACAAATCTTAAAAAAATATTATTCTAATTTTCATGTCCTCAAAAAATGACTGAAATTTCTGGACCTTTCTTCAGCTTGATAATGTTTTAAATATTTTAAAAATTATTTTAGGTCTTTTATGCATGGAAGGACTGGTATCTGAGAAAAAAGAGGTCAAAGATTGCAATGAAGAGAAGTCCATCACTAAATCATCTACAGATGTCTAGGAGCTCTTCAACAGAATCATTCTCAGCCAGACCGTCACAGATTCCTATGCCTGTTTATAGAGACAATCACCAGGGAAATAGTTAATACACTACTGACTGGCAGTTACTTTCTGTCAGCTCATTAATATGTTCATTTAATGTTAAGTTAAAGAGATGACTAGACTTTTAGGATGAATAAAATTACTAGAACTGTTATTATAAGATTGAAAATCTATCTTGCAAACCTATGTTTTTCTTGAGCAGACATTTTAACTTAGTATAAAACATAGACTGTTTGGTTAAAAAGACTTTAATGACATAAATTGACATTTGAATGTTGTAAATGATCATCACAATTTCATTTGAGTGAGGTCGTATTAATTGCTAATTTGATTGGGAAGAGGATTGGATAAAAAAGAACAGAAAATATCTCTCTCAGTAAAAGGACAAGTTTCTACTGGTGGATATAGATATTTTTTTACAAAATGAGTGAGTGAAAATATGATGTAAAAGATTAACATATGAGCAAATTAGCATTGACTTTCCCCAAATCCTTCTCTATTGTGAGTTTGTTAATTGTTTTAAAGATATTTATCTAAATGATACATGCATGAAGATAAACACTTATAATACAATGGTAACTTTCAGTATTACTTTGTAAATTGATTTGCAGAATGCCAGTTTTATCAGGATTAGAATTTTTAAAATTTTATTATGACAAGTACTCTTCCATTAAAACAAGCTTAACTTCTAAGGAAGATAAATTTTATAATGACAAGCACTCTTTCTAAGGAAGGCATGACAAACCTATCATAGATGATAGGTGTAATTTTTTGATGAATTTTATTGTGAAAACTAGTCTTTTATCAGTAAAAGTGGATACCTTTAAAAGATTTTCCTTTGATGTGAACTATTGTGAATGGACTAGTACCAATATGTGATATTAAGTGCTATTAGTACAAACCACAACTTAAAGTTGTTACGATAGTGTGCCAAAATAAGTTTGGACAAAGTTGTCTCCCCCTTGTCTGTGATATATTTTTAATACTTGCTCATAGATGCTAAATATAGATTTAGAATGATAGATGTATAAAGAATTTTTGTTATGTTATTTGTAAATTTTGATAATTTATTTTATTTATTCTGTTAGATATTATTTTATTTATTGATTAATTTTGTGATAGTCATGCCATATATTGTATTTCATGCAATATTCAGGGTTGTAGAAGACTTCTTGTTTTACCGAGAACAATTTGTGATTGCTACAAGGATATGTCTCCAAAAGAAGCTTATAAAAGATAGTTTTAGTTTTCAACATCAATCAAAATGTCTTTGACTGAAATCAACATATCAAATGAAATGCATTATAATAATAATCAATTTTTAATTTGTTTTCTTAATGAAATTTGTAAAGTTTTATGACCTGCACTTATTTCAAAGTGATATGATTTTGAATTGTCTGAGATGCACTTAAAAATGTGAAGTTATTTGAAATTTGTAGCTTTGAACACATTTTTACTTTATAAGATTTCAAATGTTTAGGTTTTACTAAATGCACTTTGGTGTTTGATTGGTCAATATGAATACAATGTAATATTATATGCAGGTTTACAGTGTGAAAAACTGCTGACAACACATAATACTTGTATGCAGGTTGGTGCTTTTAATATACTTGATGAAGAGAAAATAAAATTTTAAATTTAATAGTCTTTGTTCTGTAGTTTGTGACCTCGTTCAAACAAATACAGTTTAATAGAACATGTGATTGATTGATTGTTCTTTCTTAATGTCTTGAACATGTGAGTTGACAGTTGGGAGTAAATGCAGATAAGAGCTGAATTAATGGAAAGGAATAAACTTTTGTCTTTGTTTGGAATGGAAGATCTTTTGGTTCTAACCAAATATTATAAAAGAAGCTTTTTTACATACTGTATACAAATAATGTGGTATGTTATGATTGTCAATGAAACAAGTATCCACCAGAGACCAAATAACTCAGAAGTCAGTAACTGTAGGTCCTTAAATCAATAATGAACAAAACCCATACTGCATAGAAAGAAAGCTATAAAAGGTCCTGAAATGATAACGTAAAACAATTCAGCAGAGAAAACTAATAACCTGATTTATGTACAAAAAATCAATGAAATACAAATATGATATACATCAACAAACAACAATCACTGAATTACAGGCTCCTGACTTGGGACAGGCACATACAGAATTTTGCAGGGTTAAACATGTTAGCGGTTGCCCAACCCTCCACTGTCTTTGTTCACAAAACTCCAATGAAATGAAAAATTTTCCTGTTCTAACCAAAGATTATAAAAGAATAAATTTATGAAGTGGCTCTTTTGACATACTGTATAAAAATAAGAAAATGTGGTATGATTGTCAATGAAAAAACTATCCACTAGAAACCAAAGGACAAGGATGTAAACAGCTATAGGCCACTGTACTGATTCCAGCAATGAAGAACATTATACCATATATTATAAAGCTGTTAAAGGCCCTGGTTTATTGCCATAACAGTTTGTTTATAAACAAAACAACTTGGTCAAACATGAACCTTTAAAAGTTTTCCCTCTTGTAGAAAAAAATAGTGCATGGAACTTACACTTGAATTACATCAAATGGAGGTTGAAAAAATCTTTAGTTTCTAGTTTGGACTTGTCAATATATGTACAAAACAATAGTTTTTTTGTGTTCAATGATTTTCCAATAAATCTTTTTAAAAAATTATCTTTGAAGCAATTTGAACTATGCATTTTAAACTTCTGTATCAGACGGGATATATTTTGGTATACACTTACACTATACATCAATATGTCAACACCTCATACTATAAGATGATAGTGATGATTTCCAATTATGTAATATGTAATTCCAGAGTTATGGGACTTTAATCATGGAAAATTGGACATTTTCTCAAATTTTGTACCCTGACTCAACTTTACTGTGATATTTATTCCTGAAATTTTATCTCGGGCCAGGACTTGAATTGATCAACGTAAGCTTCCTTTCAGTTTTCATGATTTTCAGAGTTATGTGCCCGTGACTGTATATATCCAGTATGTTTTGATAGATTTCATAAAAATTTACACTGTTGTTAAATTTGATAGAAGCAAACTCTTCTGTATTTTGAACATTTTCTGGTTGTTGTTCCAGAGTTACAACTATTGCCATGGCATTGTCAGTTTATCTTGATTTATGAGATTATTTTTTTATTGTTACCTTGGTATCTTCCACCATGTTTTACAGGACTTTAGATGTCAGATTTAAGCACAAATATTTACTCGAGTATGCTTGGATCAAGTTATTAGAAACTTCACACAATTTGTGAGATTTGTGAAAGTAAGATACCCTTTGATTTTGATTTTGATATATGTTTTTATTTGTTGTTCCATGGTTATGGATCCTAAACCATTATATTTAAGGCATTTTTTACATGTCAGACATTGGCTCTAGTACGGTTGGATCCAGTCACTACAAACTTTACAAAACTGTTGAGATTGGTGACTGCAGACTTGCTTTTGATTTCAAAAAATTTCTAGAGTTATGTGAATTTCAACATTTAGGTAAATATTCATACACAGAAGAACATCTTCATACAAGTTTCTTTGCAGTGCCATTTTACAAACTTCAAATAAGATTCCTTAGTAATATTCAATTTTATTTTACCAACAATTTCAATATGGACAAGACTTTCTTACCATGTGCTCTTGGCACAGTCGCAAAAATAAAGTAAATCTTACAAAATAGTATAAGTTACAATAAATTGGGTATTGACAATTCGCTTGGAAACTCAACATATACTCCCACAAGTCGACACTAAAATAGGAAATTCTTAACAATCACATGTCTGTTCTATGTCTATGTTCCTTTTGGAATCTCAACCAAAGATGAGGAAACGAATCTTCATTCACTATACTGGATACCAAAATTACACAAGTGTCCATACAAACAACATACTCTTGCTGGGTCTAACAAGTGCTCAAACAAAACCTCTTTCCAAATAATTATCAATTTAATCAGCAATAAAAGCTGGACTTCTGAGTTACTGTAAAACTACGTACTATAGGGGTGGTGTGATTCAGATGTGAATACAAAATAAATCCAAAGATATTTTACAGTATTTACAATCTACTTGTCTTTCCTCTTGCAATAGTATTAACACATTTTTATTTTTTTACCCTTTACACCAGTTTTTCCTATTTTAAACTTTAAGACAGATTATTATTTTATTGACAACTTATTTGTAACGTTTGGAGGACTTGTCTTTCAACATACAATCGGCATTCCCATGGGAACCAACCGTGATTCTCCTGTCGATTTGTTCCTTTGTTCGGAAAAATGAAAAGAAGCTACAACCATCTTTTAACCCTACGTTCCGATATGTACATAATGTCACCTCACTATTAAATCAGAAAATGCCTGTACCAAGTCAGGAATATAACAGTTGTTATCCATTCGTTTGATGTATTTGAGCTTTTTTTTGCCATTTGATTAGAGACTTTCCGTTTTGAATATTTTTGTTATTTTACTTTTTAAAACAACCAAACAGATACTGAAGTTTCATGTTTATATCTGAATGCTTTCCTAAACAATGACGAAATGTCGCCTCTAAATTATGTATTTATGACAAACATAACGATTATATATATTTCGTTTCGTCAACTTTTCATTCTTGAATTGTTAAATACCTTGCACGTCAACATGTGGTGTTTACATATCAGTTGATAAGGAATGTCCCACATAAGTCGTTAAAAAATCGATAATGGACCAGAAATAATGTCCTACATCTTAAAAGTGTCATATGGGTAACACTATGTGTGTTCTAACCCTTTCTGTTCACATACACACAAACAGAGTGTTTTTTAAAAGTCATTAAATAAGCGAAATGACAAAATACACAAATTGGTACATGGTAACGCTGAAATATCCTGTAGAGAAGCTTCATATGAATTTCACTCCAAATGCATTTTGAAAGACATTTAGGCAAAAGCTGTTTACCGATGTTCAAATCTCATATAAACGGAAATGAAACTACATACGTTTCATCCGGTTTTTAGAAAACAAACAAATATAAAATGTGTAAAAACAACTTATCAAAGAGAGGCGAAAGATACCAAAGGGATGTTCAAACCGATAAGTCGAAAACAAACAGACAATGTCAATACAAAATAAACAACCAAAAAACGATCGAAGACAATAACAGTATACAATACACATCATAGAAAACTAAAGACTGCCACCAAAACTGGGGTTGATCTCAGGTGCTCTTGAAGGGTAAGCATATCCCGCTTGCACATGAAACACCCGTTGAAGATATCAGGCTTATAATTTAGTTTTCCAGACGCAAGATTTATCAACTGCACTTGAATCAAACAGTTGGAAGATCAAATCAATAACGAAATTTAAAAGCATTGAAATCAAATTTCCGAACAGTTGAGCCAAATCTAGCTATGGCCTTCTATGACTCAAAGTAGAAAAATCTTGATGTTGTGAATGACTTGATAATTCATGAACAGTAAATTTATAGTAGATGACTGCAACAATTATATTTTATGACTACTGCCCTTGTAATACCGGTCGAAGCGTCCGCTAATAGTGTTATCAACCCAGTGGTTGCAAAAACGTATCAAAGATAACAGGCTCTTGGAGTTCATGCGATTCCCCGGGAGTCAGGTTTTGTTTGTTACCTTGATTTGTTTCTTTCTAATCGATTTACGAGATTTGAACATCGGTATATAAGTTATTCTTGTTTCCAAATCCCGGTATTTCTATTGTATAATTGTAATTTGTCCACTTTTGAAAAATAAAAATATTGTTTAAACTAACATCGGTAAACTACTGTCGCTTTAATTGTCATTTGTTATGCTAGAAAAGCGTTTTATCTACACAAGACTCACCAGTGGCACTCTAATCAAAACAGTTTGAAAGCCACACTAATTATGAAATAAGAAAAGAATCATAAACGCAAATTCCAACAAAAAATGTTCCAAAAGCATGCATATGCCATCGATTTATCTTTGTGTTTCAAATGAACAGTAATTAACAGAAAATAAACACAGTAATAATATTTCTTGTCCAAAGACGGCAACTAACGACAACCACTGCATTACATGTTGCTGGCTTCGGACAGGCGCATTAAGGAAGTGGTGGGGTTAATATGTTTGTGTAATGCCAACCCCTGCTAACCTGGGATAGTGGTATAACAACACGACATAATTAGACCAACCTGTAACTTTCAGCGTGGGTTCTGTGTTTCACAAGAAATGATCAGCGATCAACAATTTTTCATGACAATCAAAGTATAAAGCGTATGTTTTCTATCAAGATTTTTTTGATAGTGTGCTGCTTCAACAAGGAAACTATTGCAACTAGGGTTCCTAATGGTAAAGTTGGAGTCATTCCTTTGAAATATTTACAATCACCATCATTATTTGATGGATTTTTTATGGAATATCTATGCCACAGATGACCGTGGATGTATTTCCTTTATCGTAGCAACAATCTCGTCATCTTTTCCTAGATTTTTGATATTACCCGTACCCAATAGAATTTATCACCGACTTTTTTCTTGCCGTTGTTAACCTCGACGACGAAACAACCATCAGCAGAGACATCAAGCCAATGAGTAAAAACTAAAAAAGATCTACAACTAGTTACTTATAGTTCCAAAACCTAGTGCCAAATCTATGCCTATGGGAAGAAAGAAATTGGTTTTATTGGTTAGATTTAATATTTAAGGAAAAGTTCATTTATGGAAAATGACTGTAACAATAACATCACTAAATCCTGTCAAAAAATTTTCAAAATATTCATCCCTTTATCTATACAGTAGAACTTATTTATATTCTAATTCATTGTTAACCAAACGAATATCATTGAAACGGGAAAAGGAAAATCCCAAAGTAATTTTTAATTTTTTACGGTCTTCCAAAATAAGGGGTGTAAACACATTTTCAGTTTAAAATAATGTTTAGGGTTAAAGTTCAACAAAAAGGACAATCAAAGCAATGTAAACACATCCATAACATGATCACCCCATATCAAAATTTTTAGGGAATTTCCAAACTAGATCAAACCAGAAATTGTTTCGAGAACGTTCGATGTCAGTGTAGATTTGGGACGCAAAGAGAGATCTGCACAAATTGAGACTTGAATAAACATACTGGAAAAATCAAAGCATGCAACAGGATGAAGGTAAATATTTAATCACATTTATTCTTATCAAATCAAGGAACTGTATTTGCCATAACGAAATTTTAACGACTAACTTTAGCATGATCATTCAATACATGTGACCTCAGGTATGGTTAAACTATTATGAATGTTATTACTCCCATTTTAGGTTTTTGCTTCTTAATCATTATTTTATTTCATCAATTTCTTAATTTTATTTGTTTTTTATCAATATTTTCACCCATTTCAATCTTTAATACCATAGTGTGATGGATACTAAAAATAAATCTATAATGTGTTTTTTATAAGTTATATTTAGAATCTTAAATTTCCACTATACATTAATAAACATTACGCAATATCTTAGTCTGTGTTCAGATGATAAAACGAGAAGTATTATATTTGTAAGTGAGTCTACATGACATTGTTATCATTTTCATGTTTGTCTTTTTGTTTAAAGAACAGAAAAAGGAAGAAAAAAAAACTGTTTACAAATACCTTTATAAGATTACATACACTCAAATATATAATCATTTCGACGAAATAAAACCTGAGTACCAAAGGCCTTTATTCCCCTGAGTTCTAAATTTACGTATCTCAACATATATGTAACTCAGTAAGTTCTCACTATGTACAAATATACAAATAAATGTGACGTACTAGGTTATGAGGTTGAGCGAATGATACTGATACTAAACATGATGTTTATTGGTTTATCGGTAAATTGTCTCAACTTCTAGGGACATGATTACTCTATCATGTTTCCAACAAATTACTTTTGTTAATCTGACATCTATACCGGGTTTTCCTCATGTTTATCAATGACACTTTTTACTGGAGAGGAATTTGAATTTGCATGGAAGATGATGCATTAATATCACTATCTTGTTTAGTAATATTATCATTATTCTGATTCAAACTGTTTTCAACCTCCTATATGTGTTTATGTGTATTGACTTCTACTTAGATTTATAGAAATAAGAAGATGTGGTATGAGTGCCAATGAGACAACTCTTCATCCAAGTCACAATGTGTAAAAAGTAAACAATTATAGGTCAAAGTACGGCCTTCAACACGGATCCTTGGCTCACACCGAACAGCAAGCTATAAAGGGCCCCAAAATGATTAATGTAAAACAATTCAAACAGGAAAACCAACGGTCTAATCTATATAAAAGACGAGAAACAAGAAACACGTATGATCCACATCAACAAACGACAACCACTGAACAACAGGTTACTGACTTAGGACAGGTGCAAACAAATGCAGCGGGTTAAAACGTTTTAAGATGTCTGTTATATGATAACCACAAGCACAATTGTGACTATTTGAACACTCTTCAATTAAATAAATCGTTGGTTATGGTACGTTATGTGTAGCCTAGGATCCTGGTCGGGTTCTTGTTTCTATTGTCGAGCAGACAGCCAGGTTCCAGAATGCTGTATATCATTATCTGATACTCAACAAAATAGTTACGATGAAGATATAAGCTTTCGGTATAAATAAACATATATGTGATATATAAACGCAGGTTGATGTATTCACGGATTTCTTTCCTATTTCCTTTCAGAATCAAAATATGTCTCGCATGTTCCTCCTCTTGTTCATATTACCAGTGTCAGGCCAGGCAATGAACACGGATAAGCAGTGTCCTGTCAAATATATACTGAGGCCCACCTGGAATAAAACTGAACAGCATCATTATTGTTGTAAGAAGTTAGAGAAAAACTGTACAGCAGGTGATTAGCTTTTTTTTTAATTAACATACTTTGAACGGACATTGTGTCTTATTTATATGTTTCATTGAAAATAATTGTTTTTCGGAGTCTTCAAATGTTTTATTTCATAATTAATTTCCACATAAAAATTCACATTTTGTAGAGTTTCTTCATAAATCGGTACCATTTTTTCCAATTTCATCTACTAATATTCTTTATGACCGTAGATGCACTAGTGTTTATTTTTACCACCAAATATCATTTTACACAGGTTTTCCTTTGAATTTTGGTTCTGTTATATTGTATTTTCGTGTACCAAAAATGTAACATCTATTTATCACCAAATTTATTCATTGTTTACATTTCTTTTGCGTTTAAGGATACTACGTGGAAACCTGCAGCAGCAATCTCGGTGAAGATAAATGTTTGAAGTGTAAAGGCTCTACATGGTTAGCTGATGAGACCAATTCTGACAGTGTTCATCCCTGCTTACCGTACGATTCCTGTCCGATTGGTATGTTTCTACATACATTCATATGTCATAATAAGAAAGTTAAATCGCACAGTTTTTTTCCTTCTTATCCTTCTGTTAAAACAATAGATAAAAGCTTTTAGCAACCATATATTTTTGGAAACGTTAAGACTAAACATTTGACTTTGACCAATCAAATTCCCCAAAAGAAGATACTCAAACTAAGTAAATTCCACGGAAGTCTCTCTATTCAATGCAGATTTGATAAAACACACACCAACCATACATATTTCGGAACGTTTTGACCAAAACTTTGACTAGTTAAAATTGAAATTCAAAGGTTTGTCATTAAAATTTGTGAGAATTTGCTAGACGTCTTTCAGAAAATCGTAATTTGGAAAAACATCTAAGAAACTATATAATTTGGGAAGCATTTTGACCTCAAACAATTGAATTCCAAAAGGATGTGATTCCAATTTTGTCAACCTCCTTTTAAGACTTTAAGACCAAAATTTTTGAAGAAAAGAACAATTTAAGAAAAAAATGCTAAGGTTTGCAGTTTCTAGAGAAACCATGTTGGTAAATTTCCTCAGTCCCTTAAATTTTTAATAAAGATATAGGAACTATATATTTTTGGTAACATAACGTAAACATAAATGTTGATAAATTTTCTAGGAATTATTATCAAGAAAAAGAAAAGCACATCTTTAACATATGTTTTGGTGAACATTATGACCCGAACATTGACATGATAAAGAATGTAGTTAAATTTTTTATGATTTTCCTGGACGTCTTCAGAAAAATCGTGTTTTGAAATATCCTCTTAGAAACCAGATATCTTTGGAAACATTATGACCTACACTTTGACATGGCACCATTTAATTTCAAAAGGATATGATTCTATTTTTGGTAAATTTCTCGAATGATTCTCAAACCATCAACTTTTTTATAAAGGTATTAAGCAATCATAAATTATAAGAAACATATTTCTTTAGCATAAATATGGAACACTTTCTTGCTTTTCCATTTTGGAAATCTACTGATAGGCTATCATACCACTATATTTGAATTAACCTATCTAGCAACCATACATTTTGGCAACCTACTGACAGCAGAGCATTCAATCATTATGATCAAAACATTTCCTTGCCTTTTGTTATTTTTTTAACTCAATATTGAGTCTATTCATTTGATACATTTAACTGTTGCAGAGTCCAAGAGAGTTGACTATTTGCCAAGATCTGGTTGTAGAATTCCATGCATATGTGACACAGGAAGAAATTACTTCGGATACAATGGCTGTAATTGTCAATTGTTTGAAGGTACATGTCAAACAGGAACTAGATTGGCACTTAATGGTTCATGTGTAGATGAAAGGTAAGACAACTTTGTGTTCAGTTTTTTTTTGTTGGTTGGTGTTTAACTAATGGACACTTTATGAACTAAGATAAAACCTAAAATTTGTTTACAAAAAATATTCAGAGGTTACCGAAAATATCTAAAAATCTTTTTTCTTCACGACAATCCAGCACTGAACGATTTGTAAACTAGTCTTTGGTAGGTCGTTGCCTCATTGGCAACCATACCACATCTCCTTATTAGTCCCCTGCTGACGAAGTCGAAGGGGACTTTAGGTTTGCACTCCGTCCGTCTGTCTATCTGTCTGTCTGCCAATCCGTCAGTCCGGCAAATCAGTTTTCCGCACCTTTTTTTTTCGTGCTTTAATATATTGATTTGATATTTGGTATATTGTTTTATCATGACAAGTTACAGATCAAGTTTGAATTTTGTTACGGTCTGATGATTTTGTGCAGAGTTATGGTCCTTGGACTTAGAAAATATACTCAAATAATCAGTTTTCCACACTTTTTTTCGTCATGCTTGAAGATATTGATTTAATAATTGGTATATAGTTTTATCATGACAAGTTAAAGATCAAGTTTGAATTTTGTTCCGGTCTGATGATTTTGTGCAGAGTTATGGTCCTTGGACTTAGAAAATTCACTCAAATAATCAGTTTTTTACACTTTTTTTCGTTATGCTTGTAATTGACTTGATATTTGTTATATAGTTTACACCATGACAAGTTATAGATCAAGTTTGCATTATGTTCCAGTACAATGAATTTTTAACCGGTAGAGGACTATGTATTGCAATGCTTTTTAAATATTATATTGGAAGCTGAACGAATTGTTCAGCAAATATCTGTACCATTTTTGTCTAATGACTGTTTGACAATATATATCTTGTTATCAGTATTTGATAATATATATATATGTAATGGTAACACTACGACTATTGAAGTTATATTTTAATATATCGGATGTGGTCGAGTGGTCTAGAGCGCCGGACATGAGGCTAAGCGATTGGTGCTGTAGTGTATCCAATGTGTAAGTTTAAATCCCGTCGAGGGACAAAAATTTGTCAGCATAAAAAATCTAATTCTAACACTGTTGGGTTTAAATTTTCAGACTTATATATATTATATATATATATACAGCACAAACAACATTTTCCAAAAGACCAAAAAGTGAAAAAGTATATTTTAACAAAACGCATTTGACTAGCAGGTCGAACAACGGATGTTCTTAAACCCTGCTGACTGCCATGGCGATTGCCAAATAAACTGATCACAGATGTAACAAAATGGATCTTAATTTTAATCTAATACCAAATAGAAAACAAAAATCTTGCGGAAAAGATGGTATACCGCAAACATGAGGTGCAAAAATTTGTACACCATATCCGGATTTCGACAATTAATGTCTCTTCAGTGATGTTAGGAATCGAAACGGTATTTGGAAGGCCATATAATTTACCTCAATTTGGGATTGACTCTTGAATTTTGAAGAGTCGAAATAGATGAACGGATCATATAAACCCGAAGGCAAATATAATACAAGCCCAAACGAAAAAATATAAACAAGTCTAAATTGAAAACAACGTTCAAACCTATGATTGCGTTGGATAAAAACCGCAATTATTATACGTGTGCATGCAAAACAAATTTCTTGGTAGAGGGGTCTAAATACAGCACAAACAACATTTTCCAAAAGACCAAAAAGTGAAAAAGTATATTTTAACAAAACGCATTTGACTAGCAGGTCGAACAACGGATGTTCTTAAACCCTGCTGACTGCCATGGCGATTGCCAAATAAACGGATCACAGATGTAACAAAATGGATCTTAATTTTAATCTAATACCAAATAGAAAACAAAAAACTTGCGAAAAAGATGGTATACCGCAAACATGAGGTGCAAAAATTTGTACACCATATCCGGATTTCGACAATTAATGTCTCTTCAGTGATGTTAGGAATCGAAACGGTATTTGGAAGGCCATATAATTTACCTCAATTTGGGATTGACTCTTGAATTTTGAAGAGTCGAAATAGGATGAACGGATCATATAAACCCGAAGGCAAATATAATACAAGCCCAAACGAAAAAATATAAACAAGTCTAAATTGAAAACAACGTTCAAACCTATGATTGCGTTGGATATAAACCGCAATTTTTATACGTGTGCATGCAAAACAAATTTCTTGGTAGAGGGGTCTAAATACAGCACAAACAACATTTTCCAAAAGACCAAAAAGTGAAAAAGTATATTTTAACAAAACGCATTTGACTAGCAGGTCGAACGACGGATGTTCTTAAACCCTGCTGACTGCCATGGCGATTGCCAAATAAACGGATGACAGATGTAACAAAATGGATCTTAATTTTAATCTAATACCAAATAGAAAACAAAAAACTTGCGGAAAAGATGGTATACCGCAAACATGAGGTGCAAAAATTTGTACACCATATCCGGATTTCGACAATTAATGTCTCTTCAGTGATGTTAGGAATCGAAACGGTATTTGGAAGGCCATATAATTTACCTCAATTTGGGATTGACTCTTGAATTTCGACTCTTCAAAATTCAAGAGTCAAAACTGTGATCCGTTTATTTGGCAATCGCCATGGCAGTCAGCAGGGTTTAAGAACATCTGTTGTTCGACCTGCTAGTCAAATGCGTTTTGTTAAAATATACTTTTTCACTTTTTGGTCTTTTGGAAAATGTTGTTTGTGCTGTATTTAGACCCCTCTACCAAGAAATTTGTTTTGCATGCACACGTATAAAAATTGCGGTTTTTATCCAACGCAATCATAGGTTTGAACGTTGTTTTCAATTTAGACTTGTTTATATTTTTTCGTTTGGGCTTGTATTATATTTGCCTTCGGGTTTATATGATCCGTTCATCCTATTTCGACTCTTCAAAATTCAAGAGTCAATCCCAAATCGAGGTAAATTATATGGCCTTCCAAATACCGTTTCGATTCATAACATCACTGAAGAGACATTAATTGTCGAAATCCGGATATGGTGTACAAATTTTTGCACCTCATGTTTGCGGTATACCATCTTTTCCGCAAGTTTTTTGGTTTCTATTTGGTATTAGATTAAAATTAAGATCCATTTTGTTACATCTGTGATCCGTTTATTTGGCAATCGCCATGGCAGTCAGCAGGGTTTAAGAACATCCGTTGTTCGACCTGCTAGTCAAATGCGTTTTGTTAAAATATACTTTTTCACTTTTTGGTCTTTTGGAAAATGTTGTTTGTGCTGTATTTAGATCCCTCTAACAAGAAATTTGTTTTGCATGCACACGTATAAAAATTGCGGTTTTTATCCAACGCAATCATAGGTTTGAACGTTGTTTTCAATTTAGACTTGTATATATATATATATATATATACTGATAACAATGTTGCCGTATTTGTTTATATCAAACAGTATACCAATGGTTAAGATGATTTTAAAAGGAGATTTCATTATAACAATAAATATTATGATAACTGCTTTTCTTTCAAGGATTGCACAGCAAATCAACAATTTAAAACCACTTAAAGACGGAGTTGTGATACCATTTTCGAGACCAACAAACGATACAGGTAATTTTATACTTACTTTCTAGATCTGATAGTTAAATAGTTAAAATAAATGTCATAGGCGTACCTTTAATTAAGTTAAAGATACCTGCAGAAAAAATGCAATAATCTAGATATTTGGATATAAGGAATTTGTTTAAAAAATGAAAACAACACGTTAAGAAGTTCATGCGTCCGAAGTGCTTTTCTGGATTTACCTTCATCAGGAACGTTCAAAGCCAAATATTTGAAAGCAAAGAATGTATAAGAACCGAAACAGTTGAAAAGCTATATTACCAAAAGGACCTAGAAATAGCTAAATCAATCTACGTTCAATTTTGCCTGAGGGAGTTGAAACCTTATTTTTTCTATAATTTAAAAAATTATAAAGGGTTTAGCCAATTCTACTAGACAAAATAATTAAGAAAAGATACTGAAGATAAAAATGAAACAATTAAAATTCAAAAGGCGAAGAAAATCCTGGAATTCTCGTGCAAAACAAAACAACAGAAAACAAAATCTATAAAACACATAACCGTAGCCACACGAAACCTGTAAAAGACCGGGGTGTTAATTTTTTGTACAAAGTCTAAATAATGTCAGTAATGTCAATCATTACATATACTTAAATAAATATAGTGGATTTGTGGACTTTGTTATCGTCTGTTCATTTGTTTATTTCTTTTGTTGTTTGTTTTGCCTCCTCTTATAATTTGTGATTGCCACCTTACGTATCTGTTCCTTTTTAAAACAGTTGAAGGCATAAATTAGATAAGGCTTTAGCATAAATGATCATAAATATAAAAGGGAAAGTGTATGTATTTAGTCTTAGTCTTAATTATTATATCAAATATACTGTAATATTAGCTTCTTGAAAAATATATATAAAGTCTGGGTAAATGTCAAAAGTTTAAAAATGCATGTGTACATTTTAAGGTAATGGGAATTATTCACATCTACATAACTTTCAAAATAAACTTTCTAAAATCGACTGTGCATAAGTTTCACGTTCACAATCCCAGCGAAAATGTGTAAATGTGACAATTTTTCTGAATATGGATTCGCATGCATAGAAGGAGACGATTACCATGTCGGTGCAAACAGCCCCGCTTGTTTTGAAGTTCTGACAATTCATGTGTTGTTTTGTACCTTGATTTTTATCTTCTTATTAATGGAGAATTGAACATCGTTAAATTGCTGTTACATCTAATAAATAGTATATAACATTATCGTTTTATTTTTGCAAGGTTGTACATTTTAATCCCGTTATCAATTTTAGTTTGCTCTCTTTTTTTTTTATCGTGATTGAACAAAGAGTCACCTTTTAAAAAAAAAGTTTCTACTTTGCATTTTAATATAAAAAAGCCTGTAGCAGGGCAACATCATTTCTAACTATCATGATGAAAAGATTAAGCTATTGCAAACACTCATATAAAAAAACTTTATACTATTTTTTTAAATTAATTTCAGGACAGAAAACAAAAAGTCATCTTCAAGAAAATGAATGGAAAATTGGAAGGTATGTTATCAAATCCATATATCTTTATTTCTGTCTATATAATTAGTTAATTACATAACAATTCAAGGTTTACATATCACATATAATATCAAATTTGAAAAATGAAGTAATAAAAATAGTATTTAGATGAAGATCTGTATTTCATACATTCCATTCGTATTTCAAAACAAGCTATTTCCCAAAGTTTGTTATATATATGTGCATACATCCAGTCTCATGTAATTTCGAAAGCAACTTAAAAAACAATTGATTCTAGCTACAATCAAATATTCAAATCATAATTCAAGCATCATTCATTTAAAGAAATATAGATATGATATTTGCTGAGAACTTTCTGCTAATAACAAATGCGAAAACATTGAGACTTAGAGTATTTCTTTTTCATTTCATCAATTTGGAATACTAATAGACTAGTTATATACTACGGTTAAGGGAAAGATTTTATTGTTTTTATTTTCATCATTATAGATGGGTAATAACGGTGGTAGCTGTGGTTGGCTTAGTTGTAATAATCTGTGCATGCAAAAAATTAGATGTTTTGGGAAAATGTAGAAAAGGTATTTATCTTTCATATTTCATAAAGTTATTTTTTACCTTTAAGGCTTTTTGTTATTTATAATGCTTTGATTCTTTTATTTAGCAAAGGTTTTCATTTTTTCCCTTTTTTCTCTGTTTTTGAATTATTTTCATACTTCCACCCTTTATTCAACACTGTTTTTTTGTTTAAGCTCAGTTAATAAACATATTCAGTAAAAGGATTTGTATCAATTTATATCCCAGATTTATTAATAAAGGAATTAATCATTGATGAAAAGATTAAAATGAAAATTATCTCTTTTCCAAAGTTATGTTTGCTTTGTATTTTATTGTAGATCAAGGACAAGACACTTCATTGGATACAAACAAAGGAAAAACCAAACCCTTGCTGTCGGACTCTGCAGACTCCGGAATATCTGTTGGAGTTCAATCAAGCTCATCAGAGTTCACAGAAGTGAAGATAAATGTTGAGCAGACAGAATGTGTACATACGACAAAAAATCAAGATAATTCATCCCCGTTTGACTGCGTGAAGAGTGTGGCTTTTGTAAAACCATTTGAATATGAATGTGGTATGTTTCTTGTATATATCTGTAAACATAACTGACACCGAAAATGTATTCCGTATAATATAAAAATGACAAGATTTAACTTTTTCCTATCGAACATCTCAAAATACGATATTTGACGAACGCGACGATTTTGATTTTGGTAGCATGTCATCTATCTAAGGTTACGGAAATTCATTAGCAAAGTACATACCCCTACTTAAAAACTCCAAAATAAGGTTGTGAGAAAGAATGTCTAATATCACTACTTAACAAATCCTACTACATGTACAATAAAAATTTGGAATGTTTAATCGTTAAAACCCTTTTGCATTATCGTTGCTTTTAATTGATGTATATTTTGGCACCCCAAACTTTCGGTCCCAATAAAGAAGTTTTCAGAAACATGTATCGAGATCACGGAAATAGGAAACACCATTTGTGTGTAAGCTAATGGATCTGACACCGGATATAATTTTCGAATTGTATGATAGGTAATGCATACAACGCAGGATTTTCTTACCATGACGAGAAATATGACTTAATTTTGTTTAGACATATTTCGATTTCAATTGTCTTCACTTCCATGGTTATTAAATATCTATTGAACATCGCTGATTTGCCTTTGTAACATAATTTCACATTCAGCAGTTTTTAATCGATTTGTTTTAATCATTAGAAAGTAAGCGATGAAAATAAAACTTGATAAATTGTGTGCGTCTAAAGCGTTTCTGGATTCACCTTCATTAGAAACGATCAAACCCAAACATATGAAACCCGAGGATGTGTAAGACCGTATCACGCGAAAAGTAATATAGAAGACATCCAACAACCCCCTTTTAGACTGACAAATTGAGAAATGTTTTCTTTAGTAATGTTAGGATATTTTTGTCTTCACAGAATCACCTACAAATGATATCGAGGTTGGGATGACATTGATGACACCAGCTGATACATTACAGATTCAAAGACATTTACATTTAACAACAGGTCATCTTGTACATCACCAAGTGCCTTTATCGTCACCTCCAGAACCAGTACAGACATACACGCCGCCTTCAACTTATGCAATGGTACAACAAAGACATTTAGAAGGAGAAAATATCCAGTATAACCAGAACGTTCAATCCGATTTTGTTGATGTCCAACATGACTTTGGTTCTACTCTAAGTTTAAACATCAGTTGATAATTAAACAGATTAGAAACTTATTAAATTATTAGCTAACAATTGTGCAGATAAGAAAAATACTGATCTGAATACTTGGAAACATTTGAACAGATTTAAAGAAAAGCTGAACTAAAAGGTCAGCAATTATCATCATGTTCACTGGTTGAATAAACGAAAATATTGTATTTTTACATCATCTCATTCAGATATATATATATATATATATATATCATATATTAATTGCATATCAGTACAAATGTGTATAGTAACTCTTTAATGAATTTAATCCATCTGATTTCCCATAATATAAATCAAACACATTCATGAAGTTAAATTATATGTTAAGCATAAATAGTTGTATATTTAACTCAATGGCATACGGTTAATCCGTGTTTCAGTAAAAAATATCTGTAATAATTAAGGTTTTGTACGTAACTGTTCAAATTATATATCGAACTGTTTAATTATTGACAGGGCGGATCTTACTTATTAGTCGTATAGTGCAACCAATACTATTTGGTGAAATGTATTTTTTTTTGTGCTTCGTGATGAAACATTTTCGATAAAAGAACAAATTAATTGATAAATTTGATGTTTGATAATAATTCTGTTCTAAATATTACAACAATAGCTAATTGTGTGACTACTTCAACTATTATGGATGAATGTAAATAATTAACAGTATTTTTTCTTATAATATGTGTGTTGTCGTTATGTTTTGATTGTTCGTTTATATGACAATAATCATTTGATTTTTTTCATTAGTTATACACTTTTTGTTAACAATTATGTCTTTTTACAGTTGGATATTTTAGAAATGTCAATTTAAGCTAAATTTTTAATTATGAAATGTGAGGAAGCACTGAAAAAATCAGGAGTATTTTATCTGAATGAGTATAAAAATAAAATGTAAAGCAAAATGTACAATTCTTGTATATAGTTCACACTGTGAACTCTGAGGACACGTTGGTTCTCCTCACTAAACCAATAAAGAATATTATTTAAACTTTTTTTATTTGAGTATTGTCGTAGTCACTGAGACATTAAGTAGTCAATTCAATGTCTTATGTTAATTGACATCAGTACAGATTCATCATTTTCGATCTCCATGAAATGCACTTTACCTATAAAACAAGTCCCATGGGTATCTATATATTTTCATGCCTCGCTTAACAAATTCGAGATTGGGAATGAATAATAACAAGCTTTAGTTGTTTAAGTTACCAACTATATTTTTCTGATATATGAAAAGTGACGAAAATGCTTAAAGGAAACATAAAGACTCCCTTTTTGTGTTCTAAAAATATGTTACCTGGTAATCCAGTATATTGATAATAGTATTTTTAGATGCTAAGTATTGTACCGCAGAATTAGTACCAAACGTTTTTGCAAAGTCCAAATACCATTTCATTTGGTAATCAGTGGTAATCATTGAAGAAACTTTGTATTGCCGCCTGTGCATGGTGCATATAACTCCCAGTTGATAAGATATTTGAGAGTTTGTGTTTCCTACCATGATTTCCGTAACAGAGATTTGATGCTTTCACAGGGGCATAGGGTTCCGAATTGTAAATTGCAAATGACTGAAGATATGTTATAGTAACGAATTGCAAGAATACCACTGCTTTCCTTTACAGTGATTTTATCAATTTCTTGCCATGATCAGCATGACGGGCATTTGTTAACTATGAAATGCTAATATTTCCGGAGAGAAAAAACAGTTATAACAGACTGGTGCTATAAAAGGGGGAAAAGAATAGGATTTAAGGAGTAATATAAAAATCTTATTGTAAGTAAATTTGAATAAACAATGAGCTTTAAGTTTCACAGCAAAGCACTAACCATTTGCATCAGATATTCCATATACAACGTATCAGCAATAGAAATAAGTCTAAAACACATCATCGCCAATTGTCATATCAAGTATTTGTAAAATGCATACATTTTCCAAAAAAGTGAAATAAAAAAAATCCGAGGAAAATTCAAAACGGACAGTAAGTAGCAATTGGCAAAACCAAAAGCTCAAATACATCAACCGAATGGATAACAACTGTCGTATTCCTGACTTGGTACAGGTATTTTTGAATTTAGAAAATGGGGGATTGAACCTGATTTTATAGCCAGCATAAACTCTCACTTGTATGACAGTCTGTTTTAATATCATTATATTGACAACGATGTGTAAACAAAACAAACAGACATATTAGGTGAAAATGTCAAAAATATGGATGCAGCAGTCAACATTGTGTTATAATCCTAATTAAAAACAAACAAATATGTCAACAAAGAATACAAAAAAGCATAAAGACAAAGCACATTAGCAATAAGAAAGACTAAAATACACAAATTTACCATAGCACATTTACGCAATGACGGGATGTACAAGTACCGAGCCATGTGATATAGATATTACCAAAAATAGACTAAACAGTAAAAGTAGTAATATACAAAGACAAATAAAAGAATACAATAACATGAAATGATTTTCTGTTATCCTTATCAAACATTTCATTTGTTTTGCTCTGGTTATTCAGACACAAGTGGAAGAAATGTAAATAACACGTCACCTTGATTTGTCTCGATGTATTGGATTTGAACATTGGTAAACTACTGTTGCCTTTAGTAAGCGCTACTTCAGTATGTAGAAATAAAAGAGATACATATTTTTCATAATCTCTTAACGAATATTTTTAAACAACCAGAATCACGGGAAAGGCAATCATTTATGAAGACCATGGCATATGTGGCAGCACCAAACAAATCATATGAAAAACGTTTATAATGACAGCAATACTTAGGACTTTTTTCATACACTTTTGATAGAGATGGTTGAATAAACGAAGATAAGTGGCAAACAATGGAATTATGAAAACACATTTGCACTGGCCACATAGAAACACGGCATCTTCAAACTATACAAAAATCACACCCAATGTGTCAAATGTATAAATCCCATTACATCATGTTAGATAAACAACTTTCATCAACTTTGTTCCTCGTTTAATTGAATTCATAAATTCTGTCTAACATATATTATGGAACATATCAAGGTTCTCACAATTTAGAATGAAACAAAATTCGACAAAAACGCAAACACTCTGTTATTCAGCGAAAAGATATATACAGAATTAATTTTAGTGTTACTGCATGGTGCATTACATAATTTAGAATCATTTGTAAATAGAACATTTATCCATGAATAGCTGGTAAACTGTATAAATGGGTGTTTTCTTCAATTGATTGGAATCACGTTGACCCTTATGATTAGTACGACAATTCCATGCAATTTGTATAAAACATGTTTTTGGTGGGGTTCGTGTTGCTCGAATTAGTCTTTAGTTTTCTATGGACAGGTGTGTCTTGTGTTCTATTATTTGTTTGTTTGTCTTTTTTTTAGCCATGGCGATGTCAGTTTATTATCGATCTATGTGTTTGAATGTCCCTCTGGTATCTTTCACCCCTCTTTTACAAAACATGAAATTTTCGCGGATATATATGTCATGCAATGCACCTATTAATATACTACTCAACATGTAAAAGATCTAGAGGTTTAACTGGTTTAAAAGTAATTCATTTCTTACAAAAGTAAACACAAAAAATACAATATAAAGCAAAGTTTACAAATCGCAAAATAGTTCACAACCTCATTATCATTTTAACAACTATAATATTTTGTAATGGTTGACGTGAATCTTTAACAATTCCATTATTTCTAGATTACTAAACCAAGGCTGATCTTATGATTCAATAACATGTCGTATATTTAGCTCAGATTGCACATTTCGGATACATTCCATTGACCAGGAAGGCATATTAACTATATAGTCCGAGATTACTCTGACGTCCAACGGCTGTTTTGCCAGACAAGCTGGGGCAGTCCCCGGCCCCAGCTTGTCTGGCAAAACAGCTGTTGGACGTCAGAGTAATCTCGGACTAATTAACTATAATGCAAAGCTTAAGCAAGTTTTATGTTGACTTGCGTCTATACATACCTTTTTCGCAGAAATATTCTAAAAAAAGGTGAGGGAAAAGCCTTGTTTATTTACGAAAATGTACTATTTATAGACTCGCCACCATCACGACGCCTTATTGAATTGAGAGCAATTCACATCAAATCTGGCTTATTTTATGGATAATAAGAAGATCAACTTCCAAAGTTGCAGGTGAATCTGCAGTTTCAAGATGAAGGTATGTATTTATATCTTTTTTTTTTACTGAAATACTAATTAATATTGATGTTTATATGAATTTATCTGCTTTAATCGATTTTACATCGCACTATACTATTAAAAATAGATCGAACAGTAATGGCGTATTTTGCCCATATAGAGTAATAATAGATCAAGAAAGTATTCCTAAATTAATTTTACAATATTCATATGAATATATATAAAAAGTATTCTGTTAAGTGAGAAAAAAAATCTGTGCATCCTTTTCAGATGAATGATTATGAATGAATGAATGCATATGAATGAATGAATGAATGAATGAGAATGAAAGAATGAAAGAATGAATGAATAAATTGAGAATGGAAATGGGGAATGTGTCAAAGAGACAACAACCCGACCATAGAGCAGACAACAGCAGAAGGCCACCAATGGGTCTTCAATACAGCGAGAAACTCCCGCACCCGGAGGCATCCTTCAGCTGGCCCCTAAACAAATAAGTATACCAGTTCAGTGATAATGGACGTCATACTAAACTCCAAATTATACACAGGAAACTAAAATTAAAAACGATACAAGATTAACAAAGGCCAGAGGCTCCTGACTTGGGACAGGCACAAAAATGCGGCGGGGTTAAACATGTTTTTTGAGATCTCAACCCTCCCCCTATACCTCTAGCCAATGTAGAAAAAACAAACGCACAACAGTACGCACAGTAAAACTCAGTATAAGAGAAGTCCGAGTCCGATGTCAGAATAGGAAACAAAAGAAAATAAACAAAATGACAATAATACATAAATAACAACAGACTACTAGCAGTTAATGACATGCCAGCTCCAGACCTCAATTAAACTGATTGAAAGATTATGTCTTCATCATATGAATATCAGGCACAATCCCTCCTGTTAGGGGTTTAGTATTATACCGTCATGAAATATATGAGAAGAACATAACCCGTGTCATGCCAACAACTGGTTTTAAAATAAATGTGTTAATTCCGATGCAAAGACCCTATAAGTGAATCAATATTAAAGCCAAAATATGCAATCTTTAATGACCTGACAACAGTATCGTAACTATCCCTTCTTAATATGTCTGTTTAAAGGTTTTGTTAGCTTTAGAGGTGAATACTGACATTTTTGTGCTTTGTAAAGAATATTACCATAAAAGATTGGACGTGAAATACCCGAACGTATAAGATGTCTGCATGTTGAGTTATATTTACGAATGATGTCTTTATACCGATGATAAAACTTAGTAAATGTTTTGACTAGTTTATGATATCGAAAACTCTGGTGTAATAATTTTTCAGTAAGACATAAATTTCTCTCGCTAAAATCTAATACGTTGTTACATACACGAGCGAATCGTACAAGTTGAGATATATAAACACCATAAGATGGTGACAAGGGAACGTCACCATCTAAAAATAGATAATTAACGATAGGAAATGAAAAATCATCTCTTTTATCATAAATTTTTTATTAAGCTTCCCGTTAATGATATAGATATCAAGAATGAATAAATGAATATGAATGAATGAAAGAATGAATGAATGAAAGAATGAAATAATGAATGCATGAATAAATAAATCAGTGGCGGATCCAGAACTTTTTGTAAAGGGGGGGGGGGGGGGGGGCTGACTGACCTAAGAGGGGGGGGCCGCTACAGTCACGCTTCAGTGATTCCCTATATAATCAACCAAATGTTTCCCACGAAAGGGGGGGGCTGACTGACCTAAGAGGGGGGGGGGGGGGCCGCTACAGTCACGCTTCAGTGATTCCCTATATAATCAACCAAATGTTTCCCACGAAAGGGGGGGGGCGGGCCCTGGATCCGCCTATGTAAATGAAAGAATGAATGAATGAATGAATAAATGAATGAATGAATGAATTAATGCAAATGAATGAATTAATGAATGATTAAGAATGAATGAATGAATGAATGAACGAAGGAATGAAGGAATGAAAGATTGAATGAATAAATGAATAAATGAATAAATGAATGAATATGAATGAATGAATGCATATGAATGAATAAATATGAATGAATCAATCAATCAATCAATAAATGAATCAATATGAATGAATAAATGAATGAATGAATGAATGAATGAATATGAATGATTGAATGAATGAATGAAGGAATATGAAAGAATGAATGAATGAATGAATGAATGAGAATGAAAGAATGAAAGAATGAATGCATAAATGAATGAATGAATGAATGAATATGAATGAATAAATAAATGAATAAAAGAATGAATGCATGAATGAATGAATGCATGAATGAATGAATGAATGAATGAATGAATGAATGAATGAATGAATGAATGAATGAATGAATGAATGAAAGAAATGAATGAATGAATGAATGAATGAATGATAAATGAATGAATGAATGAATGAATGAATGAATGATTGAATGAATGAATGAATGTATATGAATGAATAAATGCATGATTAAGAATGAATGAATGAATGAATGAATGAATGAATAAATGAATATGAAGGAATGAAGGGATGAAGGATTGAAGAAATGAATGAAGGAATGAAGGAATAAATGAACGAATGAATAAATGAATGAAGGAATGAAGGAATGAATGAAGGAAGGAATAAATGTATAAATGAATGCATGAAGGAAGGAAGGAAGGAAGGAAGGTCTGAATGCATGCATGCATGCATAAATGATTGAATATGAATGAATGAATGAATGAATGAATGAATGAATTTTCCTTTCTTAGTAATATGATTTAAATTACAGAGCTCTTGAATGAATGAATAAATGAATGAATGAATGAATGAATGAATGAATGAATGAATGAATGAATGAATGAATGAATGAATGAATGAATTAATGAAGGAATGAATGAATGAAGGATTGAAGGAATGAATGAATGAATGAATGAATGATCCTTTCTAAGTTATATGATTTAAATTACAGAGCTCTTATGTGTTGATACAGTTCTTCGTCGGAAGTTTTCTTATATACCCTGTTTTGACATCAACCAAAATATGCCCAAGAAATTATATTCGTAGAACCTCACATGATTCAACTGAATATTGCTGCAAAAAAGTAGAGAATAACTGCCCCGCGGGTGAGTAGCAAATAACAAACAAAAACAATCATTATTAAGATATAATGAAAATATTATAGAAGTGGAAAATTTTTTTTTCTAAGTTTCTATGACCACTGCTGCACAGTTAATATAATATTATTGATTTTTTCCTCTTCTGTGAGTTAACTTAAAATCACCACTAGCCCCATGCAGTTATGGCCTTATATGTTGCTCACTCATCTTTAACACTATAACGGAACTACAAACAACTGTCATGAAAGGAGTATGACAGTTGTATTGCATTCGCATTCCGTTGTTTGATGTAGTTTAGCGTTTGGTTTTGTCTTGTTTTATTGACTTCCTCATTTTTTAAATGCCTGGGAGTTCGGTATTTTTTGTTAAAGTGTCTTAATTGCTTGTATTTCCCTTTGCCTTAACATTCACAGTTCTGACCGAACTGCAATTTGTTTGATCAAATCGAACTTTCTACTGGTCAGAAAATAAACCAACTGCAAAGTCAAGTCATCAATGTGCCAAGTGATAAAAAACCTATACCTACAATCTTAATCGACCTTCATTGTCATATTTTAGAGTCAAGATATGAGCAATCTTAACCGTATCTGTGATGTTCTTTATTCCAAATTGGATTGGTAGATGCGTTCCATATAGTCACGAAACTCTTGATTGATTGATTGATTGTTGGTTGCATAACGTCCCTTGAAACTTTGAATTATTTAGTAAAAGGACAGTGTCTATATACAGCTACTTTTTATTTCTCTGAGAATCTCTTGCATAAAATATTCCTCATATGAATAAAGAGACAAGTCGGCAAGATAGGGGACACAGTTGGATGTACCAAGTCAGAAATATGATAGTTGCTATCCATTCCTTTGATGTGTTTGAGCTTTTGATTTTGCCATTTGATTACGGACTTTCCGTTTTGAATTTTCCTCGAAGTTCGGTATTTTTGTTATTTCACTTTATGGATCCCATAAGAATGCCTATTGTTTGTCAGAACACGTCATCTAAACGTAACATGATCGATTTTTTCCTTCCCAAAAACAGGATATTTGTATTAACGTTTGCCATTTTTTTTTAAACAAAGTTTGACTAGTTCTTCAAATCGGTGTTTTAGTTTAGAATGAGTATATTATGAGAAAATGCCTGTACCAAGTCAGGAATATAGCAGTTGTACTCTAATAGAATTTTAAATTTCTCTGCTGAATACCGCACTGACCTGGAGTAGATAGTTTTATAGCAACTCATTCTTTGACTTCTGGTCGAGCACTTGACAGACCACGCAATAAAAGGTTTATTTGTAATTTTGTCATCCAGTACATCTAAGGCAGGTCCAGTTCTTCATATTAGATTGAAATTCGCTAGAAACATAAAACATATCAATTATTTCCTGTTTGGTAAGTGTCGCGTGTGTAAATGTTGAGTTACCAAGTTAATTTTTATACCTAATTCCGTCATCAAGCAGTTCTGAAATGTTATTTACAACAAGAGCGATATTGTTTGCTGCGGGGACAACAACCTACATGTCATGGAGGTTAGAGTCATGTAGATAGATGTAGCAAGTGTTCATAGACCTTTTAAGTTTTTCCATACTAAATTGTAACAACATCCTCACAGCCTTAAACAAACCTGAAACCCTATATCCAATCTGAATGAGTATCGAGCTTTTTTTTTTGCGTTTGTACCATTACTTTGAAAGACATGGATATTTTTTTTAAATTTTAGGGGACAGTTGCCAGCTCTGTTCACACCAATATGATAATTTAAGCTATTTACCTCGAGCATATATAATAAATTTGTTAATTTAAATTATCGTTCCTGAAAAGTGCATACTTTCAATTTGCACAACACTCCTAAACAAATCACATGTTACATTAACTCTGATATCTCTGATTTTAACATTTTTAATGCGATCCCTACATTTCTTCGATAACTTTTTTGCATTCTTTTGATGAATTGTCAATAATCAATTTAGGAACTTTTGTGCGAAAATGTTCCAACAACTTAGGAAAGGATATATGCAAACCTTGCCCAGATGATACCTGGATCGCAGATGAAACAAATTCAGACTATCCTTTCCAATGTGAGGAATATTCTTGTCATTATGGTAAGTAATATATAAGTTCAAATTACTAGCATAAAAAACATTAGTTTACCTCTCAACTCAATAACATTATAAGCGGTTTATTTTCATAATGCTAATACTTGCTATTTTTGCCAATGCGTTCTCAGTTTATTTTCGAATTATGCGTTTGAATGTCCCTTTACCACTTGGTATCGTTCGCATCCCTTCTATTATGATGCTAATTTATAACTATTTTACAACTTGTGAGTTCCGTCCAATCATAAACACAAATGTGTCTTCATCCTACCACATTTATGTCGCCTCTTGTGGACAACTAATACACTACTATTACATCATTGCACTTATTTCTGTAATAATAATATTAAACGTTGTTCTTGACTGCCAATCTGTCAAAATATACTTTTTCATACTATGTCTTCTTTTTTTTATATTGAAAACCTTAATTACTTATAGGTGCAAAAAGGGTCAACTATCTTTCGACATCAGGTTGCAGCCTACCATGTGTTTGCGATACTACTAACAACTTTTATGGACTTGACAATTGCAATTGTAAGGTGTTTAGTGGAAAGTGTAAGCATGGAACAACACTTTCTATCAATGGATCATGTCTTTCGGTCAGGTATTTAATAAATTTATAAACATTCGAATAAAATGTAGTCAAAACAATGTGTTTGAGAATAGTGTTCATAATTCTATAAATCAAATACACCAGTAAATTATTCATTTTGAAACAGAATTTTTTGTCTTAACAATAAACAAATGCACATTCTGTTTTGTTTCAGATTGTAAGATATTCGCACGAGATAGAGCAAGAGCATTTGAAGCCAATCTCAAGAATACATGACACATTTTAGTTTTCCAATAGATGAGAAATATGTCAATGTTTAATCAGAGCCAGATGTACAGGACTTCACTGTATAAAAATGAAACGGGTCCTCATTTCTGCTTCAGAACTACAGTTTTAGAAATGTGTATAGATAGTTTATGAACAGATAACGTCACTTTTGCTGCTGTTTACAATAGTCAATAGTTTACAGCAAGATGTATATGTATTTAGCGTCTTTACTACATTCATAGCAATAACATTTCAAAAAACATGTCTTCTTTCAATTGTTATGAGAGTATGACTGCCGTATGCAATATAGTTTTCGCTTTACCAGATGTCTAATTCAATTCATTTTTTTTTATTCAAATAAGACACCAATTCAAAGTACAAGTCTTAACAATCTTGTAGTAAAATATGAATATAAGAAAGGCATTTTTTACTTTGTCCAATTAATAATGTAATTTGATTATGATATATTTCTGAACCATTATCTTAATCAGTTTATTTGCATCATCGCATCCGACATTTCTTTCTTTTCTTCTACATTAGAATAGCAGAAGAGATATATACAGTAAAGCTAGAAGAACCAGTATACATTCCCATACAAGAAATCACTGACAATCATGGTAAGATTCTGGCT
Source organism: Mytilus californianus (assembly GCF_021869535.1). Classification (NCBI taxonomy): domain Eukaryota; kingdom Metazoa; phylum Mollusca; class Bivalvia; order Mytilida; family Mytilidae; genus Mytilus; species Mytilus californianus. The sequence continues at coordinate 30,774,184 of NW_026262593.1, read as the reverse complement.
TCGATTTGGCATGACCGACGATTTCAATGGTTTCCTTCAGTTGATCAATATGAATGATTTTTTTTCATACATGAATGAACTATGCAAGAGTTATTGAACATAAAAGATTTAATACTGAATTTGAATCAAGCATTATGTATTAAATATACCGTAGTAGTATGTAACCCTTTACTTATAACAAATGCTACACTGATGAACAAGTGATCAATTTACTAGAGTTTCTTATTGGCAACATATTTGTTGAATTAATATTAGGAGGTAGACTTTTCAACAAGGTGTCGGCATTCCTAAGGGAACGACCTGTGCACCTCTCCTTGTCAACCTCTTCTTATTTTCTTATGAGTCGGAATTCCTTCAGATACTTCTAAAACAAAGAAGATAAAAGAAACGTGAAACACTTATATTATGAACCACATCAACAAACGACAACTACTGAACATCAGATTCCTGACTTGGGACAGGTGCAAACAAATGCAGCGGGTTAAAACGTTTTAATATGCACCAACCTTCACTCTTATCTGAAACAAAAGTGTAACATCACAAAGTAGATTGTTATCAGTAAAATGGAATTCTATACGACTTTTGTACAATGAGAGGTTTGGCTAGCTATAAAAGCCTGTAACAAGTACAGAATATGACAGTTGTTTTCCATTCGTTTGGTGTGTTTGAGCTTTTGATTTTTTCATTTGATTAAGGACTTTTCGCTTTCAATTTTCTTTGGAACTTGGTATTTTTGTTATTTTTCTCTTTACTACCAGGTAGTATTTGATGACATTGTTATTAAATTATAGAGTTTTATTGTAAAGTAATTATATGAAACCCCATACCCTTTTCCCAAGTTATCATCAGACTGTTTATATTTATTTCTCTATTCTCGATTTGGTTTGTAACTCTAAGTTTGACTCTCATAAACTGTGTCTCGAGCGTACAACGAAAAGTTTATTCCTGGAAACTCATTGCACACCATCAGATCTAAAGCAAACACACAACACAAGTAATTTATATCATATTTATTTGCCTTCTGTGTATTAAAAGTGTCAGGCGAGCACAGCATTTTGCTCTTTTTGATTTTGTCTTATCAAAATCAAATGTATGACAAACTGAAGAAACATATAGTCTTGGGTGTTATTGTGTCTGATTTATATTTCAGAAGAGAACAAAAAAACAGCTATCAACGGGAATGTACCAAATATTGATATTTCGAGGTAATTTATGAATTGGCACTTAGAAACAATGTTTTGTTCAATGAACAATAACTATCATTTAAAAAAAATATGGAAGCGAGTTATGTCATGATATTTTCATTTCGTTTTTAATAATTTTATAAATAAAATTGAGAATGGAAATGGGGAATGTGTCAAAGAGACAACAACCCGACCACAGAACAGACAACAGCAGAAGGCCACCAACAGGTCTTCAATGCAGCGAGAAATTCCCGCACCCGGAGGCGTCCTTCAGCTGGCCCCTAAACAAATATATATATACTAGTTCAGTGATAATGAACGCCATATTAAACTCCAAATTGTACACAAGAAACTAAAATTAAAAATAATACAAGACTAACAAAGGCTAGAGGCTCCTGACTTGGGACAGGCGCAAAAATACGGCGGGGTTAAACATGTTTATGAGATCTCAACCCTCCCCCTATACCTCTAGCCAATGTAGAAAAGTAAACGCATAACAATACGCACATTAAAATTCAGTTCAAGAGAAGTCCGAGTCTGATGTCAGAAGATGTAACCAAAGAAAATAAACAAAATGACAATAATACATAAATAACAACAGACTGCTACTAGCAGTTAACTGACATGCCAGCTCCAGACTTCAATTAAACTGATTGAAAGATTATGTCACATATCAAAAAAATGTGCACTTATTATTATAATAATCATATACTTTTAAAGGTAATATATCTGACATGACAGAATATTATTTCATAGCAGCTTTAGGTTTGCTTGACATCACATGATTTTTTAATTTATATTTTCTTTTATTACAGGACCACAATTACCAAAGTATCCTCTTGGGGAAATAAAACAGGTAGGAATACTAGAAATAAGAATAGTCTTGCAGCTCTTCTATAAAAGCATGCAAAGCAAACGTTTGATCAACTTGCTTGCTATGTTTGCATGGATGTTTGCAAACAATAGGTAGGCGGAGTTTCAGTCTGTTTTGTATATACTCGAATTTGATTAGACAATAAAAATTGACATGCAATGAAGTTATTGTTTATTGTCCAATCAAATTCCAGTATATAGTAAACAGACTGAAACAGACTACCTACCTTTTGTTTATAAACATCCAAACAAACATAGCAAGCAAGTTGATCAAAGTTTTGCTTTGCATGCTTTTATAGGAGAGCTGTAAACAAAATTAGTATTTCCTATACACTGTTTTAGTAATGTTCCATTTATCAAAACAATGATATATTTTCCAAACTCTGTTTTACTTTAAGAAGATATAGTTATATCGTTGAATCCTGTAGATTTAGTACTTTTGGATTGAAGTTTTATTGAAGTGTGCGCCACATCTCCTTTTATGTGTAGTATTTGAATGCAACAGTTTAACATTATTAATTATGATATTCTACAAAAATATTTAAAAGATTTAATATGTTGTGGTTCATATTGAAAATGTTTGTAATAAGAACTGCTGATCATTCATTAACCTGGTGAAAAGTTGTGTGTGCTAACAGAATATAAAATTATAAATATAAAATTATATGAATTTTTATATTGTGATAACTGGAATACTCCTAAGTTGCATTGACATCACAGTGTCGCCATTCGCACATTTTTGTATTTGCAAAATGTAATATGTATACAACAAACACATTTATTTTGTCGCACGGCACTTTATGGTTTTGATTCCTAGATCATAAATTTAAAGCCATTTTTATACATAAATTATGTATTCATCACAAAAAAAAACGATATTTTTCTTACCTCTTCAATGGTCTGAATAGTAACAACTTATTGAAAACCAATATCTAAAAAAAATGAATAGTTATTTGAGTGTGGTTTATGATGTTAAAAAATTATACAAACCTAGGCCTACTATAGAAATCAAAACATAAAGTACCACAACTGCCATAATTTATATACAACAATTTTCCAAGCACCATTTAGACAAGTGTTATCATTGCTTAATTACTTAATGAATTATTTGTGATTAAAGAAGAAGCAGTTACTTTTTAAACATATTTTAGATACAGAGACTAAGGAAATTGTGGATAACACCATCAATTCAAAAATGTACGTACTTATGATAAGCCAATATGTTTCATTTTAAAAAAATGAATGATTCTCATTCCATATATATCTGCGATAGTTTTAATGATATCCAGAGGCTTTAAACGAAACAAAGTCTGAAAAAAATTAAAACTGGAAACTGATACAAATTTTGAATATGAAATATATGAAAAATTTAAACATTATTTACTTGCCAGGTTTGTTTTGTTTTTGTTTTGTTTTGTTTTTTTTTGTTTTGTTTTTTTTTTGGGGGGGGGGGGGAACATCTGTACATGCTTTACTGATCATTTTACGCATATTTATTTTAAATATTCACTTAGCTTTATCATATTTTATTGCGAAATAGACTTAAACAAGTTATTCCAATTAACAAAGGTCGTCTGCAGCTAATAAACAAACATGATAATACATATATACAAAGAAAGATGAAAAATATCAAATTAAACAGTTCAGTAGTCATGAATTGAGATGTTGCTACTGCATCTGGCTTTTATAATAATGGCTGTTCTGGTTGGGCACTGCGTAAATGCTTTTGGCATGGTTTTTTTATATAGCATATTTGGGTCCAAGCTATTCGTCTCATGTGTATATGTGTAGTTCCTGTAGCAAATATAATGCTTACTGAAGAGTTATAAGACTTCCTTGTGCACAAACAGATTTATTTAAGAGTATGCAGTATCATTATGCCAGGCTTACACATTCATCTATGCTAGTATGTTGCTTGTCGATGAAAGCATTTTATTATTATAATTATCATTATCGCTATCTTAAATAATCAATTAAAGGCAGCTATGGTGTTAGTTAAAAAATCGCTGTCAAAAACAGTTGTGGATTGAAAAAGAGTTTGAGCACGGGAACTTCCTTCAGTAGAAATATAAGTGATGCTAAATGACTTTTAACTTACCAACATTGAAGTATTGGTATTTTAAACAATATTTGCAGTATGTGTATTTATTATTAGATTAATATGTTAATGACTTGTAACTTCTGTACGACTTATTTCTTTATATCTTAACTGTAATCTCTATTTTTTTTCTGCAGACTTATAACGATTATTGTTTGTTCTGCTACTTTGGGTCTTTTCCTACTAGCATTTTTTGGAGTGAGACAATTCAGACGTAAAAAAGGTAATTCATAGAGTTTTACCTTTTTATAAATATTTAGCAAATTCTGTTGTTTTCAATCTCAATATATATGTATATTTATGTGCAGTTAATTTTTCAGTGCTCCCGAAGAAGTTGTATTATTCTGGAAACCTTTATCCAGTATTGTTTTATTTCTCAATTACGTTGTTCGTATTGAAACAAGAACACTAGCGGTATTGCAGCATGCTCAAACAACTGATGTAATTACATGCCACCCAAAATAACATTTAGGATATGATCTAAATTAGTATAAATCAAACATAAACGTAATTCATTTGCATTTTTTTAAACTGATTTGAATAGCATTTTCCCAAAATTATCTGGTAGATAATTCCATAAAACAGCATGTGCATACGTAAAAGAAATTTCACCGTATAAAGTAAATGTTCGAACCCAATGTAAAAACTATATGATTGATAAATGTTACAATAATTAAATATGTTGCATTTGAAATCTTCAAAAGCAAATAAAAAAAGTCCGACAAAAATACCGAACTCCATACCAGACAAATTCGAAAAGACATGTCGACAGAGAGTTTTAAATCTATATGAAATTCAAAACAGTCGGCAATCATATTCTAATTTAAAGTGATAGATCTTTCGCTCAATAATGGTAGTTCATCGTACGTACTGATATGTCCTTCATATATATAACATTGTTGTGCTGATGTTTAGAGTAGATATATTAAATCATGTTAAATCTATATAAATCGTAAAGAGTATGTTTTTTCCAGTCTTGTTTTTTATGCCCCCGCTGTAGCAGAGGGGGCAAACAGTTTTACCCTTGTCCGTCCGTTTATACGTACGTACGTCCCAAAGTTGGTTTCCGTCCTCTAATTTTAGTTTGCCTCAACCAGATGTTATGAAACTTATACAAAATGCTAATTACCACAAACACAGATCAAGTTTGAATTTGGGTGGCGTCACATTAACTGTTCTAGAGTTATGCTCCTTTACAAATTGAAAAAATGCTGAATTTTCATTTCTGTTCTCTTACTTTAGTTTGCGTCAACCAAATCTTATGAAACTTATACAAAATGCTTATTACCACAAAATACAGATCATGTTTGAATTTTGGTTCTGTCATCGTTCTAGAGTTATGTCCTTTACAAATGGAAAAATAGCTGATTTTTTTATTTCCGTTCTCTAACTTTAGTTAGCCTCAATCAAATGTTATGAAACATATACACAATGCTTATTCTCACAAAATACACATCAAGTTTGAATTTTGGTTGTGTCACTTTAACTGTTCTAGAGTTATGCCCCTTTACAAATGGAAAAAATGCTGAAGTTTTTGTTTTCGTTCTCTTTCTTTAGTTAGCCTCTACCGAATGTTATGAAACTTATACACAAAGCTCATTAACACAAAATACAGATCCAGTTTGAATTTTTGTTGCGTCATTTCAATCTACTTAGAGTTATGCCCGTACAAATGGAAAAATTGCTTAATTTTTCATTTGCATTCTCTAACTTCAGTTAGCCTAAACCAAATGTTATGAAACTTATACGAAATGCTTATTATCACAAAATACAGATCAAGTTTAAATGTTGGTTGTGTCATTTTTACTGTTCTAGAGTTATTCCCATTTACAAATGGAAAAATTGCTGAATTTATTCGTTTGCTTTCTCTAATTTAAGTTTGTCTCAACCGTTATGAAACTTAAACACAATATTTTTTTAAAATAAAACACAGATTAAATACATATTTGGGTAGCGTCACTTTTACAGTTCTTCGGTTATGTCCCTTTAAAGCTTTATATGACATGCAAGCGGGGGCATCATCTGTGTCATATGGACACATTCCCCATTTATTTTTAAACAAAAAATAATGTGCAATATAATTTTTAATGCAGGGATGATACGTGAATCTTCAAGTTCCAAAGAGAGTCCAAACTCACAAGATGACGAAGACATTACTGATGTAAAGATCACAGATTGCACATATGTTAAATCAACGGATTCCGGAATATCTCTATTAACTACATCCTCACAAGATCCAACTGAAAAGAGAGTGCAAGATGAGTCACCATTGAGTTCCATAACACCATTTCGAGATAAGCAAGTTGCCTTTGTTTCCCCTATACTACAGAATCACGGTAATTAAGAAAAGTCTTACTTCATGTCATTATAACATTCTCGAAAAAAAAGTGAGTAACATGCAGACGCCCAAAATTATCTGAAGGACTCGGTATTCGTATTTAGATCAAGAGAAGTGGTATGCTTGCCACTGAGACAAATTTCCAACCGAGACCAAATGACACAGAAATTAACAACTTAACAGTCACCGTATGGCGTTAAACAATGTGCAACATCCATACAGCATACATAGCTATGGGTTGGGGAATTAAAACTTCAATGCTATATTTGAAAATATTAGCGCCAACTTTAATTTCAGATCTATTTGGTTTCAAAGATTTCAATCATCCTAACTATACCAATATGCAAAATGTTCACACCTGTAGCTAAAAACAAGCTTGATGACCTTTAATTTTTATCGGGTATCAAATCATATCAAGATTTAAAATTTCGGTAAAGTTTAAGAATAATTTATCATTTTTGTTAATATTCCATGTATATGGATACTTCGCCAGATATTGTTTTTAAATAAGAACGTACCTTTTTGTGTGCATCGATTGTTTCCACATATGTATAAACAAGTCTTCTGTCTGTCAGTCTTTCAGTCGGTAATCATGTTTCTGTATGCTAAATCAAATACTTAATATTGGAAATATAATCGGAGAAAGCAATGTCAAGATCATAGAAAGCCATGACAACTTTATTGGGCCTTTCACGGGTCAAGACAAATTTTGATATATGGTTAGATATGATTGATCATAATTGAGATTATCACAGATTTGCATTTATTTGGTTCTTCATTTTTCTTTACAGCTGACCATAATCAAACAACCGTTCCTTTACTAGCAACAGATTCGAATGAAACACCCTTTATGGCATTATCAACTTCTTCAATGGATTACATCATTCAACAAAGACCAGAGTTGTAGTTGAAGATGAATGCAGATCGGAAGAACCGAAAGCTCAGATATCTTTGTGTTATTGATTTAAAGAGATATGAATAATTTCCCCTGTATTTATTTCATGCTAGGAATTTTTATTGAGTACATTCAACCTTTACTTAAATTCACAGTAGTACAGCTCCATATGCGTTGTTTGATGTTCTAACAATTTTATGGCCTATTTCTAAAAAGATCACCATAATATTAACGCAAAATCAAAAACCCACTAATTTTAACTGATTTGGAAATTTTCAGTATTCATAAACCAAATATATTGAAGAAGGAAATCTTAACTATTTCATTTGAAACTTTTTTTTATAGTTTTGTTCCTACGCATGTAAATTTTCTGAATTTTGCATAAAATTTTAAATTAGATAATTTCAATTGATTTAAAAGAGTGTGTTTTAGAAAAAAAACCAGTTTGAATTACAGACGTACTGCTAGACCGCATCTTTCAATATTTATATCCTTGCGAGTTTCGGCGTACAGGTTAAGCAATTACAAACCGTTCGATTATACAAAGAATTCAGAGATAAATTATATAAAACGAGTCACATTTTGTTTTGCGAAACAAGAGTTCAATTTTATTAAAGCTACACGTGCTTCGGATATGTTATATTTTTTTTAATCGTCGATAGATGCTCAGGTGAGGTCATACACTTTGGAAAATTATTTTTATGAAATTGATAAATAGCATGACGAATACATAAAAAAGAAAACTGTGTCACGCCAGTGACTTCTCCTGTAAAAAAGGTTGTACGCAAAGTGTCTGTGTTTTTAGCTTTTAAAATACGTATTCAGAAACTTTAGGTAAAGAGAAGTGGTTTGGTAACCGAGGTATTTGATGCGTAATACCGTTTGTTTTTAATACGCTGTATATTAGTATATGTGATATTTCATAACTACGGTATACTAACTATGAAACGTCAAGGCATATATACATGCAGGTGCCTTTACAAGGATCTGCTTGCCTTCGATGAAAATCTTATGTATGTGTTAGATGACACAGAAAACATCTAAACATATACATTTGTTATGTGGGATGTCAGTGCATAAACATTGTATGGTTTCATGCATGCATCCTCCTAAAGGTCAATTATACAATGTATGATATGGTCTGTAGGTGAGTTATGGTGTAAGGTCTGTTGTCAAAAGTCGATCTTCTTCTGTATATAATATGATTGGATTCAAATTTATCATGAAATTATGTATTTTTTTTTATCTTTTTTCTGACTTAAATATTGCTTTTGTGTTAAACCAGTATACAAACTTCAAAAGGAAACAGGATAAAACCTTCTTTGTCACAATTGGAATTTTATTATAACATATTTTAATCAATTTTTCCAATTAATAAAAAATAAAAAATTCTCAAGTTTTTAGTGCAAATGGAAGTTTCTTTTAAGCTTTCTCAGACAGAAATTGTCTATGGCTAATTTAGGTCATATTTATATTTGCTCTTGAGCTAAAATTGTTTAGCAAGCTACTATAATGTATTACTTTTCTGCTACCAAAATGGTACTTATACCATACTCAATCTTGTTCTTGATCGACAGTCATATAATGCGTCGTAGACTGTTCTGAAAGCATGCCTGCAGAGGACTTCCTTTAGACAATGCAATATTTTATAAATTGAAACTTCACAGTCAATTTAGGAAAAGAGCATTGAGATTAATGCGTATGTCAAAGTATTTAAAAAAAAAAGAGAGAAATTGCTACTCTATAATAAAAGAGTAACGCATTTATTAGAGTTAGGTTTAAAATGTATAAAATTTTCAAATTCCCATCATTATTATTGTAGAGATATCTTGTAGATTTTGTCAATTAGAACTTTTTTTTATGTCTAAACTATCTTTTGTTAGAAAATTGTTTTAATTTGGGGATGTTCACTTGTATTTTATTCGAATATTTTAGCATTCTTATTTTTAAATATTTGTATCTATTTAGTTATATAATATGATCGTAAATTTTGTCAATTTAAAATGTCAGAACTTTAATAATTTTTGTTTAATAATGGTGATGGTTTGGTGCAAAAAAGGGCTTACTTTTCCACGAATAAAAAGAAAGGAAAATACAACTTCCATAAATTATAATGCACAGAAAAAACCTACACAACAAAGAATATGGACGAAAGAAGAAATAGAACACACGTCAAAGAGACAGAAACCCAAGGAAACAAAAATCCCCTAGAGACAAACGTCAACATAAGTCATGATATTTTGGTACAAAGTACAGTTTGGATCAACATAAAATAATGTTCAAAAAGATATTATGAACCTTCATTCACTCACAACTTCATTATTTTCCCACTCTTTTATATAGCGTCTTCAAACATATGAATAATTACATACACATATATAAATGAAGTATTGGAGGGAAAATGTTGCAATGGAATTAGTTGGAGTGGGCAAATAAAACAGATTTATAACAATAGAAACTTTGAATTCACAATTTGACGTTTATACATAATATCCTATCTATAAAACATTATTTTCAGTTGAATAATAAGGGTCGTGCATAATAACATACCGGAACCATAAAGTCTGAATAAATTGTAAAAGAAGTGATATGAAGTTGATGTACATGGTACAATATTTTCATGCAACACTGTAAAGTTAAATAACAAATTTCCAAAGTCATTAGTCTGTTGTAAAGCGATTGTCGTTTGTTCATGTTTGTCACATTTCTTTTTTCGTTAGTTGTTTTGTTATAAATTAGGCCATTGGTTTTCTTGTTTGAATTGTTTCACATTTTTCATTGAACTCTGTTGGATACTGTTGTCTCATTGGCAATCGTACCACATCTCCTTATTTTCAGAGTATGGGCTTAAATTGTTTATCTCAATGTATTTTGGCATAAATTTTTATGAGAAATTTAATTTTCGATTGTCTTTTGTGATTTATTCACAGTTTTTAGACTAGTTAGAGGCCAGTTAGAGCTTGACACATTGTAAAGACACCTGTCTATTGTTAAAGACCACAAGATGAACACCAGATGTCTTTCGGTTTTTCATGTTGCCGCGTGGGTTTCTGGCTCGTCGACATATACTTAACTTCTTTTTTTAATTTATAAATATATACATTTATTTGTATTTAAATTTTAGTCTTTTTTTTAAATGCATTGTATTTAAAGTATCAATCAAAAACTTCGAAGATACATTTATGTTTTTATCATCTTTGTAATTTTAATAAAATGGTGGTGGGTTCTTCATTGAGTGTAGTATCTATTATACTGTAACACAATTCATTTACTATGAGGGGCCTGATGGGGGGGGGGGGGGGGGGGGGGGTCTCATCACGATTCACGAGTTGATTTTTTTGTCAATCACGATTCACAGAAAATAAATTTCCATGATCACGGATCACGAAAATATAAAAAGAGTATAAATCTGTAGAAAAACGGATCACGATGGCGAAAATGCGCCGATCACGAAGAACGAAAATAACCCATCAGGCCCCTCTACTATAACATTTATGTTTCTGTTGGTTATGGTTTAATATTTTTTCATTGTATGTATTATACGCAACAAATAAAAGTATGTTTTCAACAAGAGTTATATTTATTCTTTTTTTATTCGAACAAGATTGATAAACTGTTTAACATTTTTACACAAGTATTCCCAATTCCAAACTTGAAAGAGTTGGTCCTGCTTTTTTTCATATAAAAGAACGAGCAACGTAGATACAAGTAATAAGTCTTATGGATATAAAAGAATGACGAAAGATACCAAAGGGACATTCAAACTCATAAATCGGACATAAACTGACAACGCCATGGCAAAAAAAAAAAAAGGTCCAAAAGATAAAAAAAACTTTACTCAAATCACAAATTGGAAAAATTAAGACTGAGCAACACGAGCCGCACCAAAAACCATGGGGTGATCTCAGGTGATTTAGAAGGGAACGCAGACCCTGCAGCTCCACATGTGGCACCCGTCGTGTTGCTCATGTAAGTACGAACCCGGTGATAGGTCTGATTCGGGTGGTCAAATCTTGTGAAATAAGAACGGGATTGTGGTTACGATGATTGAAACATATCTGTCGTCATCTGTGAAACGGTCAACCAGCTCGTGATGGCGTCCGTGAAATTTTCGAATGGATGATTTCAACTTCACCACTTGAAACTCTTTCCGTGTGAACAGCAACCCTCTATTAAAGAAATCATGATAGGAAACGCATTCTCTGGAATATCGTAAATCAGCTGGGAGATATATACTCAATATGCAAGCGCTGCTTGAATGTTGCTTCATTGAAATGCACGTTTTCTTTTTATTGTATATCGTACCAATCGGATGTGTCAAGTACGAACCCGGTGATAGGTCTGATTCGGGTGGTCAAATCTTGTGAAATAAGAACGGGATTGTGGTTACGATGATTGAAACATATCTGTCGTCATCTGTGAAACGGTCAACCAGCTCGTGATGGCGTCCGTGAAATTTTCGAATGGATGATTTCAACTTCACCACTTGAAACTCTTTCCGTGTGAACAACAACCCTCTATTAAAGAAATCATGATAGGAAACGCATTCTCTGGAATATCGTAAATCAGCTGGGAGATATATACTCAATATGCAAGCGCTGCTTGAATGTTGCTTCATTGAAATGCACGTTTTCTTTTTATTGTATATCGTACCAATCGGATGTGTCAAGTCCTTTCTTGTTGATGTTAACACTGTTCCAGGTTAGGGGAAGGGATCAATCACGTTAAAACCGGCACAATTAAAATCCCGTAAAAACCGGCACATTCTTTATGTGCCTGTCTCAATTCAGGAGCCTGTATTTCAGACGTTGTCGTAGGTTGTTGTCTGCCATACATTGTTTTCCATTATTGTTTTAAGCTTTATCAAGGCTGTTGATTTTCTCATGTTTTTATTTCTGATTTTTTTTATGCCGGAGGATTTTAAAGCTTTTCTTTCTCTAATTGTTGAGAGCCAAACGGTTACCTATAGTTAATCCGACTGGCCACGTTATTACTGGTGACCTTAACATTGTCATTAACACTTCACTGCGAAATGTGTTATCCAAATGCCCGAAATATCGTGAGCCTTAATCCATCAATTAGAAACACAACTTATAAATAATGATGGATTCAGTCAGGATTATGGCAGGTAATAAGTTTAACGCGAGAAAAAAGACGTAGATACTCTCTCCGAATGGATTACGGCTGTGAGGTCGTTGATACAAATCAGAATTAAAAAACTGAATGGGTTTATAAATACAGATGCTTCATCAATCTTTGAAGACCGAACTGTTGCAAAGCCCCTGTCCTACCGATACCGACATGAAAAATATGTTGTTTTAACTATGGGAACCAACTGTGCTCTTCTTCTTGTTGACTTGTTCCTTTATTCATATGAGACTGACTTCATACAGGAGCTTCTTAGGAAAAACGAAAAGAAACTAGACTATCCTTTAACTTCACTTTCCGCTATATAGATGATGTTCTCTCACTAAATCATTCAAAGTTTGATGACTATGTTGAACGCATATATCCCATCGAACTTGAAATAAAGGATTCCACATATACAGTTAAGTCTGCCTAATAGCTCGACTTACATATAGAGATTGAAAACGAGGGTCGGTTGGGAACAAAACTTTACGAGAAAAGAGATGATACAAGCTTCCCAATTGTGAACTTTTCATGCGCGTTCAAACAAAGCACAAAGTCCTGGTCTAAGAGTACTCGCATCTACGTATACTTAAAGCTTGTTCAAAGCTAATTTCATCTAATAAATACCCCATGTTTTCTTAGACAAAAGTATTAAATATTACACATCCAACGGATTTAGTGTAAAGACGTCATAAACAGTTTGAGAAAAGCAAGACCTTGTGCAATGAAAAAATATGACCAATAGGGTGTAGAACAATAAGCACATATAACTGCGGTGTCTTCCTCGAATGCCAACATTTTATATGTTACCTATTCCTTGAACGCCAACAAAAATATTTCAATAGATGTTTATATAAAACAATAGGTGTTTTTATAACTATTTAAATGTTTATATAAGTATTTAACTGTTAAAAATAATTAGTGAACTTGATAAAATTGCAACATTTTATCACTTTTTGATAAGAAAAAATAGTATATTTTGGGGTTAAAATTATTATGAATTTAAAGAAATAAAGAAAACTAAAACATTTTTATTACTTTCTATTAAAAAAAAGATATTTTGGGATGGAAAATCTTTATTAACATAAGACTTATTAGAAATATCAAAGAAATTTTAGTTAAATACAATTATTTCAAGCTGAAAAACGGATATAAGAGATTTGGTGGAGAAAATCTGGTTTCAATCTCTCCAAGACTTGGAGGATGCAGATACCTCAATCAACACCGCAAGATTTACTGACTACGTTACCGAGTAGTGGGTAGAAGGCAACCGTCATCTGTGGAACCATTACAACACTGTAGGACCAAGAACAACCAACAACTTAGAGGGGTGGCACTCAAAGATTAAGAAAATCGTCCAGACTCCACACTCAAATATCTACAAGTTGATCGAGCTGTTACAACGCCAAGAAGCTGCTTCCAGATGTCAAATGCTGCAGTACGCCGCCGGTGGTAAACGAATCAACAGAAAAAGAAAATGCAGAGAAATTGAGACCAGACTCGGTAACCTGAAACAGCGAAACGCCAACAGAGAGATGACATCTGTACAGTTTGCAGACTCAGCATCGTATCTTTTACACTTGTAATAGACTGTTAAATGTGAAAAGTGCTTGTATAAACTATTCAACAATTGTAATCAGATCAAATATATAGTGCTTTTTGTCAATCTGCTAAATGTTTGCTTATGTTATATGTATTGTTTTCTGTGTGCTCTGTGTACAAATAAATAATTTATTATTCAAAATTTATTTTTTTTCTTCTTTTTATGCTATGAAAAAAGTATGAAAATATCATCCACAACTCTACAAAGTTTCAAGAAAATCCATAAAATAGGGTAACAAGAATCCTGATGAGTTGCGAACATAACAAACATCTAAACAATGTATTATGAATCACTTACAATAAAAAAGGGTGTAATATTATAACCAAGAAAAATATCCTGAACAATTGAACAAAATAAAACATAGTAATCTAACACGAGATACAAAGTTTCAAGAAATTCCATCAAGTAAAATGGGTGGATATTACAGCACACACAACTATAGAAATATTGAAAAAAAAACATCAAAGTCCAAAGAGTCTATTGTAGAATTTTTGAAACTGGAATTCCTGACAATATGCACATGTTGACTTTGTGATGCAACACTTTTCAAAGTTTCATTTTAAGAGAATCCATATTTGTTCAAGCAGTAACAGCAAAAAATGATTTTCAACAACTTGACAAACATGGACTAGATTTAGCTACCTGTAATTTACCTATCTGTTTAATTAGTATGATTGTTTTGATAAGCATGCACTTTAGTTGTGATAACTACTTACACCTATTCCTCGAACGCCAACATAATTTTACAGGTAAATTGTCGGTAGATCAAAGGATGTTGGCATTCAAGGAATAAACCATAACTGCATAGCGATACATATTTTAATTAGTCATGCTTTAATCAATTAAACAAAAAAAAATCAATGTTAGTACTAATTAACACAATATTTGAATATTTGACTACAGTGTTTTGTTGATACACTTTGAGACAAGGTTAATTTAAATTTAAATTTGAGATGCCTCGAGCATCACTGAAAAGACATTGATTGTCAAAATGCGTATCTGATGCAGAAAAAATGGTACCGTTTATGTTATTAAAGGATAAATAAGTTAACATAGATCGTATCTAAATTGACGGGATCTGTAAACAATATTACCATAAGATTTAGACGTGAAATTCAGTTTGAAATAATGATTCTACGGCTCAGTCAACAAACGTCCAAATTACATCGTTGTATTTATGAAATAATTTGGTATCGGTCTCAAGTAGTGATAACGAAATTCCCGGCTAATGAAATTACTTATTTTAGCACATGTTATAATAGATTACGTTCATTGAAATTTAAAAACATTACTACAAACATGAGCATAATGAACGAGTAGGGAAATATACACATTGTAAGAAAGAACGGAAGAAACATCACCATATAGATAGCCTGGCATCCCGGCCCGATCTAGCTGCGCATATTGTACTTTGTATAAAACAACGAATCAAACTTGATGCTTTGGTATACTGGCAAGAAATTCGGATATTGATTGAAAAAATAGCTTTTTACAATTTTGTTTTTAATTATTTTTAAACTGAGAATATATATATCCCTCCTACAAAGCTATGATTCCTTATCCAGAATTGGCTTTACTTTATGTCTTTTCTCTTACATTTGTATACGATTTAGGATATTCAAATATTTTGGCCTCGAGCATCACTGAAGATACATTGATAGTCGAAATGCGCATCTGGTGCATTAAAATTGGTACTGTTTATGGTATTAATACGTTTATGGTATTAGCCAAGAAGTATGGATAGATTATAATTGGATGAACTATATGAATAAAAGTGAACATGTTGGTGAACAGGAGAGCACGGTTGAATCACATTGGAATGCAGATTTTCTGTTAGAAACTATTGCTTTAAATCGTTACAAATGTTTTATAATTAAATAAATCAAGCATAATGTAGTTTAATAGTTCTAATCTCTTGTTTGATTCGTTGTTTTATACAAAGTACAATATGCCCGATCCTAAATCAAGACATTAATTTGTATCAACTTCGGTCATATTTATGAAATACTGTTGAATACATTTTATCCTTCTCCTTTATTTCGTGATACATACTATTAATACACAGGCACTTGTCTCTGACAAATGTGTTACCTATTATATTATTTTAATATAACAGTATATAGGTTTTTTTTCAGTGACGAGCGCCTGTGATACTAAAGTGAGGCAGTTGTCTCCTCGAGGTTGTCTCAATGTCTTAATAGAAGCTACACCACTGATGTCACACAATTAAACATTTCATAAAAATAACGGTCATAATACATTCTAAATTATTTTACGTATTATGCCTAGACCTGACATGACCTGCTTGAACTTTATATTACATGTATAAGATACCGTATAAATTTGCCAGTGGACTGCACTCTTTTTTTATAACCGCGAAAAGCTGTAATGTTTTTAATAGTCTGCCATGCGACAAATATTTTAAAGGTATTTTTTCTTAGGTTAAAGTAAGACTTTCTTGAAAACGTATTATGCGTCTTGACCTAAATGAACCTAATACTACGTGGATAATATACAGTATACATGCGCCAGATGACTGTATGCTTTTTTTATAACCATGAAAAGCTGTGTTATTTTGGTAACCATGTTTTAATACCACTCTCATTCTAGCTGTCTCTGCAAGTCAACCCAACGACAAATATTGCACACTGGGTAATTTTTTTCTGATGTTGATGACGTTTTTGTGATTCATTAAAAACTTCCGTCTCTGTTCATGCACATATATCACAGTGGGTAAGGTTGTCCTGCAAGAGAACGTTCTGTGCTGGTGATTCGGTCCTGACTGTTGCTGGTGGGTCCTGATTCTGTGCTGGTGGGTTTGTTTACATTGCATCAGAACGGAAATAAAACAACCGTTCTGTTGCTTAATTTTTTCTCTGATACGTCCTAAGTACCATTTGAGGTATGTTACAACGATTTTTTATTTCAAAAGTCTTGCAAATTCGCCAAACGAAATTGTCCTGACGACGTGCTGGTGATTAGAAAAACGGTCCTGGTTCTGTGCACCTATGTCCTGGTTCTGTGCCTTTAAATTTTAGTTAAAAGTGGCAAATATTCAAGATCATTGATGCAGAAAATAGTGTAATTGATAGAAAATATACCTAGCATATATTTGGTGGATATGTCATATGAGCAAAGTTGAGTTTATTTTGTTTTAATTTGATTTTTGAGAGGGGGCAAGATCTTTTCTGTTAAGGGATACAGTTTTGATCCCATAATGAAAATTTAATGAAAATTTGCAAATAGGCTATTTTTTACCTGATTAAATCAAATATGTAATAAAAAATATACCTTCATGTGCTACTTTTTGAGTAAAATGAGTTCGAAATTTCAGATATTTGCTCAAAATTCGGATTTGTGGACGTATTTTTCCTTCCGACAGAAATGCATAACTTTTTTGTTTTAAAAGATAAACACAAGCTGTTTTTTGTTAAATTATTTGTAATTTCTGTTTTATATAAGTATCCTCTAAATTTATGAAATCTTTTGTTTAGAAATAACTCAAATTTATCAAATGTTCATGAATGTAGAAAAAACGTCATTTTTTGCTGTTTATTTATCAAATTTAAAAAAATTGCATTATTGACTTTTTCATGAAAATTGGTACAAATAATCTTCATACGTAATCAAACCGAATGTCATTTTAAAAAAGAGGGGTCCATGAACTCGTTTTCAAGTTAAATCAGTTTGAATGATAAAAATCAGTCGTGACGTTAACTGTTATTGGCTAATTAGCTGTTTTCCAAAAATTTACATTGTTGTGAACTGTTTTTATGAAAAAATGACCCTTGTTAACTGTTTTTTTTTTAATTTTTGAATTCACACTTTCTGTTTACTCATTTAAGATAATTTAAATTGCTGTTATCGGTTATCAATATTTTAAATAACTGTTATCTATTTTGAGCAAAATAAAAGATTATTGCCCTGTAATTGAACCCCTCTTGTCCCCCTTTTGAGATAAGAAAATATGCATATGATTAGCGGGATTCTTTTGCATGACCATCAAAATACGGTGTAAAATATCCAATACCTGTATAAAAAAGATTATGTGGTATGCTTGCCAATGGACAAATGAAGTAGGTGTTAACTCCTATACGTCACCGTACGACCTTCAACAATGACCCGAAATATTAAAATTTAAAAGGTTTTGCATAAAAATGGAGAGCAAACATATAGAATAAAGGGTTTGTTTTACTAAGGTGATCACCGCAAACTATCAGGTGAGCCTGCACACTTCTTAAATGAGCTTAGATAACAAATTCAGTGTAACCTAAGCATCTTGGATATTGTTTCTTGGACAAATTTGTACGATACTGTAGATACTTTTCTTTTTATTCAACCAAATGAATCTCAGCCTTGTTTGTGCGCGTAAGAATCATGTATCCTTAGCAGCTAAAATCAGATGCTTTGTAACAATTTAGGATGAAAATAATGTTGTGGTTTTGTTTTTTGGGAAAAAGGGAGATGGAGGTCAGTGAAAGTTGCTAAGCTTGGAATAGTTTTGAAATACTAAAATTGTTGATAAAAAATAATTTGATACAGATGATCAAGAACGATTTTATTACTGCAGATGATAATTTTACCATGAAAACATTTTCCAAGAGGAGAAGGGGGTTCACGTAAGATATAAAACTTGTACTTTACCTAAAATTATTGTCTGATCAGAATTTGTCAGAGAATGAAGACTAGATAACCTAGATATGATCCGTTCATCCTATTTTGACTCCTCAAAATTCAAGAGTCTATCCTAAATTGAGGTAAATTGTATGGCTTTCCAAATACTGTTTCGATTCCTAACATCACTGAAGAGACATTAATTGTCGAAATCCGGATATGGTGTACAAAAATCTTTGCACCTTTTGTTTGCGGTATACCATCTTTGCCGCAAGTTTATTGTTTTCTGTTTGGTATTAATTTATAAATAAGATCCATTTATTACACCTGGTGATCCGTTTATTTGGCAATCGCCATTGGCAGTCGGCAGGGTTTAAGAACATTTGTTGTTCGACCTGTTAGTCAAATGCGTTTTGTTAAAATATACTTTTTCACTTTTTTGGTCTTTTGGAAAATCTTGTTTGTGCTGTATTTAGACCCCTCTAACAAGAAATTTGTTTTGCATGCACACGTATAAAAATTGCGTTTTTTATCCAACGCAATCATAGGTTTGAACGTTGTTTTCAATTTAGACTTGGTTATATTTTTTCGTTTGGGCTTGTATTATATTTGCCGTCGGGTTTATATGATCCGTTCATCCTATTTTGACTCCTCAAAATTCAAGAGTCTATCCTAAATTGAGGTAAATTGTATGGCTTTCCAAATACTGTTTCGATTCCTAACATCACTGAAGAGACATTAATTGTCGAAATCCGGATATGGTGTACAAAAATCTTTGCACCTTTTGTTTGCGGTATACCATCTTTGCCGCAAGTTTATTGTTTTCTGTTTGGTATTAATTTATAAATAAGATCCATTTATTACACCTGGTGATCCGTTTATTTGGCAATCGACATTGGCAGTCGGCAGGGTTTAAGAACATTTGTTGTTCGACCTGTTAGTCAAATGCGTTTTGTTAAAATATACTTTTTCACTTTTTTGGTCTTTTGGAAAATGTTGTTTGTGCTGTATTTAGACCCCTCTAACAAGAAATTTGTTTTGCATGCACACGTATAAAAATTGCGGTTTTTATCCAACGCAATCATAGGTTTGAACGTTGTTTTCAATTTAGACTTGTTAACCTAGATAACACACACACAAATATTTGTTTTTAAGTTATGCATTTTTAAATCCAAAAGAAAAGTCTGTTGTCAAAGATGTTTGATAAAGAATTATGGTAATTAGTGAACGATGTGTCCTACTTTTCTTTATTTTTTTAAATATATTTCACGACTAAAAATAAAATATGCCTAAATTTCAATTGAAAATGAGTGAAAAATTAGTGAACGAAAATAAAAAATACCAGTAACAAATACACCTTTAGTTAGATATTTGTAATAGCACGAAGCTTTTAATTTTTGTGTTTCAAACACACCTTCTCTGTAGTAATGCGTCAAAGACTCAATACAAAGGTATTTCACTTTACCCATTTATTTCATTTCTTGATATTGTGAATTCGCAAAGTTATTATATCAACATGTAGCCTTAATATATATATATAAAATAAAATGCTTCGCTGAGCGCAGCTAGATACGACCGCAGAGGTCCAACCCTGAACAGTTGGGGCGAAAATGGACACAATATTCGCGCTTGATACAGGTCTGAATTTGGATTGTTATTAAATATTTGACACATAATAAGTTTCTGACACCGAATAACTGTAGTCAAAGAACTTAGAATTGGTTATGTGATTTGAATTTATATTCAATATTTTGCTTTTGAGCAATACACTATGCTTTTGCGAATTGACCCCCCCCCAAAAAAAAAATACCCCCTCCCTTTTTTTTTGCTTTGTGAAATACACTATGCTATTGCGTATTGACCCCCCCCCCCCCCCCAAAAAAAAAAAAAGAAGAAATTTTCTTTTTAATTTCTGAAATCTGAAATGAAAAAAAAATTGCCCCCCACAATTTCTTTTTTAACCCCCCCCCTCCCTTTTCCAAAAAAAATTCTTTCCCTCAAAATATGTTCATAATCTCAATTCAAATTTCCAATGGAGTTTGCAACCATAATTACCAATTTAAATACTTCATAAAAGTCTTAAATAGATAATTTAAAAGCAGTAAAAGGGAGGTAATCCAGCATTGTACAACATTGTACAATTGTGTTTTTGGATTACCTCCCTTACACTGCTTTTAAATTGGCCATTAACAAGGAAACCTTTGTTTTCCCCCTTTTTGCCCCTTATTCCTAAACGGTTTGAGCCATAGCCCCCCCCCCCCCCCCCCCCCACCCAAGGCCAATCTTAACAACCCCTTTGTGGTATGGCAACTTGTGGCATAATTTCAGAGAGATCCATACACTTAAACACAAGTAATTGTCTGGAAGTTACAAAAATGCTTATTTTTGGCCCCTAATTCCTTAACTCTTGGTACCATAACCCCCAAAATCAATCTTTACCTTCCTTTTGTGGTATTGAACCTTATGGTAAAATTCCATAGAGATCCATTCACTTAAACTAAAGTTATTGTGCGAAAACCAATGTGTCTTCGGATGACGACGCCAACGTCATACCGATATACGACCGCAAAATTTTTTGCGGTCGTATAAAAATCGAATCTAAAGCCAGATATATCATACAGTTTTTATATTATACGTTTTCAGGACAAAACAATCAACTCAAACACGCCTGAACGTAAAATGTGTATTCGACTCTCTCTTAACTATAAGATAATTGCCAATTTTTAGACCCCCCACCCAAATCAAGCTAATACTATTTCCGGAGGCAGAGATGCAAATAAATGCTTAAAGATCAATATTTATCTTTTCGTGTATGTTTTTTTTCAGTTGAATTTATGATTAAAGATCCCGAAGTTTTTGCACCTACCGAAATCGGCTGTTTTGTTAAATGTATCTTTAATTAAAAAATCTACAAATATCTCGTATCTTCATACTACCAATTGAGTATAAACAAGTGTATAAGATGCAAAAAATCTTAAATTAATTTATACACCTACATTTAACTTTTAAAGGCCATAAAGCAGTTTTAAACAATCCAAAAATACAAACTTTATCTAATAAAGAGTTCCCTTTTTTTGGCGGATACCAACCTGTTTCGCCCTAAGCAAACCTGGATCGAGGGAGGGGCCTATGTGAGCTATTGACTTGGCGTCCGTAATTAAAAAAAAATCTTCTCTGATATTACTTGACCAAATGTTAGCAAATAAATTTTCCTGAGTGAATCAAAGAAAAGAAAGAAAGCTTTTAGAGTTTAATGCAAAGTATGTTTAAAGTCTTTCGCCAAAAAATCCTATAAATTACTTCTTATGTTTAACTCCATCCCTTTACGATAAATAAATTGAACTGTAAAATACTACTTTGTATCTTCCACATGACTTTATAATGTATGATGTATACATATTTATGGCAATAACTGTTGTGAGCACAAGATTCACTGCACAGTTTTGATATTCTGCTCAACTAAAAATTTTAAATGTGAACTTAAGTTTTGCGGAATGTAGGTGGGGAGGGGAGAGCGCAAACAAACATGTTAAGTCCTGTCACGAGTGCTTAAAACCAGTGGTTGTCGCTGGTGGCTATTTGTCATATTTGTTTTTTGTATTTTAAATCAGGCCGAAGGTCTTCATTTTTTAATCGTTTTGATTTTTATAGCTAGTATTCGTTATGGTTTTTGCTCGATATTGAAGGTCATACTTTGACTTGCAGTTGATCACATCTTGTTCCATTCTAGTAAGTAATTATTAGTCATGTATAAAAAGTAAATCTAGGTCGTTTTTTTTATCCTGAGTCTAAATGTATTGGACTGGAGACAATGTATATATGAAGGAAGAATTAGAGATACCAGTAGTTAGATCATCTAAGATAACCACGATTATTTCACTGAAATAAACCAGTCAAACGTTTATTGTCGTTAGAAATGTCGCTTTACCTTAAGCACCTTTTAAAACTGTTTTAGTTACCATATTATGTTGAGAATCATCAATTTAAGGGCATTTAATATCTTAAATAAAATTATTCTAATTAGATATATTTTCATATGATATTGGACGGAAGATGTTGCCCTTTTATGTAAAATAAGTCACAATTATTTGAAAACGCTTATTAAACAGCCAAATGGATGCACAAAAGTAAAAATAAGGGTCACAAATTCGATTGAATACAATTCTCTGCCCAATTTTATTGATTCTGTAACGTTTGTTTCAAACAGGATCAACCTTTTACCAAAAATCACCAGCACCGTATCAGGACCCACCAGCACAATGCCATGACCCACCAGCACAGAATCAGGACATGTCTAAACTGAGAAAATGTACAATTTTAATAAATTGCACAGGTTTTTCACAAAATGATTTTGTCGTGTGGATTTGGGTATAGAAAGCGGACTCCAGGAGCTTTTCTGTTTTATTATTTCAGTTCTAGATTTTCTAAAAATTAGCACTTTTGTGTTACTCTTACTGAAACAGTTAAGAGGGTCACAATTTTAATTGTTTGCCTATGAACCCATAAGAAACAAAAATAAAACGTCTCAACTGTTGCCTTCCATTTTTTATTCGAGAAAAACGACAAAAATCATAATTTTGTCTTTGTTTACATATTTTCAATGATCACCAGCACCAGTCAGGACCAAATCACCAGCACAGAACGTTCTCTCGCAGGACAACCTTACCCACCGTGTATATACGATCATATTCTTTGTAGTCTGTCTTGATAATTATATAACATTTATCATTTCTCTAAAATAAAACTAGTTTCAAAGAAAACCGTGCACCATCTTCTTTAGGCAACTGGCGACCATTTATCTTTTATATATGGGTGCATGGTTTTGTGTCTTGGGACACACATTTTTTTCGATATTTTTTCAATAACACAGGAACAAATTTATTTAAGCTCGATGTTGAATTCATTATTTCCGTAATTTTCGATGGAAACGCATCCCTTCTGCAATTTTTTTTTCTCTCCGTCAAGAAATAATTATTCAAAACAAACCCATGCCCTTAAAAAGATAAATTCTCGGTTACCCCCATTTTACGCTCGCCTAGCTTGTCCCTCTCGGCTGATGGAACAATTAACCAATGTTCATAGACCAAAGAAGGTTATCCCTGGATAAATTACGAGATCTTAACAACGACAACATAGGACAGGTGGGCTGTGTGCACAGTTCAAGGTCAAATCTAAATTTTATTTTTTTACGATGAAAATAAAGAAGAAAGAAACGATTTAAAAAACATAAAAAAGATGTGTGAGCAAAAAAGATTGATTTTGTATTTTTTATTATTGGTTAAAATCAAGGAATGATAATTAATAAATTTTTTGGTCAAATCTAGCCCCGGGCTGTCCTGTTTCGCGCGCTTTAAACGTCTGCCATATTGTATTTCATGATATACGAGAAAGACGTTATACTTTTTGCTCCTAGATAAAATGGCTTATTACGAAGATTCAGTGACAAATACATAATTACAGTGAGTTTATTAAACGAAAGGCAGAAGGAGTTTGAAAATGAAAATCCTGGCCTGGATAAAGCTGAAAATAAATAATGAAAATCCTGGCCTGGATATAGCTGAAAATAAATAATCTTGCACACAAGACGAGTTGAAAATTTCAGCAATTCTGCAACTCAAAATGCAGGAAACTTGATCATTTGTTAGGGGACGACCATTTCATATTCTGGGGGGGGGGGGGGGGGGGCAGGATGATTTGTTTTGGATCGGTTATTTATTTTTGTAAACTAAGAGGACAGATTATTTATTTTCTGCACTGTTGAAGCAAGATTTTTCATTTTCATTAAAACAAGGGACTGATTATTTATTTTCATAACTATATTAATAATATTTGAAAACATACAATTTTTAAATTCATTTTTTATTATAAATAATACATGTACAGTCAAGTCATTAATGTACCATTTAATCAGAATTAATCATCATCCTCTGCGGAAATGAATCTTCTGAATTCCAAATTGCATATATACACGGTATTAGAGTTGGGGCTGTGACTAGCCTCTTTTAAAAGTATTGCCAAATATATTTACGCAGAGCGGAGCGAGGCAAAAAAATTTTGAAGGGTTTTAAAGCCGCTGAAGGCCAAAAGAAACTATAGAACAAATGATGCAAAATCATGCTTTCTGGGCGTTCCCAGACCCTTTCTTATTCTGAAAACGCAAGTTCTGTTTTAATAATTTTTTGACAATATTTTGGTCTCAAAGCAAAATTTATAGATTCAGCGTAAGACTTAAGTTTTTATGGACAACATCAAAAGACCAATATGAAGAATAAAGTAAAAATGTAATTCACATAGTTAAGTATGTGGCTGCTGTTTTTTTTTTTTTTTGTTTTTTTTTGTTTTTTTTTTTTTTTTGGTGTTTCGGCATGCAGAATTTAAATCTTTTATACCTGTAAATTATATGGGGTTTTATTCAAATTAAGTTAAGAGGGGGCTGATTATCAATGATATAACTATGTCAAGTATTTTTTAATAACACATTTCAATTACAACTTGATGTAGCTCTTAACTGGGATACAATTTAAAGTAGTTAAGTTGTAAAATTAGCTAAAAAGCCTTAAATAAAATAAAACTCATGATCAAGTTGAAAACACAATTACTAAATCAAAAAAGGAATGCAACACTAAGAGAATACAGAAGGGCAATCAATAAAAAGACAAATTTAAAGAAACATTGATCCCGAAAAAACAGGTGCTACGTCCAAAGGAGAACAGAACTTGCTTCTTGCAAACACTCGCTGTGAAAACAATTTGATATGAAGACAAGCTTTTGGTTTTAAAATTTCCTACATAAAGGCATTTGCCTCAATGTAGTTACAGCCCTGTAATAAAAGTGAGGTAAGTGTTCCTGAGCCAATATACCTCAAGTTAAATGAAACCCATTTTCAGACATTTCAAGTATATTTAAATAATATTTATACCTTTATTATTAAAAGATTTGGGAAGTGTCCCGAATTTTTTTTGGAAAAAAAGATGAATTTTATGAAGAATCTGGTGCCACCTCATACTTTCGAATAGCATTTATTAAATGGCTTAAAGACCTGCCGAGTTATTCATTTTCAATACATTGTAAGTCAGGTTATTTATTTTCGAACTACCACAGAACAAACCATTTATTTTTGTGATTATCAAGGCTGAGTTATTTATTTTCAAAATCCTCCTGGTCCCCCCCCCCCCCCCCCAGAATATCAAATGGTCGTCCCCTTAAGGTGTACAAATTCAAAAGTAAATAATAACAAATTCAACATTTAACGAGTTACCATGCCAACAAACTACATCTGAGAATACTATAACACATGGGGTCTGTCTTTTCTCCACTGAACACCACCGCACACCGCCGAACACCACCGAACACCCAAAAGACCACTAACCCTTTAGAAAAATAGTAATGTTACACAATAAAACAATAAAATCAATTAAATTACGTAAAATTTAATCCTATGGTCATGTTTTTCACAATTTTATGTGCATTAGTGATGTTTTAAGTTGAGAATCAAAATAAATAAAAAAAAAAACGCTTCAGGATCCAGCAATATTTTTTTCCGGATTTACATTGTCTGTATTTCCTTGTATATTATCTTATGGTCTTTACTTTTCAATAATTAGAAATAAATTGTTCAAGTAAGTTAAAACATTTTATT
Organism: Mytilus californianus; assembly: GCF_021869535.1. Lineage (NCBI taxonomy): Eukaryota > Metazoa > Mollusca > Bivalvia > Mytilida > Mytilidae > Mytilus > Mytilus californianus. The sequence continues at coordinate 30,747,810 of NW_026262593.1, read as the reverse complement.
TAATGTAAAATTATAACAATTATATTTAAAAAACTGTTAGACTTGAAAATGTACTGTTCTGACAACAGCCCTGCAAGACTGTTCTTTTTGGTTCTCTTGTTATCATTTCTTATTAATTTGTGTATATATATATATATATATATATATGTATAAACATATTCATTTTCGTTCAGAAGGCAAGTCAAATATATAAGTATAGATGAAAACAATATATTTATGTGTGTTAGATGGTATTTTAATGTGTTCGCCGGTGTGCGGTGGTGTTCTGTGGTGAAAAGACCTACCGTAACACATGTGTTATAGTAGTCTCAGACTAAATGTATATATTTTGTACAATTTCTTGATTTTCCTTGTTTTACATCAACTTTTAAGTCAATATAAGATAGGGAAAGTATATGTGTGCATCTCATTTGAACTCGTACCACATATCATATATCTATCCAAGAAACCACTTTGTATTTGGTTAGAATATAGTCAATGGTTATGATAAAGCTTCTCTCAAATTATTTTGTTGTTTCTTGCCGCCTGCGCATGATGTTTCTTTAAAGGAAATATTGACGGAAAACTGCACAAAGTTAGCAGTTTTCTTTGTTTTCATAAAATGTGACGTCATAACCTCAAAAATCTTGTGTATATAATTCGTTTATATTTCTTGATTTTATGCATTCCCAAACGTGCAAATTTGAAGAGTTTATTTTTGGACAAAACCGGGTCTTAATGCCCCTTCTCCTTTCATGTACATTTTGTCTTGTGTACTGTACTCATCATATTTTCATTCTTCAAGTACAATGTTAGTGCATCTCATAGCACTTTAAGGGCATTTGCTAGCTTACTGTCCAGTGTGCTATGATAATAGTGTGGTAACTCTTATAATATTTTAATGTTCCTGTCCCAAGACGGGAGCCTCTTTTGTCCTATGTCCTATCTTAATGTTTCTCTCTTAATTTGGAAAATTGGATTTTTATGGCAGAGCGATCATTTGATTCTTTTTTTTCTGTTAATATTCATAACTTTTATAGACTTTGGATGATTAACAGTTAAATAATGATTTAGAATTGAAAAGTTCACTTTGTTCGACATTGTAGAAAACATATATGATCTAAAATTACATTATTTATGCTTACAAAAAGAATCAAATGTAAGATATACATGTATATATATTTATTTAGAAATCCTAGAATTAATTTTGTTTAAAAATCTGGTCAAGCAGAGCAGTGGCGGATCCAGCCATTTTAAAAAGGGGGGTTCCCAACCCAGGATAAAGGAGGGGTTCCAACTATATTTCCCCATTCAAATGCATTGATCGTCCAAAAAAGCGTTCCCCCCCCCCCCCCCCCCCCCCCCTTCTGGATCCGCCACTGCAGTAGTGTCATTTGAGTGATGTGACTTTGCGGCAATATAAAGACTATATCATAGTTTGTAATTTCTAAATCTTTTGTGAGTGAAGAAGGTTAGTCTCCAGGATTATTTGATTTTCACAATGTAAAGCATTATAATATATATAGTCATCAGTTCATCTAGTATCTATCTTCCCTAAGGGACTAAGGGAAATAAACACTTAGCTTCTTTTTGTCTTACACATGTTGGGACCAAACAACTTATATGGTGATAATACTTGCATAAGTGAATAAAATTATCCTTCTTTAGAGGGCTGGAGGTATAAAGGTTTAAAACCATCAAATCATGGTACATAATCTGGTTGCATATATGAAAAAGGGAAAAAAATAATCCCTTGAATTTGACAGTTGAAGGAAATTAATCCTACATCTCATTGCAGTAAAAAAATCATAAACATATATCTTGGCTGTTTCAAAGCACCATTATTTTTTTTTATTTGGTGTTTCTATTGAATATTTTAGAAACTGGCTGTTACATGGTTACTAAAGCTTGTACACAGGAAAAAAAGAGGTGAAAATTTGATTGTTTAACTTCCAGTGATGGTTATTTTCTTATACGCATTGAAATGTTATTTGAAATTTAGTCTATAGTTCTGGACAGGATAAAACTTTACTCATGCCAAGTATTTTTTTTATTTGAAATAAAGATAAATTCTGCACAATTTTTTGAAAAGTGCAAATTTAACAAAGACTAATAGGTGAAATTGAATGGTGGTATTACACCTATATTTGTTTAAAGTTGATTTAAAGCAGGAAAATGGCTAAAGTGCTTTTCTAGCTACAATCTCTGTCTGTATCAGTTAAGTCTATGAAAAGGTATCAATTATTGACCGGTCAATTATTGCAGGTTACTACAAATTTGGACCACTGGTTTTCAGCTAAAGTGAAAACATTAACTTGCAATCTATGTCTAGGTTAGTCTATGGAAAGGTATATACTATGAAATTTAGAGCGAGGGGCTTGCCCCGAGCTCTTAATTTCATAGTATATATCTTTCCATAGACTATCCAATTTAGCACATATTTACAACTCGAGTAATCTTTTAATTGGTCTATTGATAGTTTATTTTGGCTGACTACTTGTATCACAGGTGTTTGTAAAAAGGAGCTCATTAACGAAGTTTTGTAATTAAATCTACTCACTAGTATCATTGTTAAATATGTGATTTCAAAAGGCCCTTCACTCCAGAATGAAAAGATGGTAGCTGCTGGTGTAAGTATGTATACTGATATAAAGCGGTGTTTTACTATACATGTTCTTCTTACATGGTAAGATGACAAAATAGATTGACCAAAAGCAGGCAATAATTAAATTGCAGTGGAAGCTTTACATGTTTTGAAAACATTTTTTAATTTCACAGTAAAACTAAAGCTATAATAAATTTGAAACATAGAGATAGTTTGTCCCCATAGATATAGTCTAGCAGATAGGCATTAAAAAGCAACTACCAATAGATCAGAGATTATAGGTTTTGTGTTTTGTGTTGTTTTTTTTTTTATTATTTCAAAGTAAAAACTAAAAGATTTATCAGAATATGTTTATATATATATATAGGTGGCACATTATCTTCAGACATAATCACAGTTTTTCAATTCATGACATCGTCCTGAACATGCATGAAATATTTGCCACTGGACATTTAGCAACCAATAATCAATAAATCAATCAATTCATGACGAAATAGATCACCTTCCTTAAGAAAGTTTATCACCAAGTTGCTTTAATTTTCCTGCACAAGGTTTCATAGTACACACTTTTATGTGTACAAAGTAATTGCATGGATGATACATTATCATAATTTTAAGATATCGTTGTACTCTAATCAAGGTATAAAGAACCATATGTATTACCCTTTATTTAAATGATAAAATTTGCAGTTGTCAAAAACAATTTTTAGATCCAAAGATTTTAATAGCAGGATATTTAAAAATCAACGTGAAAACTAATTACAAACTATTTAATTTGATTTGGAACACAGCATTTTATTCAAAATAGCCAGTGGCAATTTTTGTTTTAAATATCTTGATTACGATACAATGAAATCTTACCCTTGTGGTCATTCATGCGTAGTTACTTAGTACACAGGAAAAGTATGTACTATGAAAATTAGAAGGCAAATATAAGCAATTTGATTGGACGAGAAGTTGTAAATATGTGCTAATGTACCTGAACACCTGACCAACAACAAAAGGGAAAGTTGACCATTGAATTTTATGTTAAATCTAACAATAGAAATCTGTTCATTGAGGCATAACTGAGTAGAATTTACCTGATCATAACAGATTTCAAATATGTGTATTTTCAGTCACTTTAGCAGTAAAGTAGACATGTGCATATTAAATAAAGTAGGTATACATCAATTGGTGCATTGAATGTTGCAGGTTATTGCCATAATAAGTAGAAAATGCTCTTTTGCCATTTTCTGCTCAAATACAGTCTCAACAAATATATCTCATTACAGACGGATAATTTTAATCAGCTGTTGGTGGTTAAGGAAATCACTTTACAAGTATTGTCACCATATATGGGGTTTGGGTGTTGGAAATTAAAGAATTGTCTCAGATTGTATAATAATAGAATAATTTCATTATTTGTGTCAATATTTACTGATTGTTTGAATCATTGTTTTCAGGCTTACAGTTCAGTGTTTGTAATGTCAGCCACACTAGACAAAACACTTTGGCAGGCAACACTAGACAAGATGATGGAAATGACAGGTTGTTTCATGGTAAGCATCTTTTGTAATTAATTCACTCATTGTCTCCTAACCTCAAATGTAAAGTCTTCCTGGTTGGTCAGTGATAGGGACAACCTGCCAAATAGGGAATATAATACCTTAAATGAATAACTATCTCTCTATTTACTCAATTATGGTATATAATTAAAGTGTTATTGCGAACCAAATGAAAGTCTTCCACAGATTTTTTGAGGAAATAGTTGTATAAACTCGCATAAACTGCATGCAATATTGTATTTAATCAATATCAATAATATATTTTCAATCTGTTCAATATAAACACTGATTTAATTATAAAAAGTTTATTTCTGACAAAATTTTTAGTATTGTTCCAATGAATATGCATGTTTTTGTTGTTGTTCAGTTATAGAATACATTTTATCAAGACCTTAATAATTTAAACACAATAATTTTCAAGTTTTTATTTGTCAAACACACAAAAAAAAGCAAATTTTAATAGGAAAAATATAAAAAATTGGTTCAGAAATCAACTTTTAATTTTTGAATCAGTGTTTATATTGAAACTATTAAAAATGAATTATTGATATTGAATAAATACAACACCACATACAGTTTTTTTGAGTCCTTATTTAGTATTTGTACATGTATTTTCATTTTTGACAGTTCAATTTTTTGTTCAGGTAAATTAATCAGTGAGTGATAGATATCTCTTTCAAGAAATTTTAAGGTTCCATCAAATAAACTACACAGAGAAAAATAGCTATTGTATTTATTAGACAATGTTAGATGGGACAAAAGAACTTACAAAAGTTTAAATCCACAGGTAACTTGCAGGTGAATCTGTGGAAAAGTATCATTGGGTTCCCATATGAATTTATTTCCACGTCCAAAGGAAGGAAGGAAGGAGGGTTTGTTGGTTAAAGGTTGCAATTCTGTAAATATAGACAATGCAATTTCCCATAGGAACTTCCTTTGTGGCTAAAACTGTGACACTTTTACTATGAAGTTTCTTGAAAAATAATATCCCAGAACAGAAAGTTTATATGCACTACTATTTTATTCAAAGGTCAAAATATAGGGCTGTGCGGCATATTTTCAACATTTATATGCCCTGAACTTCTAAGAGTTTAAACTTATACTAAAATCCTATACTACCCTTACCTTCATTTTTGGACCTCCTAAGAATTAAAATTTAGGCGCTACCATGTTTTTCTATACTGGTTACATTCCCAAGTGATGTCTTTATGAGATGAAACACAGAGATCATAAATGGGAACCAGTACGTTAACAAATTAACATATCTATGAATATTATATATCTCCCCAAAAGAGGCGTGGTTTAAAAAACAGCTGTAATTACAAAGTGCAACCTATACAAACATTTATTCAAATAGAAAACTCTCTAAAAACACTTTTTCTCACAACAATGCTTATTTATCAGAATTATAGCCTTAAAGAAATCACTGCATATACTCTAAGTTTCCTTTTACAGTACATTTTATACCCCTACCCCTGTTTCATTTTTTTAAAGAATTTGAAAACAGAACTTTAATTATTGCCAGCTTACCCTATGTACATGTTTTCTGACATGAACTGTCTAAAACCTGTTTGAAACTGTTCTGATAACAAATTGAAAGCATTTTAGAATACTATAAATGTAATGTTTAGTAGTTAATCATTCCAAAATTCAAGATTATTCAAAGTATCCAATCCTGCCTGTGTCTCCAGTCCACATCTTACTGTATGCCTATTAGTCAATGAAAGTTCACAATTTCTGCCTTAAATGGTCAGTTTAGAATTCTTGTCACAAAAGTATCATCCCTAACCATATATCTAACATAAGTTAGTTAATATATGAACTAGAAGTGTTTAAACAAAGCCATATTTGCAAAAGTTGTATTTATGAAGATATCAGTCTGGTGCATAAATTCACTAAAAAAATGATAGAAATGACTGCTTACATCTGATTTTTGCATAACTTCTTAGCACAGTTATTGTTTTCTTTACAAAAGACCTTTAAAATAATAAAATCATAGCATTTACAAGTTAAATTATCTGTTTTATGACCCAGGGGTAGGCATTTTTCTCTGTTTTTTGTCCTTGGGGCCTCACATTTCCCATATGTTTTCCGTTTCTAGCAATATGGAATATTTAGTACATATTTAGGATAAGTCACACTATTGTAAGTTTTATTGAGGACTTTTTGTAATTCTAGCTTGTACTTTTTTATGCCGCGGTCACAAAAATGCACATTTAGGTGTTACGGCTTACTTTTGGGTTATCGACAGGACAAAAACACCCCACCAAAAATAATTAGGAAGGATCAATGAGTTGCAATGACTGTGAAGAGTAAATATAAGCACTTCTAAACAATTTAAATTACAAAAAGTCATATATTATGAATTTATTTTGAATTCAGGGCTTTAACTAAAGCATGCACACTGTAAACTGTGAATTTATGCTGAGTCATCATAGTTAAGGCCCATGAAATCCTCAATCTTCATGAAATATTTATAAAACTTCATATTTAAGTTAAATTCTTTAAAATCTCTGAGATAAACCAGATTTTATGGAATTCTGTACGTTCTATTTTTTAACCCTATATACAAACATTTATTCAAATAGAAAACTCTCTAAAAACACTTTTTCTCACAACAATGCTTATTTATCAGAATTATAGCCTTAAAGAAATCACTGCATATACTCTAAGTTTCCTTTTACAGTACATTTTATACCCCTACCCCTGTTTCAATTTTTTAAAGAATTTGAAAACAGAACTTTAATTATTGCCAGCTTACCCTATGTACATGTTTTCTGACATGAACTGTCTAAAACCTGTTTGAAACTGTTCTGATAACAAATTGAAAGCATTTTAGAATACTATAAATGTAATGTTTAGTAGTTAATCATTCCAAAATTCAAGATTATACAAAGTATCCAATCCTGCCTGTGTCTCCAGTCCACATCTTACTGTATGCCTATTAGTCAATGAAAGTTCACAATTTCTGCCTTAAATGGTCAGTTTAGAATTCTTGTCACAAAAGTATCATCCCTAACCATATATCTAACATAAGTTAGTTAATATATGAACTAGAAGTGTTTAAACAAAGCCATATTTGCAAAAGTTGTATTTATGAAGATATCAGTTTGGTGCATAAATTCACTAAAAAAATGATAGAAATGACTGCTTACATCTGATTTTTGCATAACTTCTTAGCACAGTTATTGTTTTCTTTACAAAAGACCTTTAAAATAATAAAATCATAGCATTTACAAGTTAAATTATCTGTTTTATGACCCAGGGGTAGGCATTTTTCTCTGTTTTTTGCCCTTGGGGCCTCACATTTCCCATATGTTTTCCGCTTCTAGCAATATGGAATATTTAGTACATATTTAGGATAAGTCACACTATTGTAAGTTTTATTGAGGTCTTTTTGTAATTCTAGCTTGTGCTTTTTTGTGCCGCGGTCACAAAAATGCACATTTAGGTGTTACGGCTTACTTTTGGGTTATCGACAGGACAAAAACACCCCACCAAAAATAATTAGGAAGGATCAATGAGTTGCAATGACTGTAAAGAGTAAATATAAGCACTTCTATAAACAATTTAAATTACAAAAAGTCATATATTATGAATTTATTTTGAATTCAGGGCTTTAATTAAAGCATGCACACTGTAAACTGTGAATTTATGCTGAGTCATCATAGTTAAGGCCCATGAAATTCTCAATCTTCATGAAATATTTATAAAACTTCATATTTAAGTTAAATTCTTTAAAATCTCTGAGATAAACCAGATTTTATGGAATTCTGTACGTTCTATTTTTTAACCCTATATAGGTTGCAATTCTGTAAATATAAATGCAATTTTCCATAGGAACTCCCTTTGCGGCTAAAACTGTGACACTTTTACTATGAAGTTTCTTGAAAAATAATATCCCAGAACAGAAAGTTTATATGCACTACTATTTTATTCAAAGGTCAAAATATAGGGCTGTGCGGCATATTTTCAACATTTATATGCCCTGAACTTCTAAGAGTTTAAACTTATACTAAAATTCTATACTACCCTTACCTTCATTTTTGGACCTCCTAAGAATTAAAATTTAGGCGCTACCATGTTTTTCTATACTGGTTACATTCCCAAGTGATGTCTCTATGAGATGAAACACAGAGATCATAAATGGGAACCAGTACGTTAACAAATTAACATATCTATGAATATTATATATCTCCCCAAAAGAGGCGTGGTTTAAAAAACAGCTGTAATTACAAAGTGCAACCTAAAGATGTCAGTTCATCCGTTCTCATTTTCATCAGTCAATTTGATTCTGAAATTAAGACAGTATCAAGCTTCAAGTGAGCATGCAATATAGAGATGTGTAAACTATTATTAGGGCCCTCCGATAGGACGAGGGATCCCTTTTGTTTTTCAATTTGTCCATCTGTTTTTTGTCCACAATTTTCTGTGAACGCACAAACCAAACTCCGTAAAGAAGCCAATGAAATTTTGCACAGTTGATTTGTCTTATCTGTAGATGTGAATTAAAGCCTCTCTTGTGACGAAAGTCATGGAAAGTGAAACATAGGGATTGTTTTTCTGGCAACAATGACAGCTTCGGCTCTGGCGTCAGCAATTGTTAAGTTTTCTGCTCAAGTTAGTTTGAAAGGAACTAACACAGTGCTAGATTAATGATATTTTGTATGAAGTCGCTTTACTATCAGTTTGACGACTATTTTGAGGCCCTGCCCGTAGGTCCTAGGGGCTTTGAAATAATTAGAAATTTTCAATGTTAATTTAAAGTTATTCTGCTCGAGTCAGTTTGATAGGATCTATTTGTGATAGATCAATGATATCTTGTATGTCCAGTCGCATTTCTATCAGTTGCTATCAATATAACTTAAGCAGAAAATCATAACATTGAAAATTGCTAAATAATTCAAAGTTACAATAAACAACAATATTTTCTATAAAGTTACATAAAGTTCTGTACATCTCTGTGTTTGTCAACCATTTTCAGGCCCTGCCCACTAGATCTTGGTCTAGTGACTGATTTAATAAGCAATCTTGCTGTCCATCAGATTGTCTTTTTCTGAATTTTATGCTGAAAGGCAAGACATGTCTCTGTGTCAACAGTTAATATAAGCATTAGCATTTCTCTTTTCCGTGGAGGTTTATATTTGGCCCTGCACCTTCAGTCATGGTTCATTGATTTTTTTAATGTTTTCCATAGTTTGCATGTTTAAATACTGTAATCGGGCATGTATAGTTCGCACTGGTACATTGTCCGCACCCCCTTCTCCCCACGAAATTTCAGGTAAATAAACTATTTGTAACTGTTGGAAAATGTCTAATGAAACTGCGGTAGTTTTAAATTGTGTGTGGTCGTTTGCGGTATTTTCAAATTGTGTGTGGTCGTTTGCGGTATTTTCATGGAAAAACCTGTTTTCCATCATCAAACAGAAGTTGAAACTGCTTGTAAATGATTCTAGAACACTTCACGATTGTTAAAGTAAGTCAAAATCACACAAAAAACAATTTAGAAACTTGTGTATGTTTAAACCGGAAGTTTGAATAGCACATGTAAAAGATAATAAAAACGGTGAGTCAAAACCCGTACTTATTAGATATCACTATAATACAACTTTGAAAGTAAAACAGTTCCATCCTTGTGTAAAACAATGTTTAATATATCTATCACATTAATGTATGAAGGGTCTTATGCTAATACAAAACATATTCGTCTGTATGAAACACCAAAACGTAACGAATAATAACCGATTATGTTTTGTAGTTTACACATCGTAAGCCGGTTTATTGTTGACTTTTTTTTACTCTTTTCGTTCCTTTTCATTCAAGCAGATTCCAGTTTAATTTAGGCAATGCAGTGAAAAGAAACGAGAAATTTGTAATGAAGCATTTAATTTTTGTCGAGCCTGCGACTTTTGTCGCAGAAAGCTCGACATAGGGATAGTGATCCGGCGGCGGCGGCGTTAGCTAACTTCTAAAAAGCTTTATATTTTAGAAGGTGGAAGACCTGGATGCTTCATACTTTGTATATGGATGCCTCGTGTTACAAGGTTTCCGTCAGTCACATGTCCAATGTCCCTGACCTCATTTTCATGGTTCAGTGACTACTTGAAAAAAAAGTTAAGATTTTTTGTAATGTTGAATTCTCTCTTATTATAAGTAATAGGATAACTATATTTGGTATGTGCATACCTTGCAAGGTCCTCGTACCTGTCAGACAGTTTTCACTTGACCTCGACCTCATTTCATGGATCAGTGAACAAGGTTAAGTTTTGGTGGTCAAGTCCATATCTCAGATACTATAAGCAATAGGTCTAGTATATTCGGTGTATAGAAGGACTGTAAGGTGTACATGTCCAACTGGCAGGTGTCATCTGACCTTGACTTCATTTTCATGGTTCAGTGGTTATAGTTGAGGTTTTGTGTTTTGGTCTGTTTTTCTTATACTGTATGCAATAGGTCTACTATATTTGGTGTATGGAATGATTGTAAGGTGTACATGTCTAGCTGGCAGGTGTCATCTGACCTTGACCTCATTTTCATGGTTCAGTGGTCAAAGTTAAGTTTTTGAGTTTTGATCTTTTTTTTTCTAATACTATATGCAATAGGTCAACTATTTTTGGTGTATGGAAATATTTTATGATCAATATGCAGTCGCACAGGTTTCAAATGACCTTGACCTCATTTTCAAGGTTCATTTATCAGTGTTAAGTTCTTGTGTTTTGGTCTGTTTTTCTTATGCTGTATGCAATAGGTCTACTATATTTGGTGTATGGAATGATTGTAAGGTGTACATGTCTAGCTGGCAGGTGTCATCTGACCTTGACCTCATTTTCATGGTTCAGTGGTCAAAGTTAAGTTTTTGAGTTTTGGTCTTTTTTTCTAATACTACATGCAATAGGTCAACTATTTTTGGTGTATGGAAATATTTTATGATCAATATGCAGTCGCACAGGTTTCATTTGACCTTGACCTCATTTTCACGGTTCATTGATCAGTGTTAAGTTCTTGTGTTTTGGTCTGTTTTTCTTATACTGTATGCAATAGGTCTACTATATTTGGTGTATGGAATGATTGTAAGGTGTACATGACTAGTTGGCAGGTGTCATCTGACCTTGACCTCATTTTCATGGTTTGGTGGTTTTACTTAAGTTTTTGTGTTTTTGTCTGTTTTTCTCATACTGTTTGCAATAGGTCTATATTTGGTGTATGGAATGATTGTAAGGTGTACATGTCTAGCTGTCAGGTGTCATCTGACTGTGACCTGATTTTCACAGTTCATTGCTCAGTGTAAATTTTTTTGTGTCCATTTTTATTCTTATACTGTTTTTGATTAGTGAACTATATTTGATGTATGGAATGTTTATGAGGTGTTTATGTCTGTCTGCCAGATATCATATGACCTTGACCTGATTTACATGGCTCATTGGTCAATGTTAAGTTTTTCTGCTGAACTTTGTCTTGGTTAAGTCTGTTTCTTAGAAACTATAAGCAATAGGTCAACTATATTTAGTGTATTGAATGATTGTAAGGTGTACATGTATTTCTCCTTCGGTTTATATGACCTTGACATCATTTTCTTGGATCATGTTAAGTTTATGTGATAGTTGTAGTAAAGCTTTATATTTAGGACTATCAACATAATATCAATGGTTAGTAAAGAAGGCGAGACATTTCAGCGTGTGCACTCTTGTTGAATTTATCAGTATTAATTTGATATTGAATAAAAATAACTTATTAATATGGATAAGATAAAATTATTAGTTTAAAAAATGATGAGCGCCCTCTACAAAATCAAAAACAAACATGGCAGAACATAAACAAACCACCTCGCGAAATCAGATTTTTTCTTTTATTTCTTGCTTATTGTACTCTATGGTCCGCACCCCTGTCTGGCAGGTTCAGTTTTGGAGAATAAACCGCGGACTATACAAGCCTTTTAACGGTAACCATTTTAATTTCAACATTTGCATTTAACTATCAAAATTACAAAAAGGGTGACATATCTGTGTCAACAGTTTATTTATTAGTTATTGGCTATGAACTAGCTTTCATTAATAGGATTAATCTCAGATCTGTACTTTGTGTCTTAGTGTTTTCATGCTTTTTATCCATCTGATAAGTTCAGCCCTTTCAACTGGCGTTGGTTGTCTGTCGTCCGTCATTTTACTTTTACAAAAATCTTCTCCTCTGAAACTACTGGGCCAAAGTTACCTAAACTTGGCCACAGTCATCATTGAGGTATCTAGTTGTTGAGCCTGCGACTTTTGTCGCAGAAAGCTCGACATAGGGATAGTGATCCAGCGGCGGCGTTAGCTAACTTCTTAAAAGCTTTATATTTTAGAAGGTGGAAGATCTGGATGCTTCATACTTTGTATATGGATGCCTCATGTTACGAAGTTTCCGTCAGTCACATGTCCAAAGTCCTTGACCTCATTTTCATGGTTCAGTGACAACTTGAAAAAAAAGTTAAGATTTTTTGTAATGTTAAATTCTCTCTTATTATAAGTAATAGGATAACTATATTTGGTATGTGCGTACCTTGCGAAGTCCTCATGCCCGTCAGACAGTTTTCACTTGACCTAGACCTCATTTCATGGATCAGTGAACAAGGTTAAGTTTTCGTGGTCAAGTCCATATCTCAGATACTATAAGCAATAGGTCTAGTGTATTTGGTGTATGGAAGGACTGTAAGGTGTACATGTCCAACTGGCAGGTGTCATCTGACCTTGACCTCATTTTCATGGTTCAGTGGTTATAGTTAAGTTTTTGTGTTTTGGTCTGTTTTTCTTATACTGTATGCAATAGGTCTACTATATTTGGTGTATGGAATGATTGTAAGGTGTACATGTCTAGCTGGCAGATGTCATCTGATCTTGACCTCATTTTCATGGTTCAGTGGTCAAAGTTGAGTTTTTGAGTTTTGGTCTTTTTTTCTAATACTATATGCAATAGTTCAACTATATTTGGTGTATGGAAATATTTTATGATCTATATGTCAGTCACGCAGGTTTTATTTGACCTTGACCTCATTTTCAAGGTTCATTGCTCAGTGTTTAGTTTACTTGGTTAATGTTAAGTTTATGTGACAGTTGAAATAAAGCTTTATATTTAGGACTATCAACATAATATCCATGATTAGTAAAGAAGGTGAGACATTTCAGGTGTGCACTCTTTTTAAAAATGTGTCCAAAATTTTGCAGTTTTTGTAATTATCTTGAATATTATTATAGATAGAGCTAAACTGTAAACAGCAATAATGTTCAGCAAAGTAAGATCTACAAATAAGTTACATGACCTAAATTGTCAATTGACCGCTTAAGGAGTAATTGCCCTTCATAGTCTATTTTATAAAAAAATTTTGTGAATTTTTGTGATCTTTTACAAAAATCTTCTCTGAAACTACTGGGCTTAATAGAATCAAACCTAAAATTAGTTTAAATGTTTATCACGTTAAGATCTATATACCCTATAATTTTCAGACGAATCAGACAACCCGTTGTAGGGTTGCTGCCCCTGAATTGGTAATTTTAAGGAAAATTTGCAGTTTTTGGCAATTGTCTTAAATATTATTATAGATAGAGACGAACAGCAATTAGTTCAGCAAAGTAAGATCTAAAATTAAGTTAACATTATCAAAATTGTCAATTGACCCCTTAAGGAGTTATTGTCCTTTATAGTCAATTTTTAACAATTTTTCGTACATTTTGTAATCTTTTACAAAAATCTTCTCCTGAAACTACTGGGCCAAATAGAAACAAACTTGGTCACAATCATCATTAGGGTATTTAGTTTAAATAATGTGTCCCATGACCCCCGCCTGCCAACAAAACTGGCCAACGTGGTTAAAAATAGAACATATGGGGTAAAATGCAAGTTTTGTCTATTATTCCGATAACCGTTATAACTATAGGAAATCTGTAAAGGGTTAAATTTTCAGAATGTTGAGCTCTACCAATTGTCCATATACGTCAAAACTGTCAAATGATTTCCTGTAGGAGTTATTGCCCTTAAATGACAAATTTTACCACTTTTTGTCTCGCCTTGACGCAGTCAAAAAGCGACACATAGGTATGCTGTTTCCAGTGGCGGTGGCGGCAGGGGCGTCAACAATGTATTAGTTTGTGATTAGGTCTAGTTCATGGTGAACCACTAGTGGTAGGTCAGTGATATTTGGTCTGCAGTTGTATTAGCATTGGCACATCTCATTACCATGAAGATTATTTGGCCCCGCCCCCTCATTTATGGTCTATTGACTTTGAAACTTTTGCTTACCCTTCCCTAGATTTTCCATCAAACATGATGGAATTTTGTGATGGAAAAAATGCCATCACATTCCATCATGTTGATGGAGTATTGGAACAACTTTCCATCAACTTTCCATCAATGCTGGAAAATGGTTGATGGAAAAGGTTTGATGGAATTTGTGTTCATGATGATGGAAAATTGATGGCATAATTTCGATCTGATGGTATTTTTGCCATCTGATGGATAATTGATGGTATTTTTGCCATCTGATGGAAAACTGATGGTAATTTTGCTATCAGATGGAAAACCAATGGAATATTTCCATTACATGTAAAATGCATGGAAACTTGATGGAGAATTGACCATCAGATGGAATTTGATGGATGAGTAAGGAGAATGTCTTTAGAAAATCTTTCCATTTATGGCATTTTCTGTGATTTAATAAAACAATATTTGTTCTCTGTCGTCTATAGGTAGTCCTGTTACATGTGTGTATCTTTTTGTTCAGTGTCCCATTGAACTCGCTGTCCTTAAAGTTGAATTAGTTGATGGCAAATTCTGCAAAATAAAAGTAAAAGAATCTAGCATATAAAAGAATAAGTTAACATTGTACAGATATAAAGTTAGTTAGTTACATTTGTTGTCAATTCTGAAATTATCAAATGAAAATAACACTTTTTGAAAAGATTTGTATTAATGTGTCACTTGCAGGGTCAATTTCTAAGAGTGTCAAATCCTTCTAGAAATTTAATATTCAGAGGTGGATTTAGGAAAGTGGGCTCCCCCTTTCTGAGCTTTAGAGCTACATAACTTATTAAATAGAAGTTTTATAAGTCTTACTCCTAATGTTGACTTAGCAGCTGATATATAACTGTACAATACATTAAACCTCATGTCAGTACTAAATTATCATCATTATAATAAGTGACTGTCCCTAGAAATAAAGAGGTTGTCCTTTCTTTTTTTGTTGAATATTTGTTTTTCATAATCATTGTACTATAACATAATAGGTCTTGCCCATGTTTTATATCATACTTTTGGTGGGTAGTGTATATACTATACATGTATATATAAAGATAAATTATTTTACCATTTGTGGATATATAAATGTCATATTGTCAGTCACACCACAGATCTCTAATTTTATAGCAAAATTACTTTTTCAGAAGTACTATTTTATAAAACAAATAATGTTTTAAAATGATACAAAATATGACTCATGTCCTACACAATTTTATGATATGTATATGCATATTTTATGTGTCATTTGGTCTCTTGTGGAGAGTTGTCTCATTGGCAAGCATACCACATCTTCTTTATTAATACTTTTTATAAATCTATGACCTTCTTTTTTTCTTGACTCTTAAAAGTTAATAAAACACTTTAAATGTCACTACTTTGAACTAAAAGAGCATGCACATATATTCAAAATTGTGGAAATTCTAATACATTGTACTTACCAAAAGATATAATCCAAAATATGTTTACACCCGAGACGTCCCAAAAATATATATAGGCGGTGCTCCTGTCATTGGCGGTAACACTACACAGTTTTGTACATACACATGGCGACACGAAACACAATCGGAAATCCATTTTACGATATCAAATGTTTCATAATGGAGTGGAAAATATCGTGCGCAACGTGGGCGCTTACATTTGTCACTCTATGCACCATTTCTGGTCGAAAAGGGCAATTGGCGCAAGGCGGACGTCCTTCCCGATAACTGTGTTTAATAATTTATTTAAATGGTTGTCAAGTTCCCATTAAAAAAAATTGACTTGTATTTATTTTAATGTCAGATCCTTAAACTCCCATCAAAATTAGATACTAGTACTTACTACTAGCAAACTTGTTGGCCATTTTTAATGGCTGCTTAGATTGTTAAATTACCAAAATTATCAAAATGGTTCCCAACCCCACCCCCTCCTCCTCATGTTCACTAATACCCTTAAGCATTTCATTGTCTTAATTCAATAATTGTATTTAGACCATGGCTTAACGATGCTCGCTGTTCAGTTTCAAATATTATATTAGGCCTAAAATAAAATATTGTCTGTTTCCCCAATCCCTACCGACCCTGCAAAAACGGGTCTGACTCATAAAATTTTATTGTCAAAACTAAGTCAAATATTATTTTATTCAGTTCCAATTTTCAGGCTTGCCAGATCGACCAATATTGTTCCAGCTTTTTGGAAAAAATAAAATTATTTCCCTACCTAGGCTACCTACCCACATCTGGCTTGGCGGTGTCGGATTGGGGAAACAAACAATATATTAATTTAGGCTTAATAAAAATCAGATATAAAGGATACATGTTAAGTTCTTCTCCTTTCTGTAATTAAATTTGCTGTCTCTGTACTTCCAACTAGTATTGCTGAGTAAAGGTAACTGGAATCTGCATGCAATCTGTTTACTATCAAAATTGGCAGCTCCATTTTAAAATCATTAAATCCCCTAAAAGTAAAAAAAAATCCACAAAGAATCAATTGTTCAAGACGTTTTGAAGCAATAAATTCAATAGAAATATTATTGCATGTTTATACAGTACATTGGAAGCCATTTGGAATCAAATTAATTACCCTCCCCCTTTTTTATCCCCTGAAGATTAAAAACCGGCGACTTATTATTTTCACCAAATAACCATTCACACAACTCAATATTTTTTTACATGTCTACCAGTTATGCCTGTTATGTGACAACAAGATTAGGAGAAATTCGCCTAATTGCGGACACTTTTTCAAATCCGGAAGTTTGGATACAGTTGAGGCCGATTGCGGACATACTGGTGGTTGCATTTGACAGGAGAGGATAGAGGGGTATCAAATGGACTATTTCCCGCGTTTTCAGGTCTCCTCTCTTGATTGGTAGATTGCAAACTCATAAAACCCGCGGAAATGCCGAGTCGCGTAAATGCGGACAGGGGGAGTTAAAATACGGACACCTTGTCATCAAAATGGTGGACACTTATTTTTAAACAGTTCTTGCTAATTAAAACGCAGGTATTATGCATATATAACATTAGCTCTCATGAATACCCATCAGGAATACCCTTTCAGTGCATCTTAAAGCATGTTTGAGAATGGTTTTCTCGCATGAACTGGTAATACATGTGAAAAGGTGAGAAAAATAAGATTAAAAAAGTTCATTAAATATCTTATACCACACCAATTATTAAATGATATAAGATGCAGAAACTTTTTTGTACTGACAACTTCCATCGGGATATTGTCATCCAAGATGCATGCATGCTTATATACGAGATATAGTTGTGATAACTTTCAATTTCAAATCGTATGGCATTCATTGTAATGTGTTTTAATGTCCTAATCACTTAAAAATCCGTAGCCCTCACTCAAGAGTATAAGATGCCTTGAGGCGAGATTTTTTTTGGCACTTTCCGATACTTATAAGATAATTTTATTTATCCTCGGGTTTCTATGTACTTTTGACAAACATCATTTTTTGCGGCCCATCCAACACCATGAACATCTGAAAACAGTTTATTGAATGGGTAAAAAGGCTTAATTTTTAAGAATAGGGAAATCAAAAATGGGAAAACCCAAGGTGTGAGGGAACATGCAAATTTTGTAAATTGAAATGTTAAAAAAAAAAAATAAGAATATGGAAAAATGGACACCAAAAATTGTAGGGAATTATGGAAAAGTCAGTATTATGATTAGTTTTATATGTATTGTCTATCATTTGTTGTTTCTGATGTATTGGTCTTTTGTTTGTCAATGTATGACAAATATATGTTGAAAAACCTAGCCCGTAATTATAAATTATGTAATTCATTGACCGCTCCCGACATGTGTAGCTTCAAAGCATATTTTAGCGGCGATCGATGTCTTTCAAAATTACTGCACTTTTCTTATATCCCTGGTGCTTTCGACTGAAAACCGTCGTACACAAGCATCGCACATGTTGGCACCCCGATGCGGGTAGGGAGCAAGAAGGTGAACTTTGGTTTATTTTTATCAATAGTACCGCTTAAGTCGACGCTAGGGGCCGTCTTGACCTTGTAGGATATGAATGATTCGTTCATTGTTGAAGACCCTACATCAACTGTCAAGATGAAGAACAGGAATAAAAGCCTTGTTCATTGATAATTTTTTATTTTTTTCTATGTATTGTGTGCGATTTTGTCCCATGTACATTTACTCCATATCCTTTTATTTTCTCTTATGAATACTGACCCATGTCACTCCTCAATGAAGGGTCCAATATCTCGAAAATGAAAAGTAGAAAAAAAAATGAAAG
Source organism: Mytilus californianus (assembly GCF_021869535.1). Lineage (NCBI taxonomy): Eukaryota > Metazoa > Mollusca > Bivalvia > Mytilida > Mytilidae > Mytilus > Mytilus californianus. Next base: position 30,729,173 of record NW_026262593.1, on the reverse strand, counting down.
GGAGCTTCCCCTAATGTTACTAAATGTTGTGCTAAAATTTCTTTGAAAATCTGTCTAAGTAGATTTGAGTTATCCTACGACATAGAAAGTGTAGACGGACGGATGAATAGACGGACAGAGTGATTACTATAATAGGGCACCTGCCAAAAGTCGACAGGCCATAATAAAGACGTAGTGCTGGAGATTGTGGTCACGCATGATGATACGCTATTGGCGTTTGTTGCATTTATGATAGGTGTAAATTAAGGATGATTAATTACTAACATTCATTCGTCCATGCAGGTAAAAAAAAACGTGAGGCATACGTCGTTCACATGAGAAAATTACCGAACCAAATATGGAAGATGCAGGTGATACAGTTTCCCCCGAGGAGAAGGATGAGACGAGGAAGAGCTTATTAAAAACCTTTTAGTTATTAAATAGTCTACATTTGAATTGTTATATGATTATAAAGCTTTTAGTTTATGATTATTTGATAACTAAAGAAAATAAGTTTTTGATTACCAAAGCAAATATTTAATGATTATGTGATTATGTTGACAAAAATTTGGTGATTATGCGATTACTGGTACCTCCCCATGAGGGGCCTCGTTTGTTTTTCGATTTGTCACAGACGGATGGACAAACAGACAGACAGACGACTGGATGCACAAAGTCGTTACTGTTGGACGCTCACAAAATTCTAAAGAGGTCTTTAAAACCAATGTATTGGTTACATTATTTCTATCATGTTTTGAAAAGATTTATAGAAACATTTCTTTCAAAAGAATATTCGTGATATCAATAAGTTCATCTGCCTCTTCCGCAGTAAGAATGTCCAACTCTTTACCTCTTCTACTTGATTTTCTAGCAATAAACACAATGCTGCTGAATTTATTTTCCTTATCACTTTCAATAAATTCGCATAGTAGTGTTGATACATATTCATCTTTTGATAAACGTATTAATTTTCTAAATAAATAGCCAATAACATCATTGTCAAATAGCCACTCGTCTACGAAACATTTGTGCAATTTCATCCGGGTGATTGTTTTCTGTACATTTTATTTCATTCCATTTGCTTTCGCAAAAAGTCCTAAACATGTAGACATTCTGTAAAGAAAGAGAAATAGATTGGCTTGCCATCCCAGGGATGACGTTTTCAGTTTGTGACCTATTGAAGATGTGTGCAAGTTGCCCACTGGAGTGGAAATCAGACTTGTAAACGCATTATGTTCGTAATATGCAAAATGAAAGCAAAACAAATAAACCCAAATCAACACTTTATTGATATAAATGTATCGGATTGAAACTGATAATGCTAGATTATAAGAAAGTTTTGTTTATTTCCGTCATCATGGTATTGACATATGCACCACTGCACGTGTTAGTTGTTCAAAATATTTTGTGTCCGCATTTCGGCTATCATATTATTTTCGGTGGTGAAAATGCGGACACTTGCCTATTCCTATTTTGTAATAAAAATTTAGACAAATCAGTAAAAATAATTAAAATAAATGTTTCCTTGCATAAAATACGCAATGCCTATTGCTTTTCAATACATAAATTGCCATTCTTACATGAACAACTGTGTATTGAATGTGACACGCTGACTTTGGACCTTTTTCAAAATTTCCCGGTTTTCAAACTTTTTGACATAAGCTATTTATAGCATGCAATTTCAATCACATGACACAAAAGTAAATCGTAGGCAATAGACATGATAACCTTATTGCAACAAAACAGAGATTCAATAGTAAATAAAACACCTTATTTCTTATATCTATTTTATTTCAATTTTCCATAATTTTATTGAAAAGTGAGATATTCGTTTTCCGTCCGCATATCGGCGCTGTCCGCAATTAGGCGATTTTCCCCTATTCATTGTCAAAAACTCATGTTAAAAATAAACTTTCTGATGTTGATTTGCTCAAATAAAAACAATAAAAAATCATAGTTCTTCAATGAATTATAATTTATAATCATAATATACACATGTTGAATTAAATTTCTAATGCACTTATCTGAAAACATCTGCATCGGATTTTCCAGCATCGGATTTTCAAGTTTGATCTCCATATCAGCGTAATCACATTTTGATGACGTGTTTCTCAAGTGCGCTAACGTCGAAGTGACAATCTCGCCCCATATTATATCGACCAGAAATTAATCCGTTCCCGTACCGGTATTATGAAAATAGATCAAGGGTGTCGCATAAAAATATTACAACTGGCCAGTTTTAAATAAAAGAAAAAAACAACGTTAATTTAATCGGCACAGGGTGCATGCGGATGAACTATTGGCCGCATTATCTAGAACGGTATTTTCTAGGGTCGAACTGTTCAGTACAATTACAAAAAACACGTGGTCATGATTTGTTTACATTTTACACAAGTTGAGAAACCAATGTTTCACGATGTCGATCATTGATCTGATAATTAATAGAAACGCACTTATGTGAACTTGGGAGAAAATCAGAAACGCCCCAGCTTTTCTGGCAAAACAGCCGTTGGCGTTTCTCGAGTTCCCTGTCGTTTATATCGCGAAAATCTCGGCATTTTTCTTACTTTGAAATACGGTCAAACTGAAATTCGTAATTCTTCCATGAACAGGAAGTTCAGCTAGCTGTGTAAACTGTAAAATTAAGTGACCCATTAAGTGCATGGCTTCACCTGACAGCTTTGGTGTTAAACACATTGTTAATTAAACACCAATTATCTTTGCTTTATGTCAAAAACAATTTGTCTATTTCAAAAATGTTTGCCAAAAAAAAAATGAGTTACTTCCCCTTTTTTATCACCTTTTCACAATATATTCCGTTTATTTATGGGTTTTTTTTCGTAATTAAATAAATATAAAACAAATTGAATGCAAATGCATATTAGAATATTTCTTTTAATTATTTTTAACCTGAAAACACTTAGAATATAAATATTTTGAAAATTGTTTTTTTCATCTTCACTTCCATTCATTGCTCTATCAAGTGCATTGAAGTAATTCAATTTGCTATATTATAAGGTTGCATAAGATCCTAAAGATGAGTAACTAGGTTAACTTATATGAAACTCATAAGCCACTAAATAATTAAATTCAGCAGCAGTGTAAACGTGTTATTAGTCACTATTAATGACCCGAGATTTTTAAAGCTAAACATAAAAAATTGTGCCAAAAGTATTGAATTTTATTACTCCCCTTCAACTGAAACTTGATTTTACCTTAGTGCCTGAGTTTTATTTTAGTTTAATTGCCCTTTTTTCAATGACATTTTACGAATAAAATTGTCATTTTTCTGACTAGAGCACCCTGCCTTTTTAAATCCTGGCTAGAACACTGTATCTTCATATGAATGTGAATATATATATATTTAACAAACAATAGTTAATTTCAGTCCCAAAGATTTTCTTTTTTATTTGGTTGAATTTGTAATACAGATTATATTTTTTCTTAAGTCCCAATACCAGGAATCATCCAGGCCTTTTTTTTTCCATTCAGATAGAATTTGTAAATGTCCTGAAAGTTGGATGAATGATGATCGAAAAGTCCTGATATATTCTGGTTTATATAATATGATTTTTGAAAGTCTTGAGATATCCTGAGAATTCCCCCAGTTTTAAGCTGCTTGATTTGAAAGTCCTGACATTTTCTGGAATTCTCCCATTAAGTTTTTCCCTAAAAAAAAGGACTTATAGCCTAACAGGATATTTTCAGGATATCCCAGAATAATCTTAAGATATCCTTATTATAAAAGTTGTCAGGATTTATTTCTGCAAGGGGTGTATGCATCATTTGATGGAAAATGTAAAAAAAAAAGTATTGGTTACAGAACAGTCATATAAATAGTGACAAAAAGTACTTTTAACAAAAAATAATATGTCACATTTAATAAGTTTACACTGGTTGAAATAAAAACCAAAGTATTCTTGAAATCCTTTCCTGTTACAAGATATATATACAAGGTATTGCACAGTTTAGGAAATTGTTTGTTGCAACTTTCTAGCAAACAAACTCTTTCTTGCAATATTGCAAAAAAATACTGCAACTTTCTCACGAACAAATATTATTTCAGTAACATTGAGAGATTATGTTACAAGTTACAGCTGCAACAACATGTAACTTTCTTGCTAGTACTTCTTGTAAACAAATTTGTTTGCTCCAATATAATAGAAAACTTTTTACCTCAGTAAGGGATGTTAAATTTTCAGACACAATTATGCTGAAATTTTCTAAGTTTTTTTCCATCAAGCAAAATGACAGAGTTTAAATACCATCACACTTTCCATCAACAAAATATTCTAAGTCCAAATTCCATCTCACTTTCCATCAAAGAAAATGTTTAAGTCCAATTTCCATCAAACTTCCTTCATTTCCATCCTATTTTTCATCAGGTGGAATAAATGCCATCATATTTTCCATCAGAGGGTAAAAATGCCATCCAATTTTCCATCAGGGGTTAAAGATGCCATCAAATTTTCGATCAAAAGAATGCGGATGGAAATAAAATTCCTAATTTCCATCATCCTTTGATGGATTTTTTTGGTTTAGGATGGAATTCCATCAAGTACCATCAACTTTCCATCAATTGTCCATCAAGTGTTGATGGAAAATGAAGAAATTGATGGAAGATCTAGGGAAGGGTAGTTTTCATGTATTAGTTTGTGTTTAGGTCAGTTTAAGGGGAACTGTTAGTGGTAGGTCAATGATAATTGGTATGCAGTTGTATAAGCATTAGCACATCTCATTTCCATGGAGAATATTTGGTCCTTACCCCTCAGTCATGGTCTATTGACTTTGAAACTTTTACTTAGTTTACATGTATTAGTTTGTGATTAGGTCAGTTTAAGATAAACCACTAATGTTAAGTCAATGATATTCTGTATGCAAATGTATTGGCATTTGCAAGTTTCATTTCCATGGAGATTATATAACCCCACCCCCTAATTATGGTTCATTGACTTTGAAACTTTTACATAGTTTACAAGTTAATGTTTGTGTTTAGGTTTGTTTAAAGGGAACGACTTATGAAAAGTCAATGGTATTTGGTTTGCAGTTGTATTAGCATTGGCATATCTCATTTCCATGGAGATTGTTTAGCCCTGTACCTTCAGTCATGGTTCATTGACTTAGAATATTTTTATAACTTACATGTTAAAGTATTTTGCTATTTTGATTTCAACATTTGCATTATCAAAATGACAAATAGGCGAGACATATCTCTGTGTTAACAGTTTATTTTCATTTTTGTCAAGCCTGCAACTTTTGTCGCAAAAGCCGTCGGCAGCGGTGTCCACAAATATTCACTCTGTGGTTAAAGTTTTAAAATTTTAATAACTTTCTTAAACTATCCTGGATTTCTACCAAACTTGGACAGAAGCTTGTTTATGATCAAAAGCTAGTATTTAGAAGGAAGTTTTGTAAAAACTTATTTCCTGTTTTTCCGTATATTACTTATAAATGGACTTAGTTTTTCTTCAGTTTACATTTAACATACAGTCTGCAGTAAAAGTTTTTAAAACTTTTATTAGATTCGTAAACCATCCTGAACTTTTACCAAACTTGGATAGAAGCTTCTTACAAACAAAAGATAGTATCTAGAGGAAAATTTTTAATAATTTTTTCGCCATTGTTGTTGAGCCTGCGACTAACAGCAAAAGTAGGCGGAACCCTTACAAATTTTTGTCTTATATCTTATAACTTATAATAGATAAAAAGAAACTTAAATAAACAAAAATGATCAGCGAGACAAGATCTACAATTAAGACGAATGGCGGAAGTTGTCCAACAACTCCTTATTGGAGTGATTGCCCTTTAATGACGAATTTTACCATTTTTTTGCATTTTGCATTATATGATAAAAATTATAATAGAAAGATAGAAACTTAAATAATCAAAAATGATTAGCAAGAAAGACCTACTAACAAGTCAAATTTTGCTGATATAATTAGTAGACTATAAATCTTTACAGGAGTTGTTGCCCTTGAATTAGGAATTTATTTTTACCCTCTTATTTGTTTGGAGCAAAAGCTAAATTAGATAGAGAGAAATTAAACAGACTTCAATGATCAGCAATATAAGATAAAATAAAAAAAAACCAAGATTTTTGTCATTAATTCTATTCTCGTCTACAATGTTGGAGAGTATCCTTTGTTGAATATGCATATAGACCCAAGGTGAGCGACAAAGAGCCTCTAGTTATAGTTCGTTCTTGTTATGCTGTTAAACCACTTATAGCTTGTTCTTAATTTAATAATGTTATGCTGTTAAACCACTTAAAGCTTGTTCTTAATATAATAATGTTATGCTGTTAAACCACTGTCCCAATTAAGTAAATGGGAGGATTGGATGCCAGCAAACATGTTTAACCCCACCACATTTTAATGTGCTTGTCCCAAGTCAGGATCCTGTAATATAGGGGTGGTTGTTTGTTGCTGTATATCATATATGTTTTATCGTCTATTGTTAAATTTATACATATAAATCAGGCTGTTTTTTTTCTCATCTGAATTTTTTTGTTTTACATTTGTCATAATGTTGAAGGCTATTTGGTGACCAATAGCTATTGTTGTTAACTTCTACGTCTTTTGGTCTCTAGTGGAGAATGGTCTCATTGGCAATATACTACTTCTTCTGATTTTCGTATTTATTCTTATTACGCTTGTCTAAAACTGACTTATTCTTGTCTGTGGCTTATGAAGAGGATTTATCAATCAAAACTTTCACATATTTCGTGTTAATGATTAATCAAATATACTTTTTGAGAGCATTTGATGTCACTGTTAGTGTGCAATTTTCCAGGTTATATTAAAGGGACATAATTCTAGAACAATAAGTGACTCACAGCTCAAATTCGAACACTTTTTACGAGTTTTGGTTCTGAGCATTGCACATGAGTTTCTCAAATTTTTTAGCAAAACTTGGCCCAACTGCAGAAACCAGCATAACGTACCTTAGAAATAAAAAAAATACCTGTGTTATTTCCCTTATTGACTTTGGTATATCGAAGGCTCTTCATATCATAGCACAGTTTAAATATCTGTAAGTGTTGAGATCATTTCAAACATATACTTTTAACTCTGTTTAAATTGATCAATTAAGTTTTTATAAAATGTGTACCGTTAAAAGGCTTGTATAGTTCGCGGTTTTATTCTCCAAAATTGACCCTGACAGCAGGGGTGCGGACTATTAGAGTACAATAAGCAAGATACAAGAGAGAAAAATTCAATTTCGCGATGTGGTTTGTTTACGTTCCGCCATGTTTGTTATTGACATTGTAGAGGGTGCTCTTATCATTTTTCAAACCAACAATTTTACCCAATTCATATTAATAAGTTATTTTTATTCAATATCAAATTAATACTGATAAATTTAAAAATTAAATGCTTCATTACAAAATTCTTGTTTATTTTCAATGCATTGCTAAATATAAACTGGTATCTGCTTGAATGAAATCGTACAAAAAAAGTAAAATAAGACAACCGTAAACCAGCTTACGATGTGTAAACTACAAAATGTAATTGGTTATAATTCGTTCCGTTTTGGTGTTTCCTGTTGACAAATATGTTTTGTATTAGCTTAAGACCCTTCAAACATTAATGTGATAGATATATTAAACACTGTTTTACATAAGGAGGGAACTGTTTTACTTTCAAAGTCGTATTATAGTGATATCTATTATGTACGGATTTTGACTCTCGCCGGGTTTTTTCATCTTTTACACGTGCTTTTCAAACTTCCGGTTTAAACATACACAAGTTTCTAAATTGTTTTTTGTGTGATTTAGACTTATTTTAACCAGCGTGAAGTGTTTTAGAACCATTTACAAGCAGTTTCAGCTTCTGTTTGGTGATGGAAAATAGGTTTTTCCAAGAAAATACCGCAAACGACCACACACGATTTAAAATTACTTGAGTTACATTAGACCTTTTCTAACAGTTACAAAAAGTTTTTTTACCTGAAATTTCGTGGGGAGAAGGGGGTGCGGACTATGTACCAGTGTGAACTATACAAGCCCAATTACCGTAGTCATTATTTACATGGATAGGCTTAAACATATTGTTTACTTTATATGATATTTATAATCGGATGCTTATCCTAAGTTGGATATGGCACAGGTATTACAATTATATCAGTAGTTTACAAATCTAAAGTTTTCAATAATTGAATTATTTTTATATTGTAGATGATGTTTTTGGTATATATAGAGCGGAACTATAATGGAGGGGACAGCCGTAGATGAAACTTTTGAGATAGAAGATCTAATGTTGTACTGAGAAGGCAGTTCTGCTGAGAGTTTTGTGATGTAGAGGTTTGAGATTCTCTAAATTTGACTTAAAGAAATTGGTAATGAGATTGGTTAAATAAGACATTTAAAAAAAAAGGATGTTTTTAAGGGCCGATGATCCATTTCCTTTATTTTCTAAATATACAGGTTCCAAGAAATGAAGTCTGCAGATGACTTATTGCAGTTTAACTACATCCAGAATCCTGTGAAGAATCAACTTTCTACTTTACCGTTAAAAAGTCCCTAATTATTGAGTTATTTTTCTTTTTAAGTAGCCACCAAAATTAAAATGAAATTATGCTGAAATATCAAAATATTAGAATTTCCCCAAAAAACTCTAGCCTTTATATTACACATCTTTTGTTGGCGCGGCAGTATATTTAAGAAAAATGAAAAAAGTGAGAAAAAAAAATGTGGAGAGCTGAAGAAAAAAATTTGATACTGCTGAAAACCTGTGTGATATAGAGGTTTGAGTTTCTCTAAATTTGAGTTAAAAGAAATTGGTTATAAGATTTGTTATATTAGACCTTTATTTTTTAAAGTATGTTTTATAAGGGTGAAGATCTATTTCCTTTATTTTTTAATACACATGCTCCCAGAAATGAAGTCTGCAGATGACTTATTGCAGTTTAACTACATGCTGAATTTTTAGTTTAAGAATCATGGGAAAAATTGACTTTCAACTTTATCTTTAAAAATCCTAATTATTCAGTAGATACTTTTTAAGTAGCCACCAAAATTTAGGTGAAATTGTGCTGAAATATCAAAATATTAGAATTTCCCGAAAAACTCTAGCCTTTATATTACACATCTTTTGTTGGCACGGCAGTATATTTAAGAAAAATGAAAAAAGTAAAAAAAAATGTGGAGAACTAAAGAAAAAAATATGATACTGCTGAAAACCTGTGTGATATTGAGGTTAGAGTTTCTCTAAATTTGAGTTAAAAGAAATTGGTTATAAGATTTGTTATATTAGACCTTTATTTTTTAAAGAATGTTTTATAAGGGTGAAGATCTATTTCATTTATTTTATAATACACATGCTCCCAGAAATAAAGTCTGCAGATGACTTATTGCAGTTTAACTACATGCTGAATTTTAGTTTATGAATCATGGGAAAAATTGACTTTCAACTTTATCTTTAAAAACCCTAATTATTCAGTAGATTCTTTTTGAGTAGCCATTGAAATTAAGGTGAAATTATGCTGAAATATCAAAATATTAGAATTTCCCGAAAATACTCTAGCCTTTATATTACACATCTTTTGTTGGCGCAGCAGTATATTTAAGAAAAATGAAAAAAGTAAAAAAAAAAATGTGGAGAACTAAAGAAAAAAATATGATACTGCTGAAAACCTGTGTGATATAGAGGTTAGAGTTTCTCTAAATTTGAGTTAAAAGAAATTGGTTATAAGATTTGTTATATTAGACCTTTATTTTTTAAAGAATGTTTTATAAGGGTGAAGATCTATTTCATTTATTTTTTAATACACATGCTCCCAGAAATGAAAATCTGCAGATGACTTATTGCAGTTTAACTACATGCTGAATTTTAGTTTATGAATCATGGGAAAAATTGACTTTCAACTTTATCTTTAAAAACCCTAATTATTCAGTAGATACTTTTTAAGTAGCCACCAAAATTTAGGTGAAATTATGCTGAAATATCAAAATATTAGAATTTCCCGAAAAAACTCTAGCCTTTATATTACACATCTTTTGTTGGCGTGGCAGTATATTTAAGAAAAATGAAAAAGTAAAAAAAAAATGTGGAGAACTAAAGAAAAAAATATGATACTGCTGAAAACCTGTGTGATATAGAGGTTAGAGTTTCTCTAAATTTGAGTTAAAAGAAATTGGTTATAAGATTTGTTATATTAGACTTTTATTTTTTAAAGAATGTTTTATAAGGGTGAAGATCTATTTCATTTATTTTTTAATACACATGCTCCAAGAAATGAAGTCTGCAGATGACTTATTGCAGTTTAACTACATGCTGAATTTTAGTTTATGAATCATGGGAAAAATTGATTTCAACTATCTTTAAAAACCCTAATTATTCAGTAGATTCTTTTTAAGTAGCCATTGAAATTAAGGTGAAATTATGCTGAAATATCAAAATATTAGAATTTCCCGAAAAAACTCTAGCCTTTATATTACACATCTTTTGTTGGCGCAGCAGTATATTTAAGAAAAATGAAAAAAGTAAAAAAAAAAATGTGGAGAACTAAAGAAAAAAATATGATACTGCTGAAAACCTGTGTGATATAGAGGTTAGAGTTTCTCTAAATTTGAGTTAAAAGAAATTGGTTATAAGATTTGTTATATTAGACCTTTATTTTTAAAGAATGTTTTATAAGGGTGAAGATCTATTTCATTTATTTTTTAATACACATGCTCCCAGAAATGAAAGTCTGCAAATGACTTATTGCAGTTTAACTACATGCTGAATTTTAGTTTATGAATCATGGGAAAAATTGACTTTCAACTTTATCTTTTAAAACCCTAATTATTCAGTAGATTCTTTTTAAACAGCCATTGAAATTAAGGTAAACATTTTGATAAAATATGAAATTTTAGAATTTCCAATGAATAAATAGCCTTTATATTACACATTTTTTGTTGGCGCGGCAGTATATTTAAGAAAAATGAAAAAAGTAAAAAAAAAAATGTGGAGAACTGAAGAAAAAATATGATACTGCTGAAAACCTGTGTGATAATAGAGGTTTGAGTTTCTCTAAATTTGAGTTAAAAGAAATTGGTTATGAGATTTGTTAAATAAGACCTTTATAATATGTTTTATAAGGCTGAAGAACTATTTCCTTTATTTTTGTCAAGCCTGCGACTTTTGTAGCAAAAGTGAGACACAGAGATCCTACATTCCGTCATGGTCGGCGGCGTCCACAAACATTCACTCTGTGGTTAAAGCTTTCAAAATTTTAAAAACTTTCTTAAACTATCCTGGATTTGTACCAAACTTGGACAGAAGCTTGTTTATGATCAAAAGTTAGTATCTAGAAGGAAATTTGGTAAAAATTTATAACCTGTTTTTCCGTATATTACTTATAAATGGACTTAGTTTTATTCCGGTTAACATTATGTACAGTCTGCAGTTAAAGTTTTTAAAACATTTATTAGATTCATAAACCTTCTTGGAGAAAAGAATATGATACTGCTGAAAATTTGTGGGATTTGAGTTTTTATAAAATTTGAATATAAAGATATAAGTATTAAGGATCTTGTACAGTCAAACCTGTTTTAAGCATGTCACTCATGGGAAGTATCAAAAGTGATGGCTGGAGAAAAATGACCTTTAAAAAGAGTTTCTGTGGCTGGGATTGCAACTTGGTTTAGTGTTTTAGTTGGAAGATTTATTGTTCGTGTGAGCAAACAAATATTAAAGGGTGGACTCTTGCGCTGTCAATTTGAAGAAGACATTTAAAGGTTTTGATATAATTGGATAAACAAGTCTGTGAAATGCTTTTCAATGATATTAATTGAAGGGAGTGGAATACAAGGATTAAAAAATTTACTTCCTATTGCAAGATCTATGTTGCAAATGGGTTCCAATTCTCATTTTGATTTTGATACTGAACACATATATTTTTCATCATGATTATAATTATAATTAAAAACAGTAAAATGATGATTTCGTGCAAAAAATAAGGTGACCGCATAGGACAGATGACCACTGAAATGCATTAAATATATAGAGAAAATGCTTGAGAGGGTCACCAGGAGACCGTTAGAGATAGTTGACCTCTTAAACAAGGTGGTGACCTTAAGGCAGGTTTGACTGTATATGACTTTTTTTCACATCTAGAATTTTTGTAATCAATAAATCATGTAAAGAGTGACTTTCAATCAACTTGATCATTACCAACCCTAATGTTTTAGAAGTTTCTTTTTAAGCATAAGCAGCAACTGTTTTTTTTTAAAGGAAATACCTACATGCATGAGATGGAAAGAGTGGAATAATCAGCAAGGAGACATGAAATTCATTTGCAGGTATAATTGGATTGCTGCTACATAAGAAAAGTTCACAATCAGGAAATTGAAGTCTCTTTTGTCAAATTATTAGCTCTCAGCTGGTCCTTGCTGATGGTTTCTGGGCGACGGCAAGTTTTGAAGCACAGCATGCCATATCTGTTGTATCCTTCTTCTGGTTCAGTGGGTTTGATGTGATCAACTTTTGAGTTATCTATATTAAAAGAGATCACCTACATTGTGGAATGTGAAATTAAGGGATAATGCTTGATTCTTTTTATCCTTGATAAGTGCCTGTATTAAGTCTGTCTTAAAAGGGGCAAGATTCCCATAGCAATGTCAACATTTTTAGCTCACCTGGCCCAAAGGGCCAAGTGAGCTTTTCTCATCACTTGGCTACCGTCGTCCGTTGTCGTTGTCCGTCGTCATCGTTAACTTTTTACATTTTGAACTTCTTCTAGAGAACCACTGAATGGAATGAAACCAAACATGGCATGATTGTTCCTTATGAGGTGCTGACCAAGAGTTGTTACGTTGTAGCCGATCCATCATCCAAGATGGCCGCCAGCATGGAACTTAGTTTAACATAGGACCCTATGGACAAAACATACAAATGTCTTCTTTTAGAGAACCACTGAATGGAATGAAAGCAAACATGGCATGAATGTTCCTCATGAAGTGCTGACTAAGTGTTGTTACTTTGAAGCTGATCTATCTTCCAAGATGGCCACCAGCAGGAGACTTCGTTTAACATTGGACCCTATGGACATGCAATACATACACGTCTTCTTTTAGAGAACCACTAAATGGAATGAAACAAACCATGGCATGAATGTTCCTTATGAGGTGTTGACCAAGTGCTGTTACTTTGAAGCCGATCAGTCGTCCAAGATGGCCGCCAGAGAGGGACTTAGTTTAACATAGGACCCTATGGGAAATACATGCAAATGTCGATCTTCTTTAAGAAAACCACGAAATGGAATGAAATAAAACATAGCAAGAATGTTCCCTATGAGGTGCTGACCAAGTGTTGTAACTTTGTAGGTGATCAATTATCCAAGATGGCCGCCAGTGGGGGACTTATTTTAACATAGGACCCTATGGACAATACATACAAATGTCTTCTTTTAGAGAACCACTGCATGGAATGAAACCAAACATGGCATAAATGTTCCTTATGATCTGCTGACCAAGTGTTGATACTTAATACTGATCCATCATCCAAGATGCCTGCCAGAGAGGGACTTATTTTAACATAGGACCCTATGGACAATACATACAAATGTCTTCTTTTAGAGAACCACTGAATGGAATGAAACCAAACATGGCATGAATTTTCCTTATGAGGTGCTGACCAAGTGTTGTTACTTTGTAGCCAAGCAATCATTCAAGATGGCTGCCAGAGGGGAACTTAGTTTAACAAAGGACCCTATGTGAAATACATACAAATGTCTTCTTCTAGAAAACCACTGAATAGAATGAAACGAAACATGGCATGAATGTTCCTAATGAGGTGCTGACTAAGTGTTGGTACTTTGTAGCAGAACCATCCTCCAAGATGGCTGCCAGCAGGGGGACTTAGTTTAACATAAGACCCTATGGGAAGTATATACCCCAAAGATTTTTTATTGAATTACGGGGCCAATATTTGGACTCAATCATTATTAGGGTATCTATTATGATTTCCAAAACCAAAGTAGAATCAGGTGAGCGACACAGGCTCTTGAGAGCCTCTATAGTTTATTTTAGTTCTTTTTTAAATTTTTTAATAGTTTTCCTATGCCATTTTTTCCTTTTTTCAGATGAAAAAAAATTCTCCCTCTTCAACATTATTTCATTATTTAATTATTTAACTTTTTCTCATTCTGAATCAGTATAAAGGTCTGCAGTAATGCTTTTAGAAATTTAAATTATTATTTTTATTCCTCTAAATTTCCAGTTTATTAATTATGAGATAATGAAATATTATCTCTTTTGGCTTTTTAATGATCATGAAAAACTGTTTTTGGCTCCACATAGTTTTGGTTTCTGGCAATCCTAATGAAGGTTATTCCACTAACCAGTTGGCTACACTGAAAATTGTAACATCCATTCACTTAAGTTTATGAAATATTTTAATTTCTTTAAAAAATTATACTTGTCCCTCCATGTCTAGTACTTCATTTAAAAATCTTTTTATATTTTGAAGTATCAACACTAACCTGGGGGTTTACTAACATGATACTTCCTAAATAGGTTGTTAGGTATTAGTGGCGTGATAGATGGCGCAAGGGAGAGAGAGATTGATGTATGACATTCTAGTAAGGGTTTGGGGTACTAACCAGATGGAGGGATATGGTTGCTTTGTATTTATTAAGGTATGTGTGCACACTAGAATTTATTGGGCTGAGACTGACTGTCGTTAGTAAATAACTTTCAAAAGACAAAGTGCCATAAATTTAGTCTAACATGATTAAAACTTCAGATAAATACCTAATACCTAAAATTCAGAATGGGATAGTTAAATAAGGAATCTCTTTGAGGTGATGCCATGTTTAATTCAGACCTATTCACGTTTAGATTTTTTTTTACATTTGTTCTTTGCATTTCGATTGACCATTATTATAATCAGTGATATTGTTGTCTTTTTTCAAAACTACCTCTACCGTTTTTTATTGGGAAAGATGCATATTTTTTATTGAAATTGGGAAATTTGTATATTTTATTCTAAACACATTTCCGATTTTTTGCCGACCTTTGCAGTCTTTTTTGCACTGTTTTTTCATGTATATTTTGGTTGTCAGACATTTTCAACCTGAAAGGTACTTTTCTAAGAGGGGAAAGAAACAGAAGCAATGATGGTACTTAATGCATTGAAAACCACATGTGTTACAAACACCATGATGATTCTGATCAGAAAACCGGATCTCAAAAGTGCTTTCTAATATCAAAATAATAACATGAATACGATATTTACAATCATTACTACCAATGCCATCACTGTTTGGGGAAAATGTAAAACTTTTTGGGAGGAATTTTAAGCCATTTTTTTTAGTAATTGGGAATTTTCTCTAGGGGAAAAAGCCGAATTTCGGCTGTAATTTGAGGCAAACAATATCACTGATAATATTCAAATTTCAATTTAATGGGGAACAGATAAATGGCCACATTCCTTTTAAACTCAATTTATTACCAATTTAATGTCCTATTTTTGTAACACAGTTGACATTTCTATAGGAACCAACTACTGTAAACCAACTTATTTTATGGACATTTTATTTGTGTTGCGCCATTCCTATCATATTTCACAGCTGATATTTTTTTTTGCGTAGCAACATTTCTTTCATATTTCGCAGCTGATATTTTGTTTCGCGTATTGCCATTTCTATCATATTTCACATAGGAATTTTTCCGCGTATATATAAAAAAGAAGATGTGGTATAATTGCCAATGAGACAATTCTCCACAAGAGACTAAATGACACAGAAATTAACAGCTATACATTGTAGGTAACTGTACGGCCCTCAACGATGAACAAAGCCCCAATCGCATATTCTGCTATAAAATGCCCAGAAATCACATATGTAAAACAATTCAAATGAAAAAACTAATGACCATATAGACATTTCTATCCTATTTCGCAGCTGATATTTTTTTCGTGTATCGCCATTTCTATCATATTTCACATAGGATTTTTTCTGCTTATATATAAAAAAAGAAGATGTGGTATGATTGCCAATGAGACAACTCTCCACAAGAGACTAAATGACACAGAAATTAACAGCTATAGATAACTGTACGGCCCTCAACGATGAGCAAAGCCCCAACCACATAGTCAGCTATAAAAGGCCCAGAAATCACAAATATAAAACAATTCAAACGAAAAGACTTAACGACCATATAGCCATTTTTAGCATATTTCACATGGATATGTTTCGTGATTATCTAATTTTTCGGTTTATTTCATACAACAGACAATTCTATTTTGAAATTCTCGTGACTTATATTCGGCTTACTTCTTTTCTTTGAAGTCTATTAAATAAATTGTTTGAAAAATGAGTTGGTTCACAGTATGCTCCTCTTCTAGTCTTGGTTTTTCCTCCTGTAGCAGTCTCAATAATCCTTTATTCCCCGCCCCAGCTGAGTCAAAGGTAGAGACTTCAAAACTGGTATTGCTACATTATTCCTTCACAACCCAAAAAAACCTAAAGAGAAAGAGCAAAGACAAGTTGGCTTTGAAGAAACACTAGAATTTTTTCTTAAGTAGTCTTTATCTTATCTAGTAATTGTTCTAAAAATGACTCAGCATATGTATAAAACGATATGTGGGATAATTAACGTCAATGAGACAGCAACTTACTACAACACAATATGGCCAAGACACATAATAACTAGGTTAACATACTGTCTTCAACAATAAAATGCTGTTCTAGAATACAAATATGGAGATGTGATATGATTGCCAATAGACAAACTCTTCATCAAGATCAAATGACAGAGTTTGATGCAGGGTCTTTAACAATGGAGCAATGACCTAATATTTCATATTCAAATCACATTTACATATAAACATCAGATGTGGTATGATTGCCATTGGGACAAGTATGTTGCTGGTTTTAGATATCCACCCTATCGTTCATTTTTACATATGAAGTAGACTTGATTCAGGGGCTTCTTGGGGAAGACAGAGGAACTTGCATTGTACTTTTACTTCACATTTCCCAATTTAGGCATTTCTTTTTTCAAAGTTTGTTGACATTATTGATTCCTTCTGTAATTCCTACATAGCTAGTTATAAGGAGCATCCGATACAGGTAGAACTGGCTCATATCTTGACCTTAGCCTGGGGGTTGTTGGTGAGGTCAGTTGGGAACTATAAAAAATTACAACAAAGGAGACTTCTTTTTTCTGAATGTGAACCTTCTATTACTATGTAGCAAGAATCCAGGTATACTTGTATATATGGATTTTGTATCACCATGTTGATTATTCCACTCTTTGCATGTGCTGTACGACGTGTTTCCTTAATAAAATGTTTGCTGTTTTTAAAGGATATCACTGAACCAAGGGTTCTTAATGATAAAAGTTGTAAACATATATATAATTACAAGGACATGTGGTATGATTGCCAATGAGACAACTCTCCACAAGAGACCAAAATGAATAAAGATAACAACAGTATACTGCTGTTCAAAAGTCATAAATCGATTGAGAGAAAAATTAACAAATCTTGGTAACAAACTAATACCGAGGGAAACATATCAACTATAAGAGGAAAACAACAGAACAACAGAAACACTGAAGTGCAACAAAAATAAACGCTAATGGAACATGCATAGAAACGACACAAATGACATAGCAATTAACAACTATAAGTAACCGTATGAACTTCAATAATGAGCAAAAGCACCAACCCTCCCTTTACTTTTGACATTTGATATTTTTATTATCTAGAGCTGCTGTTAAAAAATAAAAAAAAATAAAATACCAAAAAATAATATGAAAACAAAATTGTGAACAGAGTTCTAGATAATAAACATGGAGGGTGGTGAAAAAAGTGGGATTATTTTAAATATTATTTATTCACCCGCTGTACATTCATTCCAAAATTGGCCTCCATTCTCCTTACTTTAGCTTGACTGGACCTTATGTTATAAAAAGTGTACACAATGCTTAATACTACAAAACACAGATCAAGTTCAAATTTGATTGGCGACACATTTTTTCCTTTTTTCGAGTTGTTCCCCTTGTGGCCCTGAAATTACAGCTATAAAACAATTAAAACGAGAAAGCAAAATAATGAATAAAAAACAAACATGATATATAGCATGAACAAATGACAATCGCTGAATTGCAGGCTCCTGACGTGGGACAGCCATATACAGAACAAGGGGTTAGGGGTTAAACTAGTTTGAAGGTTCCAGTACCCTCCCTACCCTTACCTGGGACAGTTGTGTAACAGTACAACATAACAAACTATTAAAATCAGTTGAAGATGGCTAATAACTCATCAGATTGATACAAAGCAGAAATACATCTAACAAATACACAAAACTGACCGGAAGGAGAAGGGTACTTATACATAAGTAGTTGCTGACAGTTAGTTCAAAGACAATAACAACTAATAAAAAAATTATGCATCTAAGACTAAAATATCAATCAGTACACATCCACACCAATGGATTTAGTGTAAAGACATCATTAACAGTTGGAGAAAACCATGACCTTGTGCATGTTTATTCTTTGTATGATTTATTTATGATTAACCAAAATTCTAGAAATAAAAAATTATTCAAATATTAAATCCTTATAATGGCGTATGATAGATACAAATATAAGTTTGTAAATTATTTAGAAATTAAACAGCATCAAAGACAAAAGCTTGATCTTTTTTTAATTTCTGTATTTTACTGATAAATAGACTCTCTCTCTTTTTAAATTCAATATTACACTGACAGCAGCTATAGCAGGCAATACATTAGGTTCCACACAACCACTTATGAAATTTTTAATCTTTGACATGAAATCAAACCGACTAATTCAAATGGTGACTATACCATTGCATGTTTTTGTCTGTATTTTTTTTATATTTGTGTGTACATCATGTGATATGATCATCTGCAGACTTTTTTTTTATATTTATGTGTACATCATTTGATATGAACATCTGCAGACTTCAGAGGCCGTATTCTCAAGATTTAATTTGATGGTGTCTAGTCTAAAATTTATACAAATGTTTTACTTTTTTGGGGAATCAAGGCATTGTTCATTGTTTCTTTTTGACTTTTTATACGCCCATTTACGGGACGTATTATGGTATACCGTTGACCGTCCATCCGTCTATCCGTCTGTCCATCCGTCGTTGACATTAATTCAAGAACACTTTCACCAATTTGCATGAAACTTTGGTGAATTGTTTATATCTATTGACGTGAGTTCTCTTTCGTTTTTTATAAATTTTGGATTTACCATTTCCGAGTTTTGGGGTTTTATTCATTAAAAAAGGGGGGATTTTCAAGTTTTCAGACAATAACTCAAAAACAATTTCAGCAATTTGCAAGAAACTTTGATGAATTATTTATTTCTATTGACGTGAGCTCCCTTTCGTTTTTTTTTTATAAATTTCTGATTTACCGTTTCCGAGTTTTGGGGTTTTATTCATTAAAAAAGGGGGGATT
This sequence comes from Mytilus californianus, assembly GCF_021869535.1. Classification (NCBI taxonomy): domain Eukaryota; kingdom Metazoa; phylum Mollusca; class Bivalvia; order Mytilida; family Mytilidae; genus Mytilus; species Mytilus californianus. Next base: position 30,709,772 of record NW_026262593.1, on the reverse strand, counting down.
TTCCAGTTTTCAGACAATAACTCAAAAACAATTTCACCAATTTGCAAGAAACTTTGATGAATAGTATATTTCTATCGACATGAGCTCCCTTTTGATTTTTATAAATTTTAGACTACACGTTTCCAATTTATGGGGTTTTATTCATTACAAAAAGGGGGATTTTCCAGTTTTCGGACAATAACTCAAAAATGCTTTCAGCATTTTTTATGAAACTTTGGTAAATTGTATATCTAATTTTGTAAGCTCCCTTTTGACTTTTATAAATTTTCGAATTTAGGTTTCCGAGTTATAAGATTTTATTTGTTTATAGTCTGACAACAGATTTACTAAGCATTGCGCAACAGCACAGTGTAGTGCACAACAGCAAGAAATCTTTAATTGGATATAAATTCAATTCATATAACCAATTTCAAATTCTTTGACTACATTTATTCAGAAACCTATAATATGTCAAATATTTAATTACAATCCAAATTCAGACCTGTATCAAGCTTGAATATTGTGTCCATTTTTGTCCCAACTGTTCAGGGTTGGACCTTTGCGGGCATATCCAGCCTTGCTCAGCGAAGCAGTTTATTGTAAATTGTATATATGTTTTAGAATAGTTTAATACAAAAATGAGAATTTGGATCAGATTCTTGAGCCAGAATTTGACAGCTAATGTTTGGTTAAAACCCAATGATTCCAATTCACTATTCGTAGACGTTCCGTTTGCATATAGCACTAATCCAGCTGCATACATAAAAGTAACAACATTTCATCCAGGTTAAACTTGAATAAGTACACCTATGGACTTCATTTTGGTGGAACATGTATTCTAAAATAAATAGAACATATTTTCATCCCTAAATACAGGAGGTGAGGGTTGGGGTCATTTCTGTTGGAATTTTTGTATTGTTAAACTCAGTCAACAAAACTGTTATTAAAGGAAATATGAATATTTTTTAACCAAAAATGATCAGAAAACATTTGAGAAATTAATTTTGAAATTATTTCAACAAAATCTCTCCAGACTGATATTTGAGGCTAAAGTATTGGAAAGTCAAGAACCCAATACATTCATTAAAGAACTTTAAACCAAAAATATAGTAAAACCTTGACCGAGATTCAGAACTATGCACTACAGTATAGTTCCTATGTGTAGGGACAGTGCCACTCTGTACATTTAAAGAACCCTTGTCACAAGTCTTTGAGGGGTCAGTAGGTGGCCTGTTGCAAGGCTTAATTTCTCCCCAACATATCCTCCTCTCAGTTGGCAGTCAAAATTTCCCCTACCTTCATCATCGGCCCACTTTATAGAACCTACAGATTGATTTGTTATGAAATGAAGTGTTGTGAGACAACTATCCTACAGAGACCAAATGAAGTTGCACGTTACTGTATGGACTTCAACAATGAGAAAATCAACTAACATTAAAATTTTGCAATATTCTGAATTAGAATGACTTTGTTAATACCTCTAACCTTTAACATCTGATATTTTTATTATCTAGAGCTCTGTAAAAATATATAAAAAAAGAAAATACCAAAAAATAATATGAAAACAAAATGGTTGGTAAACAGAGTTCTAGATAATAAACATTGAGGGTGGTGTAAAAGGTGGGATTATTGTAATATTTTTTATGACCCCCACCTTAAAGTCTTCTAAAGTTATCATGTTTAAAACAAACAAAAATTGGAATGGCAATTTAAAAAGTATAGTTCATATGTGTAGGGACAGTGCCACTCTGCACATAAAAGAACCCTTGCCACAAGTATTTGAGGGGTTACTAGGTGGCCTGTTGCAAGGCTTAATTTCTGCCCAACATATCCTCCTCTCAGTTGGCAGTCAAAATTTCCCCTACCTTCATCATCGGCCCACTGTATAGAACCTACAAATTGATTTGTTTTGAAATGAAGAGATGTGAGACAACTATCCTACAGAGACCAAATGAAGTTGCACGTTACTGTATGGACTTCAACAATGAGAAAATCAACTAACATTAAAATTTTGCAATATTCTGAATTAGAATGACTTTGTTAATACCTCTAACCTCTAACATCTGATATTTTTATTATCTAGAGCTCTGTAAAAATATATAAAAAGAGAAAATACCAAAAAATAATATGAAAACAAAATGGTTTGTAAACAGAGTTCTAGATAATAAACATTGAGGGTGGTGTAAAAGGTGGGATTATTGTAATATTTTTTTATGACCCCCACCTTAAAGCCTTCTAAAGTTATCATGTTTAAAACAAACAAAAATTGGAATGGCAATTAAAAAGTATAGTTCCTATGTGTAGGGACAGTGCCAATCTGCACGTAAAAGCACCCTTGCCACAAGTCTTTGAGTGGTTAGTAGGTGGCCTGTTGCATGGCTTAATTTCTGCCCAACATATCCTCCTCTCAGTTGGCAGTCAAAATTTCCCCTACCTTCATCATCGGCCCACTTTATAGAACCTACAAATTGATTTGTTATGAAAAGAAGAGATGCAAGACAACTATCCTACAGAGACCAAATGAAGTTGCACGTTACTGTATGGACTTCAACAATGAGAAAATCAACTAACATTAAAATTTTGCAATATTCTGAATTATAATGACTTTGTTAATACCTCTAACCTTTAACATCTGATATTTTTATTATCTAGAGCTCTGTAAAAATATATAAAAATAGAAAATACCAAAAAATAATATGAAAACAAAATGGTTTGTAAACAGAGTTCTAGATAATAAACATTGAGGGTGGTGTAAAAGGTGGGATTATTGTAATATTTTTTATGACCCCCACCTTAAAGTCTTCTAAAGTTATCATGTTTAAAACAAACAAAAATTGGAATGGCAATTTAAAAAGTATAGTTCCTATGTGAAGGGACAGTGCCACTCTGCACGTAAAAGCACCCTTGCCACAAGTATTTGAGGGGTTACTAGGTGGCCTGTTGCAAGGCTTAATTTCTCCCCAACATATCCTCCTCTCAGTTGGCAGTCAAAATTTCCCCTACCTTCATCATCAGCCCACTTTATAGAACCTACAAATTAATTTGTTATGAAATGAAGAGATGTGAGACATTACTATCCTACAGAGACCAAATGATGTTGATGTAAAATAGGTTACTGTATGGACTTCAACAATGAGAAAAGCAACTAACACTAAAATTTTGCAATATTCTGAATTAGAATGACTTTGTTAATACCTCTAACCTTTAACATCTGATATTTTTATTATCTATAGCTGTGTAAAAAAAATATAAAAATTATAAAAAAAGGAAATATCCAAAAATAAAATGAAAACAAAATTGTGAACAGAGTTTCAGATAATAAACATTGAGGGTGGTGTAAAAAGTAGGCATATTTAAAATTTTGTTTATTATTATGAAAAGTGCACTGTATAATTTGTAAAAATGTTTATTGTGAAGTCTTGAAAATTGTGAAACTGTAGAACTGTATTTATTTGAGATGTCTATATTCAGTCTTCAATGATTGTCATGGCAATTGAGGACAATAGAATATTGCTCTGTGTAGAAACTGTCTTTTTTATATCAAGAAAGATCCAACAAAAGTTTTCAATGATATCTAAAGAGACGAAAGACTGAGAAATACTAAAAGGTCAAATTAAAGTTTTCTATGAGATTGGTGGATTATGTACAGTCAGACAAGGCTGGCACACTCAAGCTAAAAGTAATAGCTATTAAAATAAAATTATGAACTTGTATAATAACATTAATGAAGACAGATGTTCTATAGTGAAGACATGTTCCTACATAATGTTCTATAGTGAAGACATGTTCCTACATAATGTTCTATAGTGAAGACATGTTCCTACATAATGTTCTATAGTGAAGACATGTTCCTACATAATGTTCTGTAGTGAAGACATGTTCCTACATAATGTTGTATAGTGAAGACATATTCCTACATATTGTTCTATAGTGAAGACATGTTCCTATATAATGTTCTATAGTGAAGACATATTCCTACATATTGTTCTATAGTGAAGACATATTCCTACATATTGTTCTATAGTGAAGACATGTTCCTACATAATGTCCTATAGTGCAGACATGTTCCTACATAATGTTCTGTAGTGAAGAGACGTTCCTACATAATGTTCTATAGAGAAGACATGTTCATACATAATGTTCTATAGTGAAGACAGATGTTCTATAGCACAAACAGATGTTCCTAAGTTGCAATGAAGTGTTCAGAAGACAGACAGAGTTTCCTTTTGCAATGAAGTATCCAGAACACATAGTTGATTAGATTTCCAGTTCTTCATTACATATTCTGACGTTTTCTCAAGAAAAATACAAGGTATTGATAGTTTAATAAGTCTGTAAAAAGTGTATTATTTGCACAGAATTTAAATTTGAATTTTAATGGCCAAACCTGTTAGTGTGGATTTATTTTATGATTTTCTTGTTCCTGATTTATGATGCTTCTTGAATATTTAAATTTATGGGAGGTAAATTTTTCATGGCTAATATATTTTTGATGTTTTTGTAATTTTTTCTGGTTTTCTTTTTTATTGTTGAACATGAAGAATTATGAAATTTGTATGACTTGATAAGATACTTAGTATCGAAAAGAAAAGTTATATCAAAACTGCCAATAAATACTTTTTGACAATTCATTTCCTTAGATGAAGACATTGATATTTCCTCAGTTGAAAACATTGAAAATGCCTATAAAATAATAGCTTAATTAATATTTCATTAGAATCTATTGTAAGGTAGCATGTTATTTTGATTTGTTGGTTATTTGTAAAATCATCCAGAACTTTTTACAAAGTAAAAAAATAATAATTGAATGCTAACAAGGGGAAATAGTTTATCAAATTGTAAAAGAAAATACACTTAGTAAGCACTTGAAAAAAGCTTAAAAGTAACAACAGTACCAAACGTACATCTTACTGCAAGTTAAAACTGAGGGAATTCTTTGCAAAATGAGAATCTTCTTACAACCATTTATTGAATAACACTGATGGAGGGTAATAACAGCCATAGATAATATTGATAGAAAAAGAAAAAAAATGTATTTAACAATAATGTCATACATTAGCTATGACATTAAGATGATGTGGTAGGATTGACAATGGAGACATCTATATAGCAGTGACCAAATGAAATCAATTAGTTTGATTATCTCCCTATTATAAAATTTAAAAAAAAACATACAAAAATCTTAATTAAATAGTTTTAATTTAAATGATTATTTCATGTGAAGTATTCATAAAAATGAATTATTTTTATTCTAGATTTCAATGTTCAACCTGAAAGGAGAAATTCTTAAAATTTATGCTGGACATCTCATATCAAGGATCCATCACAATATTGGATATCTAAAGATATCAGACTTATGAAGAATATTCTGATAAATTAATGGTAAGTGTTTACCTTAAGGAATCTTGTGGGTTGATTGTGATGCATACAATCACCTGAATTAATATGAAATTGGAACCATTTTACAGCACTCTAATAGAAGCCAGCTTTTTATATTCAAAACCAAAAAAAAAGTATATTTTCAAAATACCTAGTAATTTCTTGAAATTGTGTCAATCTGTTTTACAAATTTGATCTGATTAATAATAATATTCAAAACAAAAAAAAGTATATTTTCAAAATACCTAGTAATTTCTTGTAATTCTGTCATTCTGTTTTGCAAATTTGATCAGATTGATAAAAAAGTACTACTGGGATAAATGTGAGATGTATTGGACCAAATAATAAGCTCAAGTTGTTTCTAATATTGTAAGGGTATTCTCAATGTTTTCAGAATACTGTAAAATTCTTGAAGGTATAAAGTATAAATAAATATTGTTCATGCAGATGATCCAAAATACTAAGACATATTTTCTGTGTTTCAGATGTACGACAAATCGTGCTACAAGTATCATACCAGCAGAATTATTTGATGGGAGTAAAACATAGGAGCAGGATCTCACCTCATACAAGGTTGGTATTCTTACTTTCTTAGCAATTAATTATCTGTCCATCTGATGTCACAATGTTCTAATAAAAAGATGTGGTTTGATTGCCAATGAAAAAACTCCCCACCAGAGACCAAATGATGTAGAAGTTTACAAATATATCTTTCTTGGTTGGCAATGTGACAGAGCTGCTTAAAACTGTTTCACTCAGTCAACTTATGAACATGATGTACTGGAAATAACCAGTTGATTAAAGTAACTACTTTTATTGTTGTTCTTCATCATAACAGTTGCTGTAGAGTCTTCACCTATATGAACTAAAATGTTTATACTTAATAACAATGTCAAGATTACCCCTATGGTTAACTTGAACATTATATGTGCAATAATGGTAACATGACTCCAACTGGAGGTATCAACTGTATTAAATAAAGAGACCAAATAGGAAAATTTTATGAAAAGATTATTAGATGTCAAAAGAATGAAATAATTGTCGATGTATTTTGGTTATTTTTAGTTTTTGTCAGAATACCTCACCTCCTTGTATTCATATCTGAAATTAGAACAAAATGACGCCTTTTTGAGAATTTTTAATCTAAGCCTGCTTGAGGGACCTAAATCGGGGAAAATATTTCTATAGTAGTGACATTAAGTCTTCAGAATAGTACTGAACTGCTCTCCATTATTGCTGTAAAACCTTTTTGTTCAAAATTCAAGTGCTGTTCCCATATTCATTTGAAATTTTTGTTATCCAATTGAATTAACTAATTAAATTGTTGTTTGTAGTGAGGACTCAGGAACAATTGAACTGATGAACTTTGAACTGATAAACTTGGAAACATCTGAAAGGTATACATAAGAAAAACAGACCACCTCTAGAATAAGAAAAAAGAAAGATTAACTCATAGAGTAAAGGGTAAAAACAGACCACATAGAATAAGGGAAGAGGAAGATTAACTCATAAAGTAAAGGGTAGACAAAACTAGCAACACTTTGAAATTAACAAGAGCAATAATCAACCATCTCAGAGGTTAGGTCTCTGACTGACTCAACTGATGAACTTATAACAAGCTTAACAGATTATCAGCATAGTAGAACAATGAACACATCAGAGACAAAATCTTCTTGGCAATGAAAATATATGACTGAAATTTCATAATTGTATATGGTCAGTGGGAGAGAGAGAAAGATGTAGAATGGTCAGAGTGGGAGAGGAAGAACACTTATGATGATGATGAGGGGAGAAATAAAGAACAATTATTGCAACTGGTAAATTTGTCTTCAACCAAACTCATGGCTTGTGTTGATGTGTCTAACCTTAGACATCTGATATTTTTGTCGAGCCTTCGACTTTTGTCGAAAAAGCGAGACATAGCGAACCTACATTCCGTCGGCGTCGTCGTCGTCGGCGGCGTCCACAAATATTCAGTCTGTGGTTAAAGTTTTTGAAATTTTAATAACTTTCTAAAACTATCATGGATTTCTACCAAACTTGGACAGAAGCTTGTTTATGATCATAAGATAATATTCAAAAGTAAATTTTGTAAAAAAAAAATTCCATTTTTTCCGTATTTTACTTATAAATGGACTTAGTTTTTCTGCCAGGAAACATTACATTCACTCTGTGGTTAAAGTTTTTGAAATTTTAATAACTTTCTTAAACTATCCTGGATTTCTACCAAACTTGGAAAGAAGCTTGTTTATGATCATAAGATAGTATCCAGAAGTAAATTTTGTAAAAAAAAATTCCATTTTTTCCGTATTTTACTTATAAATGGACTTAGTTTTTCTGCCAGTTAACATTACATTCACTCTGTGGTTAAAGATTTTAAAATTTTAACAACTTTCTTAAACTATCCTGGATTTGTACCAAACTTGGACAGAAGCTTGTTTATGATTAAAAGCTAGTATCCAGAAGTAAATTTTGTAAAAAAAAAAATCCATTTTTTCCGTATTTTACTTATAAATGGACTTAGTTTTTCTGCCAGTTAACATAGTACATTCACTCTGTGGATAAAGTTTTTAAAATTTGAACAACTTTCTTAAACTATCCTGGATTTGTACCAAACTTAGACAGAAGCTTGTTTATGATTAAAAGCTAGTATCTAGAAGGAAATTTTGTTCCATTTTTTCCGTATTTTACTTATAAATGGACTTAGTTTTTCTTCCAGTTAACATTACATACAGTCTGCAGTTTAAGTTTTTAAAACATTTATTAGATTCATAAACTATCCTGGATTTTTACCAAACTTGGACAGAAGCTACTTACAATCAAAAGATAGTATAGAGAGGAATATTATTATTAATTTTTTTCCTCATTTTTGCTGAGCCTGTGATTAACAGCAAAAAGTAGGCGAGACACTGGGTTCCGCGGAACCCTTACGAATTTTTATTATCTAGAGCTCTGTTTGAAAGAAAATGTAAAAAATAATATGAAAACAAAATTTAAACCGTTCTAGATAATAAACATTAAGGGTGGGCATATTTTAAATTATTTTTTTTCACCAATGTATTTATGAAATTTAAAACTTTAAAGTGAGAATGTTTAATTGGACGTACAATTGTTTTGATTTTAGATATTTAGAGACAAAACCTATTCTTCTCCATTTATTACACTCTAAAAGTGTCATTAATTTGCAATGTTCTTATTTTGCAATGTCTTTGCTTATACCTCTTACTTTAGACATCCAATATTTTTATTATCTAGAGCTCTGTAAACAAAAAATTACAAAATTGCAAAAAAGTTCTAGATAATAAACATTAAGGGTGGTGTAAAAATGGTTATATTTTTTATATTTTGAATTCTTCTCCCCCTCCCCAATATATTTACGAAATTAAATACAAGAGATATTTATTGGTAAATGATTTGTGTTGGATAAGTTTTTTCCTTTCATTAGTGTATTTTAAAAAATGTTTTTTTCAAGCTGTACATTTTTCTTTGGTATTGAAAATGGCTTTGAAGTTAATATGTTTGATTGGAAGCAGCATTTTTTTATTATTAGATATTGGAGACAAATTTCACCTTAACAGTGTCTTAGATTTGCAATGTCTTTGCTTATACCTCTAACCTTAGACATCCAATATTTTTATTATCTAGAGCTCTGTAAAAAAAACCTAAAAAAATAATATGAAAACAAAATTGTAAACAGAGTTCTAGATAATAAACATTAAGGGTGGTGTAAAAAGTGGGTATATTTTGAATTCTTAAATGGCCTTAAAATTTGAATGTTTAAGGCCGCAATTAAAAATATCTTTGTTTCCCCTTACCCTACCCACCATTTTGGAAGTGGGTAGGTAGGTAGGCTTTTTTTTTTTTTTTTTTAGAGAAAATCCCTTAAATATACATGTATCTAACATACAGGAAAACACAGAAAAACAACAAATTGAACTTTATTGATACTAAAACAACATACTGTATAACGTATAATGCATGACTAGAAGACCTTACAATTTCAGACTAGAAAATGTTTGTAAATATCAATGTGTTTGTGACTTAGAGTAGACCACATATAAATTGAGACACGGTTCTATATCTTTCTTATAGTTTTATTAATTCAATTGAAAATATAAAACCCCAACGAGACTGCTACCTAGTAACATTTGATGCAAAAAATATGTACACTTGTTTTTCATTTAAGGAAATACTAGAAGCCACAAACCGTGATCCAAGCGAGTATGACTACGCCTATTAAGGCTTATTCTAGAAAACTATGAATTTATTTTTAACAATAAACTTTACCATGAAACCTTGGGCGTGCCTATGTGCGGATCAGCATTCGCTGAGTTAGCAGACCTTACAATGTTTGTTAATTCTTGAACACATTTTACAACGCTTTCAACACAGAGAAACAAAATGATAATGATAGTTGAAGTTCACCTACGAATTTTCTTGTAATGAAACAATATTCTTAGACACTGTCATAATTATACAAAGGAGAAAGATTCTTTAATGAAGGCATAGTATGATACAAGACATTAAAACCAATATCAAACCAACTGAAACATATCAATATCTGCACAGACACTGCTCACACCCAAAAAGTGTTTTCATTGAAAGGATTTATCAAGGGTGAAGTATTGAGGTATCTCAGAAACACAAGCAGCAAAACTGATCTTAAAAAAACAGTAAGAAGCTCAAACGAGGATATCAAATATCTGAAATCAACGATTTTTTTTATTAAACACAAAATACAGAAAGGGAAACCTTGCTAACACATCGCCCAGCGAAACGGGAGCAACCGCTAGTAATGTTAACAAAATTCAACCCATCTATACAGAAACTAAAAATATAATAATGAAAAACTGGCATCTTATTTCACAAAACCCTGAATGTGTGACCATATTTAATCATCAGCCCATTATAGCTTATAAAAGACATAAGAACTTACAAGAACTTTTATCAAAGCATTAGCTGGTGTAGTCATCTCGACTTTTCACAACACAATATGATGCTGAGCTCGAAAAAAATCAACTACTATTTTATCCAAAGACAACTAGTGTATGGTCCAATATCACGTACGAAATGAAACAAAATAGCATAAATAGCACGCCAATATACAACTTATTGAGTCAACCACTGATAAAGGCGAACTCAGGGATTTAAACCACAAACACGACAGAAACACCGGGCCTACGTTTAAGCTCAAGGGTGAGCTCGGATGCGCAATCGTAACTACTCGACCATTCTTGCTACGCATTTTGTTATTGGAGGCGTAGCTAGAATGGAATAGTAGTTAAGATTGCTTGGATGCATTTATTTAAAACATTATTCCATTCCAATTTCAGTATCCTTGCATACGTTGTTTACCCTTTGCTGCAAACACACGGGCGACAATGATTTCGCGGAATGTTGAAAATACGGACCATTCAAGAAACGAAATTAAAAAACGATCTTTTGAGCGAAACGAAAAAAAAAAAACAACAACGTGATTTTCGAAAAAAATTATGTCAGTCGGCGGATTTTTAGAGGGTCGGTCGGGTAAGGGGAAACAAACTTAATTTTAATTTTGGCCTAAATGGAAGTAGAATTATTTCAATTTTAGATGTTTTGAGATAAAACATAATCATCTCGGTATATATTTATACTGTGTATTATCGCTATTTTATGAAAATTTCCTTTGATCTTACTGACTGATAATTTCCTTTCTCAGCGGAGTCGAGTGATATGAAAATTATCGCTAGAAACTAAGGGGGCACGTGCCGTTGCTAATGAAATTGACAATGTCGTCATATGTAAAATAGCGATAAACAGATTATCATTGGTCATCTCAACTCGATTGTTTTTCTCGCTTGAGCCGGAAAAAGCGAGAAAATCAATCTCGTTGAGATGATCAACGATAATCTATAATAACTGTGTCTTAAATTTTGCAACATTGTGATTTTGAATGTCTTTGTTAACTCTAACTTTTAACATTTGAATTCCATTCAGTATTAAAATAATATGTGATATATTATAATGTGATTATAATATGTGATACAAATTTTTCTTGTTATTCTTTGTTATTAAGGATATTGGTATTAAATGTTTTTGTCTCACCTGCCACAAAAACTTCAGAATGAAAGACATAGGCATCTGGCGGCGGCAGAAACTATTTGTATTAAGCTTTATATTTCAGTAATTGATAGGCTTGGAGGATTCATACCATTAATACAGACAGATGCCATATGTTTGGAAGTTTCCGTCTGTCACATGTCTGTTGTCCTTGATCTCATTTTCATGGTTCAGCAACTGCTTTAAAAAAGTTTTTTTTTATTTAAATTTCTCAATGATGAGTAATAGGATTTGATATATGGGTCATTGCAATGTCTATATGTTCTTCAGACAGGGTTCACGTGATTCAACCTCATTGATCAAGGTGAAAGTTACATGATTGGATCTGCTTCCCAGATGCTGTAAGCAGAAGTTCTACTTTATTTGGTGTATGGAATTATTGTAAGGTCAGTCTGGCAGGTTTTATCTGACCTTGACCTCATTTTCATTGTCTAAATGTTAAGTTTTCCTGGTTAATATGAAAATAAGGAGATGTGGTATGATTGCCAATGAGACAACTATCAACTAAAGTTCAAATGAAGTGGATGTAAGCATTATAGGCAATAGTACAGCTTTCAACAGCTAGAAAAACCCATACTGTGTAGTCTGCTTTAAAAGGCCCTGACATGAAAAATATGAAACAATTCAAATGACCTAATTTATAACAAAACTATTTGTGAAAAACAAATATGAGACATGAACCAACGACAGCCATAGAACTGCAGGTTCCTGACTTCGTCGCAGGCACTTAAAGCATGTGGCAGGGTTTAACAAGGGCTCAACCCTCCCCTAACCTGGGAAAGCCTAAGGAAAAGAGCTTTTATTGTTTTTCACTATCTCAGTCACAGTGAGGCCTTCAACACAGAGCAAACAAAAATTGCCTCACTTGTACTGCAAGTTTAAGATGACACCTAGCAGCAGTTTGAGTGGAATACATTGCAAGATGATTCCAATCAGGCCCGGTTAAAAAAATGAACATACTGGAAAGTAGTACATATTTAAAACAAAATTGTTCCTATGCATCGGTGTAAATTATGTATGGAATGATTGTAAGGTGTACATATCTGGCAGATTTCCTCATTTTCGTGGTTCTTGTATCGATATCTAGTATTCATGATTTGGTCTGTTTCTTGTATACTACAAGGAATAGGTCAACTATATTTGGTGTTTGTAATGATTCTAAGGTGTCTTTCTGGCTTGGTTTATCTGAACATGACCCAAAACTATCAGCATAAAATAAATTATAAATAGTATTTTTAAAGCACTGGCCAGACATTTCAGCATGTGCTCTCTTGTTTTCCTTGGAAGGAGAATAATGTTTAAAAAAAACTTAATTTGATTAAACATGTCGGATGTTTATCCTTCTTGATCTAGTTAAAAAGAAATAAAGGAGATTTGATAATGGTTATGAGAAAACTATCCATAAATCAAAAGGACAATGGTGTGAGTAGTTGCTGTCACTGTAATGCCTTCGAAAATGAACAAAACCTCTACCATATAGTTAGATATGAAAGGCACCTGTATGACTGATACAATTCAAAAGAGAAAACATAACAGCCTTTTTGATGGTACAATAATCATCAAAAAACAAATATGATGGACAGCAACCCCAAAAAAAACTACTGTATTGCAGGCTCCTTACTTGGGACAGACATGTACAGTTTGCAGCGGGGTTGAACATAATTGTGAGTGCTCAATCCTCCCTCTAGCATTAACAAGTGGTGTAATAACACTGGAACAAAGAGTATAGGTCGGTTGGAAAGGGTTTAACTCATTGGATGAATAAGAATACAACCAAAAAAGACGGTGTACAAATCTTGAAGATTACTATGTATACCTGCCTTTACTGAAAGCTAGTTCAAAAGAAAATAAGGAGATGTGGTATGATTGCTAATGAGATGACTATACACTATGGTAAAAAGGATTCAAATTTAAGCAATTATAGTTCATTGTACCTCAAATGGTCGAGTAGCAAGACATAGGGATGCTAATCTGTCATAGTCATGATCGATGGTATAAACAAGATACTTCTTATTTTGTGTACAAGGATTTGTGGTCTGAATTTTGACCATTTTTTGTGTACTTTTTGGAACCATTGTAGATAAAGACTGTAAAAAGCAAAAATCATCAGCATGGCAAGATCTATACAAATAAACATGACTAAAATTGTGAGTTATATCCCTTGAAAAACGTTTTTAACACATTTTGTGCTTTTTTGTTGAAACTACAGTAGATTGAAACAGCAAAAAATACAATCAGGATTATTTTTTTCCAATCAATTGACATGGCCAAAATTAGCATTCAACTTTATTAAGGACTTAAGTGCCCAGAAACAATCATAATTATTCTTATTGCATAATATCAATTTTATGCAAAATGCTATGGGAGCGATACAGAACACTTTTAAGACACAAATAGGTCAGTATCTCAATTATAAGGAATAGTAGGTCAACTATGTATGTAAGCCAACATGGCTAAAAATAAATGTTTAAGAGTGTATTGCCCCAACTTAAGTATATGACCTGTTTTTGCAATTTTTTTATTTTAAATATAAAATAAGGAGCTTTGGTATGACAGCCAATGAGACCACTATCCACCAAAGGACAATGTTAAAAGGATGCATACAAATATAGATTATCATACAGCACAGGGATGTCTCAACCAGTGGCAGATCCAGAAAATAATTCCAAAGGGGCGGGGGGGGTTTGCACTGACTGCTAAAGACGTTTGGCTCATATTGATATTTACTAAAATCCCTACCCATACATATATTTCATAAGACAAGTCAACCCATTTGTAATATTTCCCAGCTATCTTAATACAATCTGTGACATGTTATTTAGATGTTATCCGCATGGGACCATTCACATTTATAAACCATTTACATATAAATTTCTAACCATTGATATATTTAACCTATCTGAAATTGCACCCCATTGATATTTTTAACATTCAAAAAAATGAATTCAATTGGCATTGTCTGTGCATACCTTCATATAGGAAGAGCCCCCCCCCCCCCCCCATACCTCACAGCCTTAAAATATGAGAAAAAATCCACACCAAATATAGTAAGCTGTATTTTTACAGCCAGAGATAAGAAAACTTGAAAAAGATACATCAGAGAAAAATTAAAAAATATGGTAACCAACAATTATAGACTACGAAGGCTTTGGACAAACACCTAAAGAATGTGGCAGCTAGTAATAAACTCTTTGTCTCGTGGGCAATTCTACCATTTCTCCTTATTTTTATATTGTGAGAACTTTATCCTAAACAGTGGTGTAACAGCACGACATAAAAAAACTAAAAGTCAGATGGCTGACTAAATTAACCAAGCTTGACTCAGTATGCATATAATCTTGAAACCTACAAAGAAAATTGGTGGTTGGGTTACGGAGGTCTATCTAACAGTCCAATATTTATGTACAAGTTATGTAACCAGTCATTCATGCAAAAAATGTAGGTCATAGTTCCAAATGTTAATATAGACCTTCAATATTATTCAAGGATTGCCCCCTGACATCACATTTGACCTTTAACAGCTCCTTAGATCAGGACAATATATAGACAAAACTGAACCTTTTATTCAAACATAATTGTTGTTCAAGAAGATTCGATTTTAACATCAAACTTAGTTACTCAGTTGGGGATCCAGGATTTACAAAAACACGGGGAATCATCCATCTGCATTAACCACACATGTAGCTCCATAAAAGGAGGGAGCAGGCCTCATGGTCCCTCTTAATCCATTTCTGTTACTACACTTTGGTAAGTATTTAAAGATTTGTTCATTAAGTTAGTTCTCTTAAAGCCTTGTATTTTTTTTAGGTATGAATTTTAACTATAAAACTATCCAAGTTGTGAACACTCAAATAATGTCATTCCTCCGTGAGTTGCAGTTTCTTAGATTTGTGGTTCTTTTTCCAAGAAATCTTTCAAAATGAATTCATTGTTAGTTTATATACTGTTCGGAGGATGAAAGATACCAAAGAAAAATTTGTATTGATAAATCTAAAACAAACATATATTCAAAAAGGGCTCTCTGTTTGAAATCTTTCATTTGAAACCAAAATTAACAAATTATTTTACATATTTTGGAAGTTCCAGTTATGCATAGAAACTATTTTGTTTTAAATCTATGTATTATACATACAATATTTCCTGACAATTTATCCAACATTTATCACAATGTGACTGGTGGTTGTCTAAATGCTTATGTTGTTGCACGCTTCAGTGTGATTGTCAGGCTTAATTATGACAGCATATGTTTGATTTCTTTGCCAGATTTATTTCATTGGTATAACACCATGGCTTTTTTGTTCTTCTATTCACAGTTGTGGCATGATCATCAGTTTGCAAAGAATTCCGCTCAAACTAGTGCTAGGGGCTGTCTCTTAACTTGTAGTGTGGTGTGAGATTTTGCTCTGTGTTGAAGCCCAAACTGTAACTTTGAGATAGAGACCAGCAATAAAAGTGTTGTCCTGTGCTTTTTATATTTTTTGCTATACATGTACTGATTTTGTGTCATGAATGATACCCCTTTCTTTCTTTTCTATTACTTTCTTGTATGTTCTTCCTAACTAGGTCCATAACTTGAGGTTCTACCCCTTCAGTTATCTTTTCTCGTTCAATTTTTTATGTAAAGTTACAGAAATGTAACAACAAATAAAAGGAGATAAGGAGTAAATATCAATGTGACAGCAACCAAACAACACAAACAACCAGACATCTTGAAGTAGGTATGTTGATATTACAGTTATGAACAAGGGTGATAACAAATTCAACAAGAAAAGCACATACTTTGAAACTCTTCAATAACAAGTAAATATCAGAATATCATACAAGTAAGAGGTTTAGCTAGCTATAAAACCAGGTTTAATCCACCATTTTCTACATAAGAAAATGCCTGTTCCAAGTCAGGAATATGACAGTTGCTATCTATTTGTTTGAAGTGTTTGAGCTTTTGATTTTGCCATTTGATTAGGGACTTTCCGTTTAGATTTTTCCTCAGAGTTCAGTATTTTTGTTATTTGACCTTTTATAGAAGGCAAAAAAGTCAGTATTGTTTCTTTTTTTAATGGATAATAAAGGGGAATCTGACAATGGTTTAAAGGAATTAAGAATAGTGTAAACATTGAAATGAGATCAAGGTCAAGAAACACCACATGATGTATTTTCAAACCAAATATATTTTGTGTATTTATTTTACCAGTTCTTATACTTATAAGTGGCAAAAATAATATGTGTGATCAAAAGTGTGAAAGTTAGGTCAAAGTTGGATGACCTTGTCTGACTAACGTTTACTTTACAACAAAGTTTTTAGAGGTCAGATATTGAAGGTGAAGGTTAATAGTTTACAAATTGATTTTATCATAATGATTGATGAGATTACACAATGTCAATGAATCATTTGAAGGTTATTCCATTAATAATGAACATGGGAGAGTAGGAAAGGGAAGTTTCATCTTAAGACATAAGTCATTGGTCATTTATAATTGTATATCAATTTGATGTATGTAAAATTACTCCTGAATAATGATGGTGGGGGGGATCCCAGAAGTTCATTCCTACCCTCCCAATATAAAAATAAAAAGATGTGATATGATTGCTAATGAGACAACTCTCCACCAGAGACCAAATTACATAGAAGTAACAAATCCATTTCAAAAGAACAGCCCTATTTAAATTGTGGTATTCTGGACATATAAACACAAACTTAGTAAGAAGATAAAGCAGGATATAATTACTTGTTTATTATGTTTATTTTACATATGTCTGCAAATGAAAGACAGAATGCACCACAATTACCAGTAAATAAACAGTTAACATTGATCATACATAAACATAATACATTTGGCAATAATCATCTGAACAAGTCTGTTACACTTCTGTTGCAATTAGTAAAGGTTAAAAATTGTCAATTCTCTATTTTGCTTGGAACAAATGCTTTGCTCAGCATGATTAGCTTAAAGTCAATAGTTTCATTTTCCTAATACATTGTACAACAGCATATGTAGCATGCATACATTAATTTTACATTTTGTCTCAAGAAATATGTTGTCCATTAACATATGGTTTAGAAATTAAAAAAAAATCATACCATTTTGCATAATATACCATGTAAATGTGTATACACTTATCTCTGAATACATAAAAACATATGCAAAAACCCTCACATTTAACAATGCCAAAAAAGTCACAGAAAAATTTCTTAGGACAAATTTTCATTTTGAATTTTCTACTGTAGACATGCCACTTCGTTCCATTATTTTAATTGGCACTTCTGAATAGTCTGACAATGAATATGTTTATTTTACATATGTCTGCAAATGAATATTCATCATGTTGAATGTGGGCAGTATATGGAAGAAGAATAGTTGCAAAAGAATAAAGATTCCTCACTTAGCAGAACAAGTACCTAACGCTATACTTTCCATAGCTCCACTTAGAAATATATTTAAAAGTTGAAAAAAACAAATAAACATTTGGAAACAGTGGAGAAATAGATTCTTTCACAAACAAATCAGTTGAATATATTGTGGAATGAATATTCATTACAGTAATGTTAGTACCTAGCTTAATTGCCGGGAATGGAGGAACTCTAAATGACAAAAAATAATGACACACAGGTTATAAAAAAAGACTGGAATCTTAACAACTAAATTAAAAATAAATTTATTATTGTGATTTATAACTGTGAAATCCTACATGTCAATAATGCTTCAAAAATTTACAACGACATTTTTTAGGCGAAAATAATTCCATCACAAATAATGCAATAAAAAGATACTGAAAGATTTCCAAATTTACAATAACAAATAGATGAAATTAGTATTCCATTGTTGGTCTTCATCTTCATAAAGTCTTTACACTGAATGTACCCAACAAAGATATACACAGGACTTTTTATTTAACAGATATTGATCAATTTGACCAGATGTTATTGCATGCAAATCAATGTGTCAAAAAACGGTTGAAAAATGCCAAAAACAAAAATATATTTACATTTACCATAAAATGTACATGTGTCAAAATTTACACCAAAATTGATCTGACAAGTAAATATCATGCATTGATTGGTGGAGAAACAAACAACTGCACATTTATCAGAGATGTTATATTTATAGCATGGACTAGTTATACCAGTTATAATATGATCAAATAAAATGTCCATGTATTAAAATTAAAATGTATACCAAAATTTCTTTGATAAGTAAATATCATGCATCGATTGGTGGAGAAACAAACAAACAACTGCACATGTATCAGAGTTCTTATATCAACAGCATGGACTAGTTACACCAGTTTTAATATGATCACAGATATTCTAATGTCTTTTAATGGTTTTATTTTTCTTTATTTAGAGCTTGAATGAATTCTTCTAACTTGTCTTGAATCTGTCTGACTGTTTCTGTAAAAATATAAATACAGATTAAACTGCAGGAATGTTGTGCCAAATTTTTACATCACTTATATACAATACTGAATCTTTACCATAATGGACCATTTCAAAATTCAAATTCGTTCCCCGTATATTTTGAAGAGTAATTTTTAGCATTCTCCAATTCTGAAAAGAGTTCTCCAATCATATTCCTTCTTTTCTATTCTAATGCAACTGGCTTATATTAGCATTGTTGCTTATTACCATTAAAACACTTTATTTCTGACCCTGCAAATCTAACAGATATCAACATCAGGTTGACAAGTGACATACAAAAGTGAAAAAAACGTGTATGACTGCACAGATAATGATATGATTAATAATTAGTATCATCAAATTGTGAATCACTTTTCATAGTTTCAAGTAGTTATAGAGCTTATGCCAACTTTCATTGGTTGTTCCACTCAAGACTTGTAAAAAATGTTCTTCCTAAAGATGACCTTGATTGATTAATTATTTGTTGTTTCTTCAATGTTTAGCGGAAAATATTTCAGAAGAATACATTAAATAACAAACCAATCAGAGAGGTGCAGCAAATTGGGTCAATAGGATGAAAATTTGAACTGTCATATAGAAATAAAAGTGTCAGTTGTTGGATAGAGTCAGAGATTTGACATTGCAAAAGGTCACATACCAAAGTTTATCTTGGTGTTTGGCATATTTTAAACAAATGAAAATAAAATGCTTCTCTGAGCGCAGCCTGATACGACCGCAGAGGTCGAAACCTGAACAGTTGGGGCAAATTTGGACACAATATTCAAGCTTGATACTGTCTGAATTTGGATTGTGATCAAATTTCTGACACAATATAGGTTTCTGACACAAAATAAATGTGGTCAAAGATCTTACAAATCTATTGCGCAATACTGTGCAATTTAAGGTTTCTTCTTTCTTCTTGAAACTTTTCAAAAATTTGAAATTTGTAAAAATTTTGAAAACAAAATATGAAGCCCTTAAAAAAATTGGAAGCCTCACCATTTTTGAATCCCTCCTTGGAGCAATTACCTCCAAACTCAATCCCAGCCTTTACTTTGTAGTATGGAACCTTGTAGTACAATTTCAGAGAGATCCATTCACTTAAACACAAGTTATTATCTGGAAACTAGAAAAATGCTTGTTTTTGGCCCCTTTTTTGGCCCCTCATTCCTGCATGTATGGGACAATTACCCCCAAACTCAATCCCAGACTTCCCTTTGTGATATGGAACCTTGTGGTACAATGTCAGAGAGATCCATACACTCACACACAAGTTATTGTCTTGAAACTATAAAAATGCTTGTTTTTGGCCCCTTTTTGGCCCTTAATTTCTAAACTGTTGGCACCATAACCCCAAAAATGAATCCCAACCTTCTACTTGTGGTATTAAACATTGTGGTACAATTTCAGAGCAATCAAAAAAAATATACACAAGTTATTATCCTGAAACTAGAAAAATGCTTGTTTTTGGCCCCTTTTGGGCCCCTAATTCCTAAACGGTTATGACCATCATCCCCTAAATCAATCCCAACCTCCCTATTATGGTATTGAACCTTCTTAAAAAAATTCATAGAGATCCATTCACTTAAACTAAAATTATTGTCCGGAAACCAAATGTGTCTTCGGACGACGACGCAGACAACGACATCATACCATTATATGATCCCAAAAAAATTTTTGCGGCCGTATAAAACTAACTGTTATGAACTTTCACAGTATAAAAAAAATATATTAAACTCCACAATACAAACATACACAACTTACTTAATTCTTCAGCAAGTGTAACTCTTCTTCCTGTTAACAATGTCTTCAAAGTGTTTTTATTTTCACTATATTCTTCTAATACTTCTTTAATTATTCGTTCCAATCTTCTGGCTGTAAAATATACAATGTTTGAATATAGATAAGTCTTTAAATCACAAAAATCCTAAATAGATTGATGTAAATAAACTCATGATAGATACCAGGATTAAAATTTTGAACGCCAGAAGCATGTTTCGTCTACAAACTTATAGATTGATTAAACAAGAACATGTGTCCATAGGACACCAAGCCTCGCTCACAATATATCATTTCTTTTTTCAGTGAACTACGAAATCTGGGTCAAAACCCTAATTTGACGTGTCTTAAAACATTCACATCATAATGTTCATGTGTACTAAGTTTGTAGCTGCTGTGACAGAAGTTCACCATAAACTACCTTAACACAAGACTTCAACCTGAAACTGGTCAGACAGATGCACAGACTTGAAAACATTATAGTAAGTGGTGCATAAAAACACCTGTGTGTTAGGTCCTATTCAGCTATTTATGTAAATGGATAGTCAGGCTGAATTCAGACTTAACTATTGATCGCTACTTACAAGTCTGCACTTTGCACATGATTTCTCTTTCATGATTTTATAATGCCACAAATCTGAAGAAAGTGATTTTTAAGATTTAGATTTCATCAGCAAAAACAGAAAACTAATGACAGGTTTCTTATGTTTCAATGATCACATCAATCTAGTTCCAACTCTGAACTGCAGAACTGTATTGATTTTGAACCTACTTAAAAAGAATTTAAATAGTTGTCCCTACCTTCATTATTTACAACCTGTTGTCTCAGAGCATTGCTGGTTACTTGTAACATTCTATGTAATCTCCAAAATAATACAACATCACTACAATCCAACTGTAATGGAAAAACAAATAGTGATACAGCCATATGCTATCAGCTTGAAATTCAGAAATTACTAAGTTTTTATTAATGTGAAAAATGAGATAGCTCTCATCTACCTTATAAAAGTACTTACAGAAAATTGAGAAATTTTGCTTGAATTTACTATTCGGTTGTTGAATGAACAATGGACAAAAATGTGAAATTAACCATTGTAATTTAAGAAAATGATGAATACCATTATAGTTATTGGAATTTTTAAAAGTCAGCTTTTATTTATGGAAATTGTTCTGGACAGAATTTTGTGGAGTAATAAAAACACTGCAAATTTTTTTTTAAGTATTACCATTTATTAAATTTTTAAACTTGATATTCAAAAATCAGATAGCCATGAAAACTCAGCTGGTAAAATAAACTTTAGATAAAACTAAAATTAATTTCTTAAAGAACTTAATTTCAATTGATTATCTCCCCTTTACATTAGAATATATATATATATATTGCGGTATACCATCTTTTCCGCAAGTTTATTGTTTTTCTGTTTGGTATTAAATTAATAATTTTTAAGATTCATTTTGTTACATCTTGTGATACGTTTATTTGGCAATCGCCAATGGCAGTCAGCAGGGTTTAAGAACATCAGTTGTTCGACCTGTTAGTCAAATGCAAAACGTTTTGTTAAAATATACTTTTTCACTTTTTTGGTCTTTTGGAAAATGTTGTTTGTGCTGAATTTAGACTCCTCTACCAAGAAATTTGTTTTGCATGCACACGTATAAAAATTGCGGTTTTTATCCAACGCAATAATAGGTTTGAACGTTGTTTTTAATTTAGACTTGTTTATATTTTTTCGTTTGGGCTTGTATTATATGTGCCTTCCAGTTTATATAATCCGTTCATCCTATTTCGACTCTTCAAAATTCAAGAGTCTATCCTAAATGGTCAAGAGGAATTTGTCTTCGAAAAAAGTTATTTTTCTAAATTTTTAAATCAACATTTTGCTTTCCTTTTGTCTTCTTTATTAAGATATCTGTAATAAAAGAAATGTCCCTATTCCCACAATTAATACTGTTGTAGTAATTATATGTTACTCACCCCAGAATCTGAGAATCCTTCTTTGTAATAATAAAAGCCTTTTCTACATTCCTGAGCCTGTGACAAGGACTTCTTTACAAAATGTTGTCTGTATACATGGTGCCATGTTTCTTTAATCTAACAATAAAAATATTACTATCTCCATAATGTATCTAAAGTATACACAGTAATATTGGTGCCTATTCCTTTTATTCTTTTTAATCTGTAGTTTAAAGATCTTAAAACTTAAGGATATAAATTTCCTGAGTTCAGTAATTTATCTGAAATTAACTGAGTTACTGTGGATTCATTATTATTCGTTGGATACCAATTTTCGTGGATTTCATGGGTACAGGTGAACCACGAATTCAAATGTTCAACGAACTGCAAATTTTCTGAAGGGTTGTTTGCAGACTTTGGCAAAACCACGAAATCAAATATCCATGAAAATGCAGATTTTTATCAATCCACGAAAATTTGTACCCACGAAAATAAATGAACCCACAGTATGTCAATTTAACATAAAGAAAAAAAGGTTCTTTAGTATTCACAATAAAATTGATATTTAAAATTATTTAAAAGATAAACAGTCTTCATTGAAACAGAAATACATTTTACAGCTCATTTCTTTATATTCCTGCATGTTATTATTTAGACTATGCAAAGCATTAGTTATCATCTTAGCTGTAGGAAAAAAAAAATTAAACAAAAGGATAACAAATAATGACATTGTATAACAGAGGGGATTTCCATTATATCAGACATTGTGGATAAATTATTTGATTTGTATTTGTTTTTTATTGAAGTATTAATTCAAGACATACTGAGAAATCTTTATTTTAAAGTGCAAATTTCAACAAAATATATAATATCATACATTAGGTGGAGATGCATGTCTGACTGGTGTTTTTGATGAATATGAATTTTCATAGGCAAAACTATGCAGTTTGACTCGTCACAAGGATATAATGAAAACTTGCATGGAAACAATGAAACTGTGGTACTGTCCAAAACTAAATGTACTTACAAATTCCTGGTCAACTTCTACACCTTGTGAGTGTAAATTTCTTTTGACTGTTGTAAGTTCATCTGCTGCCAGTACTGACTTGTGACTCTGTAACAAAGGCATAAAGGAAAACTACTTAAAGAAGATCCTCGAAAGATACTAACTCATCACTAACAATAAGAAACATGAATATATGTTAGTGTATGCATCTAACCTTGAAAAAGCTTTGAAAGATATAACATAAATTTAAACAGCCAAGTGTAATGTTTGCATACAAATAAAATAAAAAAATACATAGAAGAATGTAATTCTACTTTTCTATAACAATATAAATGACTGTTACCATCATTTTTTAAGAGTTATTCATTCAATCCAGTGTGTTTGTTTTCTCCTTAAGGGTAACTTACAGCCTTAGCTTGATCTCTCTGTTTATGTTGTTCTGTTTTATACATGTGTACCTGTGTGGTGTGTAATTCAGTGTGTTTGTTTTCTACTTAAGAGTAACTTACAGGTTCTCTACTAAGAATCTTATCCAGTTCAGCCTTAGCTTGATCTCTCTGTTTATGTTGTTCTGTTTTATACATGTGTACCTGTGTGGTGTGTAATTCAGTGTTTTTGTTTTCTACTTAAGAGTAACTTACAGGTTCTCTACTAAGAATCTTATCCAGTTCAGCCTTAGCTTGATCTCTCTGTTTATGTTGTTCTGTTTTATACATGTGTACCTGTGTGGTGTGTAATTCAGTGTTTTTGTTTTCTACTTAAGAGTAACTTACAGGTTCTCTACTAAGAATCTTATCCAGTTCAGCCATAGCTTGATCTCTCTGTTTATGTTGTTCTGTTTTATACATGTGTACCTGTGTGGTGTGTAATTCAGTGTGTTTGTTTTCTACTTAAGAGTAACTTACAGGTTCTCTACTAAGAATCTTATCCAGTTCAGCCTTAGCTTGATCTCTCTGTTTATGTTGTTCTGTTTTATACATGTGTACCTGTGTGGTGTGTAATTCAGTGTTTTTGTTTTCTACTTAAGAGTAACTTACAGGTTCTCTACTAAGAATCTTATCCAGTTCAGCCTTAGCTTGATCTCTCTGTTTATGTTGTTCTGTTTTATACATGTGTACCTGTGTGGTGTGTAATTCAGTGTTTTTGTTTTCTACTTAAGAGTAACTTACAGGTTCTCTACTAAGAATCTTATCCAGTTCAGCCATAGCTTGATCTCTCTGTTTATGTTGTTCTGTTTTATACATGTGTACCTGTGTGGTGTGTAATTCAGTGTGTTTGTTTTCTACTTAAGAGTAACTTACAGGTTCTCTACTAAGAATCTTATCCAGTTCAGCCTTAGCTTGATCTCTCTGTTTATGTTGTTCTGTTTTATACATGTGTACCTGTGTGGTGTGTAATTCAGTGTTTTTGTTTTCTACTTAAGAGTAACTTACAGGTTCTCTACTAAGAATCTTATCCAGTTCAGCCATAGCTTGATCTCTCTGTTTATGTTGTTCTGTTTTATACATGTGTACCTGTGTGGTGTGTAATTCAGTGTTTTTGTTTTCTACTTAAGAGAAACTTACAGGTTCTCTACTAAGAATCTTATCCAGTTCAGCCTTAGCTTGATCTCTCTGTTTATGTTGTTCTGTTTTGTACTGCCAACTTAACCATTGTTCACTTGTGCTTGGTCCTGTCATCTCTTTTAGTTTATTTTCAGCTGAAAAATATCAGAAACGGTTTTGATTTTTTTTTTAAATAATCAAAAGGCTTATACAGACAAGAGACATATGCTCCTTTGTTCGAAGAAATTATAATTATAATAAAATATTATACAGCAGACTTTTGAAGGTACATATTAAAAGGAAGCTACATAAACAGATTGTATTATGGATTCGTCAAGTTACTTAGATCTTTTGTACCAGTGGCATCAAGTTTTGCATCGCTGCTGACCCAAAAGTTATCAATGTCATATCTTAAAATAATTATAAATATCCAATGCTTGACATTTCACAGATTTTCTGTTGTATCATAGAGTTGTTAGGCTATCTACTATAGCTATTATCAAAGTTATTTAGATATTGGTTTATTTTATTTGGAATTTATTGCATTTTTTCATCTAGAATTAATGGTTCTTAGCAGGTGGTCAAGCAATTGTTTGTATATAAAATAAATACTTGAATACAGGTTACTTTCTCTCTATAGTTGCTCAAAACTCAAAAAGTATTTCATTGATACTTGCACAGAAAACAAGAAATGATTGTAACAGGATGCTGTTACGAAGTCTCCCAAACGAAGCTCCCATAATTCGTAATTCCCAGGGTCGCCTGACATTGGGCAAAGTCTAGTGAAAATTGGTTTGGTCCAGTAAAGTTATATGCATTAGTGATGCCTGGGGACTAACCCTGTATATCATTCAAATCATCTTGGCATGACAAACCAGAATATATATGGTTTAGGGGTGGGGATCTTGACCATTTACAAGATATTAGAACTTTCTCAAATGGCAGGGGGTCGGGATGACCCCTGGGGACTAACCCTGTATATCATTCAAACCATCTTAGCATGACAAACCAGAATATATATGGTTTAGGGGTGGGGATCTTGACCACTTACAAGATATTAGAACTTTCTTAAATGGCATGGGGTGGGGATGACCCCTGGGGACTAACCCTGTATTTCATTTCATGTGCTTTATCATGACAAACCAGAATATATATGGTTTAGGGGTGGGGATCTGGACCATTTACAAGATATTAGAACTTTCTCAAATGGCAGGGGGTTGGGATGACCACTGGGGACTAACCCTGTATATCATTCAAACCATCTTAGCATGACAAACCAGAATATATATGGTTTAGGGGTGGGGATCTCGACCATTTACAAGATATTAGAACTTTCTCAACTGGCAGGGGGTCGGGATGACCCCTGGGGACTAACCCTGTATATCATTCAAACCATCTTAGCATGACAAACCAGAATATATATGATTTAGGGGTGGGGATCTTGACCATTTACAACATATTAGAACTTTCTCAAATGGCAGGGGGTCGGGATGACCCCTGGGGACTAACCCTGTATATCATTCAAACCATCTTAGCATGACAAAGCAGAATATATATGGTTTAGGGGTGGGGATCTTGACCATTTACAAGCTTAAGATATTAGAACTTTCTCAAATGGCAGGGGGTCGGGATGACCCCTGGGGACTAACCCTGTATATCATTCAAACCATCTTAGCATGACAAACCAGAATATATATGGTTTAGGGGTGGGGATCTCGACCATTTACAAGATATTAGAACTTTCTCAAATGGCAGGGGGTCGGGATGACCCCTGGGGACTAACCCTGTATATCATTCAAACCATCTTAGCATGACAAACCAGAATATATATTGTTTAGGGGTGGGGATCTTGACCACTTACAAGGTATTAGAACTTTTTTAAATGGCAGGGGGAGGGGTGACCCCCTAGGGACTAACCCTGTATTTCATTTAATGGGTTTTATCATTTAGAACATTTTCAATTAAAAAGATTGTGTCTATCTCAAACGGTTTTCAATTTATAATCATTTGAAAATTTTAAAAAATAAAATCCCATAGGGTTCTATAGTTAAACCCTCAATTCTTTTTGCCCCTCAAAGTACCCCTTTATAAACCCCATTGCACAAATAAAACCCTGATTGCACCACTAGACATGTTAGTCTAACATATTGTGAAACCCTAAGTTAATCTGACAAGCGATTTTGGAGAACGGGTGCGGACAAGTTCAAATTTAAAAGCGGCGGAAGAGGAAGAAGAAGAAGAAGAAGAAGAAGAAGAAGAAGAAGAAGAAGAAGAAGAATAATAATAATAAGAACTGAGCAAAAACAATAAGTCTTCCCAAACTTCGTTTGGGAGACTTCATAATAAACAGCTGTGCCATGAGCACATGATACGCCCATTGCTTTTTCAAAGAATAAAGTTCAATAACTCCTCACTGTCATATCAGAAATTTATAAAAAACTAAAGGGAGGTTGTTTTAATAGATATAAACCAGTCACCAAAGTTTCATGAAAACTGCTCAAAGCACTTTTGAGTTATTGTCCCAAAACTGGAAAATCACCCCTTTTTTTATGAATAAAATCCCATAACTCGGAAACGTAAAATCTAAAATTTATAAAAATCTTAAGGGAGCTTATGTCAATAGATATAAACAATTCACCAAAGTTTCATGAAAACTGCTCAAAGTGTTTTTGAGTTATTGTCCAAAAACTGGAAAATCCCCCTTTTTTAATGAAAAAAAAACATAATTCGGAAACATAAAATCTAAAATTGAAAGGGAGCTCACATCAATAGATATAAACAATTCATTTAAGTTTCTTGCAAATTGGTTAAAGTGTTTTCGAGTTATTGTCCGAAAACTGAAAAATCCCCCTTTTTTTAATGAATAAAACCCCATTACTTGGAAACGCAAAATCTAAAATTTATAAAAGTGAAAGGGAGCTCACGTCAATAGATATAAACAATTCACCAAAGTTTCATGCAAATTGGATTAAGCACTTTCGAGTTATTGTCTGACATGTTGACGACGGACGGACAACTGTTTACCATAATACATCCCGTAACGGGCGTATAAAAATGTTGATTCTGTATCTATTTGCATAATATAATATTTGGTTGAGACAAAGTGGGAATTAATAATGTGTTGTCATAGCTACTTGCAACAAAACATCAGTTCCAAATAGAAATTAAATGGAATTTCTGTGCAGAAAATGTTAAGTATCAATTCCAACACAAAACCTTGGTACTGAAGGAAGAATCTCGGCTTCACAGGTAGCATGACAAGGGAGGGAAGCAGACTTAAATTAATTGATTCTTACTTTGTTGTAATTTTTCTCTGAGAGTTTCCTCCATAAATTTGACAGCCATGTCCCAATGTTGTTTGTCAGGTATTGTTTTGTCGTCTAGTGTATTTTTTTGCATAACTCTCTACAATAAAATAAAATAATGATAATATAGGTCCTTAAATTTCATATAAGCTTACAAAATTATACTTGTGGCAAATTTTCAAAATTTAGTCTGTATAAAATATGAAAACACTTTATAAATTTCATGCATCCGAAGCGATTTTCTGGATTTATCTTCATCAGGAACGCTCAAAGCTGAATATTTGAAAGCCAAGGATGCATAAGAACCGAAACAGTTGAAGAGCTATAAGACCAAAGAGGACGTAACAATAAAAGCCAAATCCATCTAAGAATAACTTTGCCTGATGGAGTTGAAACCTTAGTTTCTTAATAATTTATACATTTATAAACGGACAAACGGAAAGGTTTGTTATAAATCATGTCAATTGTTATCTTTCTGCTACTAATGTTTTTAGTGACTGCCACCTATCATCAACAACTTAACCATATGGTATATCTATGGTTGGGCCTCAGTTGCCTAGTGGTCTAATTAGTTCATATTCAGTTCAGCCTGTCAACTCTGTGGTTTTGAGTTTGAACTAAGCTCATTACAAGGTTCATGCAAATCTTATCCTAATCCTAATTAACAAGGATTGCAAGTTTTGTTGACGAAGGTTGGGAGTTCTCTCTGGTTATCCAGCTTCCTACACCAATAAAAACTGGAACAGAAACAATTGTGTTTAAAACCAGCAAACAAACCCTGATATATTCAGCTTTACACTAAGGTTTATAGCTTTCACTACAAAGTTACCAAGCTAGCTTTAAAAGTGATTTCCCTCTGATGTTTAGAAATACTGTTATCTACATGATCTATGGCCATAAACTTACCAAACTGTCCTCTGCTTTGCTCTCCCAATGATGTTTTGCTTTACTGGTAGCTACCACTGCCAACTTTAACTGGTCAAAAATTTCATCATGATCTTTACCCTTCTTGTCTTCTTCAACGATTCTCTGGAACTCATCATGAAGTGTATCCCATCCAACCTTTAAACAACAAACATATACAATCGATGATTTGTGTTTACTGTTTTTATGTTCCTTATTTTTGTGCCTCGTACCAATCTTTTGAGTTAGGCCAATTGCTACTGTTTTACAGTTTGTTCTTATGTTATGCTGTTACACCACTGTCCTACGTCTTTATGTGCCTGTAATTCAGTGGTTGTCGTTGATTCATGTCTGTCCTATTTGTTTTTGTAAATTGTTTTGTTATAAACTAGGCCGTTAGTTTTCTCTTGAATTGTTTCACATTTTTCATAACAGGCCTTTTATAACTGACTATACGGTATGGGTTTTTCTCCTAGTTGAAGGACAAATGGTTGCCTATAATTGCTTAAATTCACTTCATTTGAACTCTGGTGGATTTGTCTCATTGGCAATCATACCACATCTCCTAATTTTAATACATTAAAATTAACAGTATTATTCAGCCTGATTTACCTTTCACATTGGTTTAAAGGACACAAAAAAATAATGGCTTGTAATTTATTTACCTATTGATTTATTTTTTATATTTATGACCTATCCTTAAATGTTGTACATGTCAGGGAAAACTGCAAAATCTGTCAAAATGCAAATCGATATATTGAATTATATTCTAAAATTTATTTTGAAATGGTTAGCAGGCTTTCTCTGAAAAATGATAATGTTAGTTAACTAAAATAAAATATATCATAGATGAAACAAAGTATTTACCTCAACACATCTCTTTGGTAATACACCAGATGCCCATTTTGCTAGTTTTACATCAATATTGGTATTTAATTCTCTGAAATGGGAAAACATTTTTATACTGTGTTGTTAACATATTATGGATTATGATAATAAATAAACTTAAAAACCAAGAGTGCACACACTCAAATGTCTTGTCTACTTTACTTATCATGCTTAAATTTATGTTGAAAGTGTGTTGTATGAAGGTTATACTAAAAGTTTCACATAAACTTAAAATTATCAATTATCAATGTTAACCAGGTCAAGGTTAGATTAAACCTGACAGACATCATGTACACCATGCAATCATTCCATAAACCAAATATGCATGTAGTTGACCTATTGCTTATAGTATCTGATTAATGGACAGACCAAGGAAATTTAACACACTTTGTTCAAAGATCTACCACTATCAGTTTGGAAAAAGTTTATGAAGGTTTGACATAGTTATATTGAAGTATAAAATCATTAACCACAGTCTGTACCTAAATGTTGACTACAAAAGAAAGAATTATTTCAATTTTTTTTAAAAACAACTACAATATTATTGGAGCGAATATGATTTTTTAGAAAACAATTAAGAAATAAAATGCTTCGCTGGGCGCAGCTTGATACGACCGCAGAGGTCGAAACCCTGAACAGTTGGGGCAAGTATGGACACAACATTCAAGCTTGATACAGCTCTGAATTTGGATTGTGATTAAATATTTGACACAGCATAGGTTTCTGACACAGAAAGAATGTGGTCTAAGAACTTCAATTTTTTGAATTTACCTATTATGGTCCAATGTCCAAAATCAAAATACATGGTTAGATTCAGCATATCAAAGAACCCCATATATTCAATTTTTGTTGAAATCAAACAAAGTTTAATTTTGGACCCAAACTTGGACAAACTTGAAAACTGGTCCCATAATCAAAAATCTAAACACATGTTTAGATTCAGCATATCAAAGTACCCCAAGAATTCAATTTTTGTTAAAATCAAACTAAGTTAAATTTTGGACCCTTTGGACCTTAATGTAGACCAATTTAAAAAACGGGACCCAAAATTAAAAATCTAAAAACATGGTTAGATTTGGCATATCAAAGAACCCCAATAATTCAATTTTTGATGAAATCAAACAAAGTTTAATTTTGGACCCTTTTGACCTCAATATGAACCAATTTGATAGCAGGCCCACAAAATAAAAAATCTAAATACATGGTAAGATTCAGCATATCAAAGAACCCCATATATTCAATTTTTGTTGAAATCAAACAAAGTTTAATTTTGGACCCCAATTTGGACCAACTTGAAAACTGGGCCAAAAATCTAAAATCTAAATACATGTTTAGATTCAGCATATCAAAGAACCCCATATATTCAATTTTTGTTGAAATCAAACAAAGTTTAATTTTGGACCCCAACTTGGACCAACTTGAAAACTGGTCCCATAATCAAAAATCTAAACACATGTTTAGATTCAGCATATCAAAGAACCCCAAAAATTCAATTTTTGTTAAAATCAAACTAAGTTTAATTTTGGACCCTTTGGACCTTAATGTAGACCAATTTAAAAAACGGGACCCAAAATTAAAAGTCTAAATACACGGTTAGATTTGGCATATCAAAGAACCCCAATAATAAAATTTTTGATGAAATCAAACAAAGTTTAATTTTGGACCCTTTTGACCTCAATATGAACCAATTTGATAGCGGGCCCACAAATAAAAAATCTAAATACATGGTAAGATTCAGCATATCAAAGAACCCCATATATTCAATTTTTGTTGAAATCAAACAAAGTTTAATTTTGGACCCCAATTTGGACCAACTTGAAAACTGGGCCAAAAATCTAAAATCTAAATACATGTTTAGATTCAGCATATCAAAGAACCCCATATATTCAATTTTTGTTGAAATCAAACAAAGTTTAATTTTGGACCCCAACTTGGACCAACTTGAAAACTGGGCCCATAATCAAAAATCTAAACACATGTTTAGATTCAGCATATCAAAGAACCCCAAGAATTCAATTTTTGTTAAAATCAAACTAAGTTTAATTTTGGACCCTTTGGACCTTAATGTAGACCAATTTAAAAACGGGACCCAAAATTAAAAATCTAAATACACGGTTAGATTTGGCATATCAAAGAACCCCAATAATTCAATTTTTGATGAAATCAAACAAAGTTTAATTTTGGACCCTTTTGACCTCAATATGAACCAATTTGATAGCGGGTCCACAAATAAAAAATCTAAATACATGGTTAGATTCAGCATATCAAAGAACCCCAAGAATTCAATTTTTGATGAAATCAAACAAAGTTTAATTTTGGACCCTTTTGACCTCAATGTGGACAAAGTTGATAACGGGGCCCAAAAATCAAAAATCTAAATACATGGTTAGATTCAGCATATCAAAGAACCCCATATATTCAATTTTTGTTGAAATCAAACAAAGTTTAATTTTGGACCCCGATTTGGACCAACTTGAAAACTGGGCCTATAATCAAAAATCTAAATACATGTTTAGATTCAGCATATCAAAGTACCCTAAAAATTCAATTTTTGTTAAAATCAAACTAAGTTTAATTTTGGACCCTTTTGACCTTAATGTAGACCAATTTGAAAACGGAACCAAAAATTAAGAATCTAAATACACGGTTAGATTCGGCATATCAAAGAACCCCAATAATTCAATTTTTGATGAAATCAAACAAAGTTAAATTTTGGACCCTTTGGACCTCAATGTGGACCAATTTAAAAACGGGGCCCAAAATCCAAAAACTTAATACACGGTTAGATTCAGCATATTAAAGAACCCCAAGAATTCAAGAATAAAACCCCATTGAAGTTGATCAAGAAATAAGCAATTTATACGAAGTATCTTCTATTGCACCATACTGTGCAATTGAATATTTCTTGCTATTGTGCAATACTGTACAATTGACAATTTCTTGCTATTACGCAATATTGTGCTATTGGATATTTCTTGCTATTGCGCAATACTGTGCAATTGAAGATTTCTTGCTATTGCGCAATACTGTGCAATTGAAGATTTCTTGCAATTGTGCAATACTGTGCAATTGAAAATTTCTTGCTATTGCACAATACTTATTATATAATAATTTACACATCCTGTTTGGTGTGTATCTCCTACCATATCATTATTATTTGCTTTTAAATATTAATCAGAAATAACCAACTTAAAATGGAAAATTTTAAAAGAAAAAAAAAAGGAAAAAAAGAAAAAAAAAGAAAAAAAAAATCCCCCCCCCCCAATTTTTTGAACCCCCTTATGATTCATCACCCCCAAACTCAATCCCAGCCTTCCTTTTGTGGTATGGTACCTTGCAGTACAATTTCAGAGAGATCCATACACTTGAACACAAGTTATTGTCTGGAAACTAGAAAAATGCTTATTTTTGGCCCCTTTTTGGCCCCCAATTCCTAAACGTTTCGGGCAATTACCCCCAAACTCAATTCCAGCTTTCCCTTTGTGATATGGAACCTTGTAGTACAATTTCAGAAATATCCAAACACTTACACACAAGTTATTGTCATGAAACTAGAAAAATGCTTGTTTTTTGCCCCTTTTTTTGCCCCTAATTCCTAAAATTTTGAGGCAATTACCCCCAAAATCAATTACAGCCTTCCCTTTGTGATATGGAACCTTGTGGTACAATGTCAGAGAGATCCATACACTTACACACAAGTTATTGTCTGGAAGTTACAAAAATGCTTATTTTTGGCCCCTTTTTGGCCCCTAATTCCTTAACTGTTGGTACCATAACCCCCAAAATCAATCCCCACCTTCCTTTCGTGGTATTGAACCTTATGGTAAAATTTCATGGAGATCCATTCACTTAAACTAAAGTTAGAGTGCGAAAACCAATGTGTCTTCGGACGACGCCGGACGACGCCAGACGACGACGACGACGACGACGACGACGACGACGCCAACGTCATACCAATATACGACCAAAAAATTTTCAATTTTTGCGGTCGTATAAAAAGCCAATGAGTTCTTTCTATGCACTGTTTAGCTTTTCTGCTACGCCAAAATAACATGCAATTTGAATAAATAAACAAGAGGCTCTCAAGAGCCTAAATTGCTCACCTGTAATTTTTTGCTTAAATCTTTCATCAATGATTATTTTTGCTTTTCAATATATATTGATGAGTGGCTTAAAAATGCCATTTAAATGTTTTTTGTATCTGTCATATTTTCTTCAAAAGCAAAGAAATACATTTTACCCCTATGTTCCATTTTAGCCATAGCGGCTATGTTTCTTGACGTATAAGAAAATAAAATACAAAATTTATACTAGATACTCTGAAACTCATTCAGCCCAAGTTTGGCTTAAATTGATTCAGCAGTTTCAAAGGAGAAGATTCTTTAAAGTAAGCAAACTAGATGAACAAATTGTGAAAAATTGTCTTTAAAGGGCAATAACTCCTTAAGGACACATTTGACAATTTTGGTAATATTAACTTATTTGTAGATCTTACTTTGCTGAACATTTTTGCTGTTCACAGTTTATCTTTATCATTAATAATATTCAAGATAATAACCAAAAACTGAAAAATTCCTTAAAATTACCAATTTAGTGGCAGCAACCATACAATGGACTGTTAGTATCATCTGAAAATTTAATGGCTGATAGAACTTGGCCTAATGAACATTTTAACCTCTCATCAGATTTGCACTAATTGCTTAAGTGTTTGAGATATAAGCCAAAAACTGCATTTTACCCCTATGTTCTAATTTTAGCCATGGCGGCCATTTTTTTTTGACGAAACAGAAAATAAAACATAATTTTATTCTAGATACCCTAAGGATCATTCAGCTTAAGTTTGATTGGAATTGGTTCAGTAGTTTCAAAGGAGAAGTTTTTTTAAAGTTAGAAAACATGATAAACAAATTGTGTAAAATTGTCCTTAAAGGGCAATAACTCTTTAAGGGGTCAATTGACAATTTTGGTCATATAAACTTATTTGTAGATATTACTTAGCTGAACATATTTGCAGTTTACAGTTTATCTTTATCGTTAATACTATTCAAGATAATAACCAGAAACTGCAAAATTTCCTTAAAATTACCAATTCAGTGGCAGCAACCCAACAATGGGTTATTAGAGTCATCTGAAAATTTCAGGGCTGATAGAACTTCACCTAATGAACACTTTTACCCCTGTCAGATTTGTTCTAACTGCTTTGGTTTTTGAGATATAAGCCAAAAACTGCATTTTACCCCTATGTTCTATTTTTAGCCATGGTGGCCATGTTTTTTGACGAAACAGAAAACAAAACACAAACTTTATTCTAGATACCCTAAGGATCATTCAGCTTAAGTTTGGTTGGAATTGGTTGGGAGTTTTAAAGGAGAAGATGTTTGAAATAGTTTACACCAGACGGACGACGACGACGACGGCACTTTCCCTGTACATTTCCTATGTCACAATGATTATGATATTACATCACAGTACAAACTGATTGTTCAATGACTTCAATTATGCTAATTGAGCTTGGGTCAACCGGAGTAACTCATTCATAAAGAAAAACTCTAGATTGATCTATAAAAAACTGTTTCATATGATCTTGTAAAACAACTATCCTGGCATCAATTACAATATTATAAGCGAAAAAGCTAGTATGTTTGCTATTCTTTTCTCTTTTATTTCTTTGCATTAAATATATCAAGCTATTATCACCTAGTATAGTTGCAGTGGATAATGTGGATTTTTCTGATTTTTTTTTATGCATTAAAAACTAAGTAAAAGCCAGTATTACCCTAAGTTTTGTGCCTGTGCAGCAGGTAGATAAATACTCTCAAATATGTGTGATGCATTCTTATCCCAAATCTTCTTAGAGAATGCATCCTCCCTGCAAAAACAAAACAACATTAATATATACGATAAACTATTTAGGACTACTTTTGTAAAAGCATTCAGTTAACTATCTTGCATGTACTTATGCAATTAGGTCTAAACCATAAATTATTATACAAGTGTTTTGAACAAACATTTTGGAATAATAACATGTTTACCTTTCTATTATATAAAAGTTGTAAAGAATTCAACCCATTGTACAATAGTAAACCTTCTTATAATACTATTAATTATGTGGTGAATAAGAATTGGAGACTGTTTTTGATTAATTTTTTAAAAAAATGATAATTAAGTCATTGCTGAAGGCATTTTTCATATTTTTCATATAAGTGTACAATAATACAGGTAAAGTTGCATGTTAAATGGTTCATTTGTCTAAAAATACAATTCATTCACTGTAGATGTTTCTCCCATACCAAGAGGTTATTTTTTGTATTGGAATAATCATAAGGCTACATTTATTTTGCATGAAATAAATAATTATTTTTTTACTTCACAGCTTAAAGTTATCTTATTAGATCTTCAGAATGAAAGAATTACACATGAAAACATAATTTACCATTCTTTTGCTGTTACTTGACTTAAGTTGATTATTTCATCTAAAATCTCCCCTTTAGCTTTTTCAAACAGCTCCATCTGTAATGAAAGATAGTTAGTGATAACTAAGAAACACGTTACAGTACAACAAAATATAAATGCATCTAGTGTCACTTATGAAATAGAAACTACAAATCATTGACATCTGGTGTGTGTGCTTAAAGAAATTATAGATAATCAATGGTTTTTCCAACAAGAGGGTGTTTCTCAGCTACAACCTCATCGAAGGGCAACAGCCCTGAGATGAGATGTGGCCGAGATACATCCTAGAGTTTGAAAGACCATTGATAATCTGTTTATTGCTATTTTGCCTATGACGTCGTTGATGTTTACATTGACAACGGCACTTGGGTCCTTAGTTTCTGGCGATAATGTTCTATCTCAAGCGAGTAGCATGATATGAAAAATCATCACAAAAAAAGATCAAAGGAAAAATATACAAAATAGCGATAAATATAATTGAAAACATTTGATTTGTCCAATACTATAAACAGTAAAATTCTCATCAAGTAGGTCTTTGACAATGAATTAAAAGAGTCCACAATTATTAAATTTTCACTACAGGAACATTCGCAGAATCATTTTTTTTAGCAACTAAAATGGAACTGATGACTATTACATCTTCACCCATTCAAAAGTTGTTTTTCGTTTTGTGTGGTTGTGTAATTTTTGTCTTGATTTACTTTTTTTCTAAGAAATAAACTGAGATGTCTTTATCAGTAATTTAAGTCAATTTCATTCAGTATTTCCTTTTAAAAAACAATAGTACTAACCCTATCTAATTCTCGTAATCTTGGGAATGTATTCTTCCATTCTGTTTCTAAGTTAAATCTTTGAGCTGCAATTCAAAGTATACTCATGAAATATTTATAAATGGCATTTATAACCAATCAGCATTTTACCATTGATGTATAAGTCCTGTTCAGAGAATGTTTCACACTTATTTTTTTTAATTTTTAATTTATTTGAAAAGTTTGAAAGTTGACTCTGCATAAAACTTCATATCAATGTTTCACTACTCAGTAATAATTAACTAAAAAAAAAAAAGGTTCTTTGTGACTTTTGTCTTTATTTCTCTTTGTCTTTTAGTTATTTTTATGCTAAGTAGCAATCAGGTGAAACAAGCCCTTTTTAGCTGCTTTTTACAGTTTTATATAATTGTGTTTTTACCACTGTCCCAGATAAGAGGGAGGGTTGAGCCCTCTCTTACATCTGTCCCCAGCTAGGAGCCTGTAATCATGTTAATGTTATTGGTTGCTGACTGCCATACTTAACTTTCTTCTGTTGTATTAGTACAAATTATAGATTTCTCTTTTGAATTGCTTGTCACCTCCAAAGTTAAAACAACTAACACAGGTGCAGATCATACTTTTACACTTAATTTTAGATTTATCAAGACATAAAATGTAAAAAAAAATGTGTTTTTTATTTGTATAATGGTTGGGTTGCCTCAGTAATATTTACCCTACATCTATCTTAATTAATTTAAAATAGAAATGAAAATCTGAAAACAAATTGTTATGTCTGAATGATGCATTTTGATTTGTAAAGCAGAATTTTTGGGATCGTTTTTTCAACCTATTTCATAGCGTAAAAATATCCCCTTCCTGTAATTTCTAAATTTCATGAATAAGGATAATCAGAGATAGTAAAAAGAAAAATATGAAAATGAAACCTTGCAAACAGATTCTGGATAAGAAATTGTGAAATTTAAACTTCTCGAATTTAAACCATTTTACAGTAATTACTGACCTTTAAAAGCATCAGCTTGTTGTTCCACAGTCTCCTTGACCATTTTCCAGAATAACTCAGACACAGACATACTAAGGTTTTGTGTATTTGTTGTACTTGGTTTTAGCACACCATCTCTGTAAAAAAACAAGTGTGTTGATTATTTCATGTCAAACTGCTATAAAAGTCACCTTTTTAAAGCAAAACCTGTCTTGTCAGGTCACCCTCTTCTTGTCCAATAGTAGTAATAGTAGTAAGTCATAACATCAAAAATCATATGTAATCCATTTATGTTTCTTGGTCTTGTGCATTTACAAACATTATGCCCAAATTTGAAATAATTCTCAATAACGTTATTTTCTTGGGCCAAAAACAGGCCTTAATGTCCCTTTCTTTAGGTAAATTTCATGGAATTGAATGTGGGAGGGAAGGAAGAGAAGTTATATTTTTGGACAAGGGTCATTTGTGATTATACAATGTACATCTATTTGATGTATGTAAATTACCCATAGAAAGTATGTTGCTTGTGGGAGATAATGGTTCCTACCATCCAACATCAATTTCAATGGAATTAGTTTGTGTAAGTAAAGCATGAACTTTTTAATCTAAAACTACTTGAAGTGAAATAAACTTTGTGAAGAACAATTTTATAATGAAAAGTAATTTCATTTTAAGTCACATATCTTAAATATAAATAAGATGATAATGTCAAATCATTTTTTATATTTATTTACTGTAAATTCAGCAATTATTGTGTGCTCTTATAACTGCTATTGTTAAATAATTGACAAAAATACAAGATTAGTTATTGCAATTTCATGAAATGCTACATACAAGTAAAGCCTTAAAATTTTTAAAAGTTAGCTTTTATGTTTGCAAAACTGATTCTGTTGCAGTTCTCAAAATTAATAAAAACATTGCAAAAATTTCTGAATTGACAGTATTTAGATGTGCATACTAAAATGTCTTTGCACATAGATATGGATGTTTTGGGTCCTACTTAATAACCCTTAACCTTACTAAGACAAACTATAGAGATATCTTTTACAAACAAATGATGGGACAATCCCATTTGTACTTACTTGAATAATTTAGATTTTTGGAAGAACTGTTTCTCATATTCCTTTATAGTCTGTATACTATCATTACTATTACCTGTAAAATAAGAACCAACCATTTTATTAAATTGCTCATTTTTACTTTCATGAATTTCAATTAATATGAACTTATCAACATTTTTGTACATCATCATGGTTTAGCACTTATAATACTTGATACTATTCTTTAACTATTCAATATGAACTGCAAAAACAAGCATGTTCATGAATATCATCCTATTTAATTCAAATATATATCTTTACTAGTTTTATCATACAATAAATGGAGAATGTGTCTATGGGTCAAAGATGCCCCCGCTTGTAAATATGCATGAGTCAACTTTCACATACAGATGCAGGATTCACATAGTTAAGACCGTTTTGTGATTATAAGCATTGTGTATAAGTTTCATAACATTTGGTTGAGGCAAAAGGAAACGAAAAATTCAGCAATTTTTATGCTTATAAAGGGGCATAACTCATGAGCGGTAAAAGTGACACCATCCAATTTCGAACTTGATCTGTGTTTTGTGGTAATAAGCATTGTGTATAAATTTTATAACATTAAAGTTATAGAACGGAAACCAATTTTGTGGACATACGGATGGGACGGTAACATTTAATGCCCCCTTCACTACAGCGGGGGCATAAAAATGATTGGTCAAGCTTTTTTGCGCCTTCTAACAACATCTTGAAATATCTGTCTTATTTCTTATTCTTGCACATTTTGTCAAATTTTGAAATGCAAAGCCCAAATCCTAAATGAAACTTAGGCACATCTTAGCCTTAAAAAGAGTTCAAAATACATGAAATACAATAAACTTGCCTTTTCCAGTAACTACTGCAAAATAAGCCAATGCATTCATAGGGAACAATTGTCCTGCCAGTATTTGTTTAATCTGCAAAAAGTCAAACATGGTTTTAATTATCTACGAATATAACATAAGTGTTTAACAAATGCAGATTTCCCATTGGCTTGTAATCAGAATTTGTGAAAACCACATACTGTGGATTCATTATTTTTTCGTTGGATACCAATTTTCGTGGATTTCGTGGGTACAGGCGGATCACGAAGTTAAATGTTCAACGAATTACAACTTTTCCATTAGCTTGTATGCAGACTTTGGCAAAACCACAAAACTAAATATCCACGAAAGTGTAAGTTTTCCTCAATCCACCAAAATTGGTTTCCATGAAAATAAATAAATCCACAGTAATCAAGATTTCGAGAAAATGCAGTTTTTTCTCAATCCATGAAAATTAGTAACCACAAAAGTAAACGATTCACAGTATATATGTTGGCTTCCCAAAATAATCATACTCAATGGTTCAAAATAGTTTTGGAGCAAAACAATTGTCAGATGGAAAGTACTTCTATATAAATACAAAAAATAAAAATATTATGTTTGATAACTGAATAAGGCTGCTGTCCTACCCTCTCTGGCTTAACTAAGTTATTTTCCACCATATCAGCCTTTGTAAGAACAAATATTGTACGTTTTCCATGTGGATCTGTCTCTCTCACAATGTCAGTAACATTACTTCTCTCAGCATCTAAAGATCCATCTGTAAATGTAAGAAAAATCCTACAATATCTGTAACTTTTGATTAACTACCCAATGCATTTGAATTTATGTGCAGCAGTGGCAGGGCAATTACCTTAACTTTGAAAATAAAAATACTTATTGACCGTCTCAAATGCATTGTAAGTGGAGAAGTTAAGCGCAGCCAGCACAATTAATATTTATTGTCATCAAATCCTCAACTGATATGGGTAGGGACAAGGAAAACATTGTAAAAATGCACATGTGATAGTAAACACATAATGAACATAAAGCAGTTCAAACATTTTGTAACTATTCTGATAAATATGTATGGTTTAATAATTAGAGATTTTACAAAAACAAAGCAATAGTTTCAGTGATTTTGAAGAACTCGTATTAAACAATTACTGAGATTTTATAAAATCACTAAAACTGCCAGTTTTTAATATATTTAATGACCATACCTTGTATACACAGAATAATGGCATTAGGATTTTCCATATATGTCCTCACCATGTCTTTTATATCTTCTCTTGTGTCCTTTGCCATAACAGAAGTTTCAGTCTGAAGTAAAAAAAAAACAAAAAAAATAAGGAATACATAATATACATGCACAAAAGGTTGTAAAGAGGCGTCAACAATGTAATATTTACATCTTTATTATGGCTGCCAGATTTTATTGGTGAAGGAATCTTTAACCTTCTGCACGACAGCAGAAAATCCTTGTCTGGAATATTCTATGTTCTCAATCATGTTGCTTCCCTCTCTGACTCTCCAAATCTTTCAATCTATCTTATACTGTCTTAATTTTACATAAACATTAGACTAAATGTATTGAATGAGCATAACAAGTTTTACTAATAACTTTACTTTATCTTTTGAGCAATTAATCAAACAAATAGCATTTCAGAATACAATGAATCTTTCATTTCAAATTAAAATAATTCACTTGATTATAATAATGGCTACTTACAGAGATAATTCCAGGTAAGTCAACTAGTACCATTCTCTGTATACCTGGACCTTTGACTGTCATTGATATACACTGAAACATAATGATAAGGCCATTTTAAAAGTTTTAGGCGATTCTCATCATACTGTTTTGATTTTGGGTGTGTGCAAATATTATATTTCTATGTTTTGCCCTCTTGATAGAAAACTTATAGTAAAATGAAGGGTAAATCCAAAAATCTAATTTCATTTTTTAGGCCCTGAAAAAAATCTGGTTTGGGTATAAACATCTATTAATTTCTGGTATGATCTAAATAAAACCCAAACTTGAATGTGATGCACGTTTTGGCTTTGTGGTTTATTCAATGTTAAAATACCTAATTAACCATGACAGAAATATATAATGACAAAATCAAAATGTTTAGGAAAAAAAATTCCATAAACCTATTATCAGTAAGTATTGATTTAGTTGCACATTTTTCTAGTGGAAAAAAAAAAGAAAAGCAATAACCACTTATGATTTATCTATATTGTCATATATTTCCCATAGTTTTACATTCTAAAGGTTAAATCACAAAATTTTTGACATAAAAAAGACATTGCAGAGATTATCAGCATGTACCACTTAAGTAAATACCAGTGTTGTACTATCCTTAAAATGTTCCTCAATTCTTACGCTAATTGTTAGAGGGATTTCCAATGGCAGTAAAGATGAGGAACAGCAATACAAAGTCTGTTTATCTGGTATAGGTAATTCACATTATATTTTTCAATAATATTTTATTTTTATCTAGTCCCTCATATGACTATGTATTTACATCATATTTTTGTATAATATTGCAAAACTAATCAAATTCCGAAGAGGAATGATTGCTGAATGAAGTCAAAACATAAGTAGAACATTTAACCTACCTCCTTGCTGACAGTTTGTCCTTCCTGAACACTTTTTTTCATTCTCATTTCTACTTCACTGCGTAATCTTGCCAACTGTCAAAGAAAAATAAAATTAAGTATTATTCAATGCCTTCTTTGAACTTAAAAAGAAACTTTGCACATGTTTGTCAATCTTAATATATTCAACTTGTTATTCAAAGCATAAGAAAACAGGAAATAGGTGTGGGCATATCCCACAAGCTCTCACTCAACACAACTCCTCACTGTTAAGCTTCTGACCAAATATAAAGTCATTCTTTCCTCTTATTTTTTTAAAGAAAAGTGAGCAAATATTTGTTTTCATTCAACATATTGAAACATTCAAAATATAGGTAAACAGGAAGTAGGTTTTCGACAGATATAAAAAGTGTTAATAACTGCAGACCAAATATTAAGTCAATCTGTTCAGTAGTTTCTGAAGAATGTATGACAGAAATATTTGTCTTACGAGTGGCGTTATAATTACTGCATAATGTTAAACACTATCTTCTAATAGGATTAAATTCTCAGTCTACTTACTTCTGACTCATCAGTCAGATCAAATTCTTTACTACTGTCTTTAAATTTTGCAACATGGTATGGTCCTTCACTCAATGTAACTTTAACTGGAGCTCGTGTCATCATTTCTCCAGATCCTCTGTGAAAAATAAAGACAATTGCAAGGTTTATATTACTACACAATACTCAAGAATGGGAAATTTTCCCAAAGAGTTTATTTTTTCACTTATTTTGTGAATAAGATATAATCCTGAAAATATTCCCTTGAAATTTTTTTTCTGTTAGGTAATTTAAAAATGTTTAAATAGGAAAACATAAGAATAAAACCACTCATAAAAGGTTTACGATTAAAATCACCAAGTTTTAACTTCACAAAAAAAGTTCTTTATTAACAGTATCTGATTTTTTTCAATCCATTATTTTTAGGTTTCAAAGTACATTTGAGGAGTGAAAGCAACTATCATTTTAGTTTTGATGTAAGAATTAAGTTAAAGAAATTAATAGAATGAGTCTTCTGGAACTTTGGAGAAATAATTATCCACATTGGTCATATTGACAGTCATACAAAATGGTTTTCCCCTAAATTAATTTAAATAATAAGATTGAAAAGTTTCAAGTAAAGGAAAATACTGGCACCAAAATAACAACATAATCAAAC
Organism: Mytilus californianus; assembly: GCF_021869535.1. Classification (NCBI taxonomy): domain Eukaryota; kingdom Metazoa; phylum Mollusca; class Bivalvia; order Mytilida; family Mytilidae; genus Mytilus; species Mytilus californianus. The sequence continues at coordinate 30,665,657 of NW_026262593.1, read as the reverse complement.
AATAATATTTAGAGACCTATTACACTTTCCCCTACCACTACCTGTTAAAACCAAGAGCAAAGGAACAGCTGAAAATAGATGCCGGGGTTATATATATACACATATTAAAGATTATAATAGGAATGCAATACTAGGTAATTACTAGTCCAAAACAAGAATGTGTCCATAGTACACGGATGCCCCACTCGCACTATAATTTTCTATGTTCAGTGGACTGTGAAATTGGGGTCAAAACTCTAATTAGGCATTCAAATTAGAAAGATCATATCATATGGAACATGTGTACTGAGTTTCAATTTGATTAGACTTCAACTTCATCAAAAACTACCTTGACCAAAAACTTTAATCTGAAGCAATTTTTGTTTCAATATGTGATACTTTTGAAAATGAAACTTTTCACATAGAAAAAAGTATTAACAAGGTGCAGGAATATTATTAATTTGGGTAAAAAATATTTATAGACTTATATATGTTGCAAGACATTTCAAACAAAAAACTGTGACCTTTATCCTCCCTGATTAAGTATATTGGTGGATTAAACACACAATCGGAAAAATAAAGATCTCAAATTGGATTATGAGATACAGAAATTTTCTATTTACCTGGGAAATATTCTAGCACCAGCAATCATTTCTAAAGTACTTGTTTTCCCAGAACTCTGGTCTCCTACAACTACAACCTGTAAACAGAATTTTACATTGAATACAACCTTACTATCATTAAATTTAATCTCTAACATCAGTTTGTAAAGAGGAGCGGCAGTCACCAAGTAGTCTAAAAATTTCATCTACTGTATCACTAGCCTGTAAAGACTGAGGTTGTGAGCTTGAACCCTGCATGTGGCAGGTGTGTTCAACTCCAGTCTTAATTAACTAGGATTGTACATTTTCCTATCAAATTTTTTTTCTTTTCTCTGATTTTGATAACAATAATTTATTTGAATTTAAAATTCATCTTGAATGATTCAGAATAAACTTACATGGTTAGAGAGTGCATCATAAGCCTGGTAAGGCTGGCTAACTATTTTGTATTTGTAAATTTGTATTAATATGTTTGCTCATGTTGCACTAAATAAAAAAAAAGGAGATGTGGTATGATTGCCAATGCGACAACTATCCACCAAAGTTCAAATGAAGTGGATGTAAGCAATTATAGGCAATCGTACGGCCTTCAACAATGAGAAAAACCCATTCTGTATAGTCGGCTATAAAAGGCCCCGACAAATATGATAACTAAATGTTATAATAAATACTATAAGAAGACAGCTCTCTCACAAGCAAAAAAACCCATAACTGTAAAATATATTCGTTTTCTTCTACAATATCATTTAAACTTCAAATGAAACCTATACTGAAGCATAACAAACTCCCTGTCTGTATTATACAATTTATTAAGTTAAACAAAAACAAATTTATTAATAAAAACAGTACACTTACTCCTCATTTTTAAAATTTTATACTTGTGTGGACTGTAGACAAAACATGATTGTCAATAAGAACAGTTAATACAGTCAATAAGAACAGTTAATACAGTCAATAAGAACAGTGAATACAGTCAATAAGAACAGTGAATACAGTCAATAAGAACAGTGAATACAGTCAATAAGAACAGTGAATACAGTCAATAAGAACAGTTAATACAGTCATTCAATTAACATTAACAGGTTTCTTTTCTTTGTTACACAAGAAAAGGACTTGTAGTGATAATTCAATTCATAAAAACATTTAATACACTTTCAGTTGTTTTTTTTGCTTCAAGTCATTCTGGATTTGGATTTCGAAGTTAACTGAATCCATGTGAACAAATACAGTCACCAGAAAGAAATTGTGTTACTAATGTCCGTCCCCATTACAATCAACAAATTAAAAGGACATTATTCTGCACATTATTCATACCTACCCTAGGTAAGTAGTCTTGTGTATTGTATGTGGAATCATATCTACCTACCCTAGGTAAGTAATCTTGTGTATTGTATGTGGAATCATATCTACCTACCCTAGGTAAGTAGTCTTGTGTATTGTATGTGGAATCATATCTACCTACCCTAGTTAAGTAATCCTGAGTATTGTATGTGGAATCATATCTACCTACCCTAAGTAAGTAATCTTGTGTATTGTATGTGGAATCATATCTATATTTACCTACCCTAGGTAAGTAATCCTGAGTATTGTATGACGAATCATATCTACCTACCCTAGGTAAGTAATCCTGAGAATTGTATGTGGAACCATATCTACATGTACCTTCCCAAGGTAAGTAATCCTGAGTATTGTATGTCGAGTCATATCTACCTACCCTAAGTAAGTAATCCTGAGTATTGTATGTGGAATCATATCTACCTACCCTAGGTAAGTAATCTTGTGTATTGTATGTGGAATCATATCTACCTACCCTAGGTAAGTAATCTTGTGTATTGTATGTGGAATCATATCTACCTACCCTAGGTTATAATCCTGAGTATTGTATGTGGAATCATATCTACCTACCCTAGGTAAGTAATCTTGTGTATTGTATGTGGAATCATATCTACCTACCATAGGTAAGTAATCTTGTGTATTGTATGTGGAATCATATCTACCTACCCGAGGTAAGTAATCCTGAGTATTGTATACGGAATCATATCTACATATACCTACCCTGGGTAAGTAATCCTGTGTATTGTATGTGGAATCATATCTACCTACCCTAGGTAAGTAATCTTGTGTATTGTATGTGGAATCATATTTACCTATCCTAGGTAAGTAATCTTGTGTATTGTATGTGGAATCATATCTACATGTACCTACCCTAGGTAAGTAATCTTGTGTATTGTATGTGGAATCATATCTACCTACCCTAGGTAAGTAATCCTGAGTATTGTATGTGGAATCATATCTTCCTACCCTAGGTAAGTAATCTTGTGTATTGTATGTGGAATCATATCTACCTACCCTAGGTAAGTAATCCTGAGTATTGTATGTGGAATCGTATTTACCTACCCTAGGTTAGTAATCCTGTGTATTGTATGTGGAATCATATCTACATGTACCTCCCCTAGGTAAGTAGTCCTGAGTATTGCATGTTGAATCATATCTACATGTACCTACCCTAGGTAAGTAATCTTGTGTATTGTATGTGGAATCATATCTACATGTACCTACCCTAGGTAAGTAATCTTGTGTATTGTATGTGGAATCATATCTACCTACCCTAGGTAAGTAATCCTGAGTATTGTATGTGGAATCATATCTTCCTACCCTAGGTAAGTAATCTTGTGTATTGTATGTGGAATCATATCTACCTACCCTAGGTAAGTAATCCTGAGTCTTGTATGTGGAATCATATTTACCTACCCTAGGTTAGTAATCCTGTGTATTGTTTGTGGAATCATATCTACATGTACCTCCCATAGGTAAGTAATCCTGAGTATTGCATGTTGAATCATATCTACATGTACCTACCCTAGGTAAGTAATCTTGTGTATTGTATGTGGAATCATATCTACATGTACCTACCCTAGGTAAGTAATCTTGTGTATTGTATGTGGAATCATATCTACCTACCCTAGGTAAGTAATCCTGAGTATTGTATGTGGAATCATATCCTGATAGTTCATCTAATACATCTGAGTACATATCTATTAAGGACTTCTGCAAAAATAAAGAAAATCACAAAATAAATTTAATTTGACTAAAAAGGTATTTCTGAAAAACAAAGATATGAACACCAAATATTCTGAAATTTCCATATTACAAAGTATGATTAGTATTTTTTTCTCAACTTATCTTTTCTGACTTATATCAATGATTATATAAAGAAAACATCATGAACTTACATAGTTTAAATCACTAAAAACTTTTTTTTTAAATTAAGTCCTGAGCACGAAAGCAGTTTCAGTTTAAAAATTTCTTTCAAGACAAGGGAGATAACAAAACTTTACATCCAGCATGTTCATATCAAAAGCTATGTACACTGTTGAAGTCTATCCCAAAAATATCAATTAGTTTTTATCTAATTTCCAGACATAAAGTAGTGATTAAAGGAATGATTAGTAGTTATAATTTTACCCTCAATCTAAAATAAGTTGTAAAATTCAATTCAAATGAAAAGCAATTTTTGTTCTTATTACTTCTCAAACAATTAAACAAATAAAATTAAAAAAATATATGAATGTCTGTAAATGTCTAATGTAGAGTTTATATATCATAAGTGTCTACCTACACCAAAATATAATATATTCACTGTAAAGAATGTGGCTCAAAACTTTTGCAAGAATAGTTTTTACTTGTGGTTATGCAGTCTCAAGTCTTGTTTGGCTTGTTTCGAGGTTCTTAACATCGTGAATTTTAAATCTTATAGTTAATGTCAAAACAAAAATCTTGTATTTCATTAATAAAATCAATGGTTTAGATAATCTTCAAAACTCATATCATTTCAAAACTCTTAAGACTTTCATAGTATATTTCAATATAATCTGTGTAAGATATTTAAAAGACAAAGAGCAGTTTAATGCATAACTGTTTCCCTTTTTTACAAAGTCAGGAAGTAAATGAGTGCAAACTAGCACACTTATGCATAGGTAGCAGGTCTGTGTTCACATTCAGAAGATATATTTTTTATTTTAACACACATATGAGGTCTGTTGTGTCATTCACTATATTAGGAAATTTGAAAAAATTTCTTAACTTACAAATTTAAATGGAACCTGGAAGAAAATACGATGAAGTCAACTTAATCAACAATCTTTTCAGTTTATAGTGTTTAAGTATTAACACACATGGAAATGTTGGTGTCAGGAATCAGTTGGAAAATTGTAATCGATTAATCAGAACAATTGAACAGAGTGTTCTGATATGATAAATGAAAAGTAGACCATACCTTTTCTCTTTGCTTATATATCAATGAATGTTTGTGCATGTCTGAATTCTTTTACCAAGTATTTTTCAATTCCATGTTGTTGTTTAAAAGATTCAATTTCCTTTTTATAGCATACAATTTCTGCTTAACTTTTTTGCCTCTCGTTTGGTTGAAATATTATGCCCTTTTTTTTGTCCTTCAAACTCAACATCTGCAAACTTTACAATCAATATTATTTTAAACGTCTTTTCTTCTTTTAGTATGTGGAAACATAAGACTTTTTTAAATGATCTTTTTTTTTTGACATTTTTTCTTAAAACTCACCCTCCAATTGACTTTCTTTCCTGTTTTTTCTTCCTTTATTAACAATTGTTTTCTTAAGTCTTTATTCTCAGCTTCTAGTCTCTCTACCTCTTTTTGGTATCTCATCTATATAACCATTAAAACATTACATGTAAAATGCCATATTATTTGTACAGTAATAAGTAAACTAACAGTATTTTCCTCATTATGCGATTATAAAACATCTTTTTGTTCAGTTTTTGGAATACTGTTAATTCAGAAATTATCGCAAGGTTTTTATATAATAGTTATTAATGCGAATAAAGCGACTTGGGGATTATAGCAATAATAAGAACTTGCATTCTGATATCTGATACGTATATCTGTATGCAGCATTTTCTGTCATCGTAATAATTAATCGCAGTGTTGTACCTTCTTTAAATATCGCAATAATAAATGCATGCAATAATTTCTGAAATTACAGTTATTACTGTAAATCTTTAACTATAAATATTTGTTTACAATTGGAATACAATGATTAAACTACAAAATAAACTTCAGTTGCTGAAAAATGAAGTAGTAGGTTAATCTTCCAGAAAAGTATGACCAACATGTTTGGCAAATGGAGCTGGTTGTACTAGAATATTCAACAATAAAAACAGATTTAAATCATTTTGACCACCTGTATATTGAATTAAAGTGCATTATCCAGTAAAGGTCACTACAGCAATAATGAATATCCAATTATTCTTGTATTTTTTCCTAGGTACATTTGTACACATGTTAAATAAACTGCTTCGCTGAGCGCAACTGGATACGCCCGCAGAGGTCTAACCCTGAACAGTTGGGACAAAAAAGGACACAATATTCAAGCTTGATACAGGTCTGAATTTGGATTGTAATTAAATATTTGACATACATGTATTATAGGTTTCTGAATAAATGTAGTCAAAGAACTTGAAGTTGGTTATATGAATTGAATTTATATTCAATTATAGATTTCTAGCTGTTGTGCAATACACTGTGCTGTTGCGCAATACTTAGTTAATCTGTTGTCAGACTATAAACAAATAAAATTTATAAAATTCTAAAGGGAGCTAACATCAATAGATATAAACAGTTCACCAAAGTTTCATACGAATTGCTGAAAGCATTTTTGAGTTATTGTCTGAAAAATGGAAAATCCCCCCTTTTTTAATGAATAAACCCCATAATTCGGAAATGTAAAATCTAAAATTTATAAAATTCTAAAGGGAGCTTACATCAATAGATATCAACAATTCATCAAAGTTTCATGAGAACTGCTGAAAGCATTTTTGAGTTATTGTCTGAAAACTTGAAAATCCCCCTTTTTTTATGAATAAAACCCCATTACTCGGAAATGTTATAAAAATCCAAAGGGAGCTCATGTCAATAGATATAAACAATCAACAAAAATTTCTTGCAAGTTGGTGAAAGCATTCTTGAGTTATTGTCTGAAAACTGGAAAATCCCCCTTTTTTTAATGAATAAAACCCCATAACTCGGAAACGTAAAATCTAAAATTTATAAAAAACAAAAGGGAGCTCACGTCAATAGATATAAACAATTCACCAATGTTTTATGCAAATTGGTTAAAGCGTTTTTGAGTTAATGTCCGACATTTTGACGACGGACGGACAGACGGACGTACAACGGTATACCATAATACGTCCCGTAAACGGGTTTATAAAAACGAACTTTCAAAATAACATTAAAAGTTTTTACCTTCTTAAAATAATTCAAATGGTATAATTCTGAAACAGTGGTTCAGTGAAAAATGAAATGGCCTTCATTTCATAGAAGGTAGTAAAATTATAAGGTCCTACCCAAAAGGGAACTTTAAAAGTAATTGTCTGAAAATCATTTTGTCCATTTTGAGAAAGTTTGTGTGGCATAATTATAGAAAAGTAATTGCTGCAACTGCAAAAGTCAACCTTAATCTGCATTACATGGTAGTACATATGTAGTAATATCGAAAAGTTTAAGGTGAGAGTCATAAAAATTTGCTCCGGTCTAATTTTTTGGCATAATGATACAATGTTGCTGTATAAAAACATCATCAACAACATTACTGTGGAGTTGTTATTATATGTGGGGGTACTAATTTTCATGGATTTTAAAGGTATAGATAAACCATTCACGAAGTGTACATTTTCTTAAGGCTTGTAAGCTAAATATGACAAAACAAACAAAATTTAATATTCATGAAAGTACAATTTTTCCCCAATCCACAAGAATTTGTACCCATGACAATTAAATGAATCAACAGTTGAATGGATTACAAAGAAGGCAGATTGTACCTGTATGTTCATCATCTCTTCTTGTATTTCTTCCATTTTTTCTTTTTCTGGATTCTGCAAAAATTATGAAAAAGATAAAGTCCTCTAATACTTTGATTTCAAACAATTTCTATTAAAACATGTAAAAGTGGACACATAACATAAATCATTTAAAAAAAATTGTCCATTGGACATCATATCCTACTTGCATTATCACAATTTCCATGTAAATCTGCCTATCAGAGTGAAGCTGTTCAATCTAAGAACATTTGATTTTTACAGTATCTAGCAATCATTGAAATATCTGTAATTACACTCAGATCTTAATCAGAAAATGTAAATATTTCAACTTAGTTTTTGTGATGAATAATAAACAACAATTCAAAAACAAAAACATTTGTTAGTCTAAATTATTCAGTTTTGCTGACAAATAATGTATATACCCCTTTAGTTTTGTGATGTTTAATTTCCATGATTGTTTTTCTACAATCATGATTTTTTTTATGAACAATCTTTTTGCACTTGTTATGAGCTGCAAAAAATAACAAAGATCAATTGTTTACTGTTAAACAAAAATTAATAAGATTTTAAATTCGTGACTTAGTCTCATTACACAATATCTACTGAAATACTAAAATAACAAAGAGAATTTCAGACTCATACTCTTTTATAAAGCAATGAAATATTTATTTACCTTTTTAGCACTTTCATCATCAGAAGATCTTCCAAATCCTATGATTGGTACAGATCGCCTAAGATCTAAATCTGAAAAAATAGATAATTTTTTATATTTGATGAGTTTCCCTCAGTTTTAGTTTGTACCGGATTTGTTTTTTTCTCAATCGATTTATGAATTTCGAACAGTGATATACTACTGTTGCCTTTATTTATAAGGTATGCCCACTTAAAATACTTCTTATACAGTGTCATTATAGATGCCAATTTACCAACTGGTAAAGAGGACCTGCCTACTGGAATGCTTCTCCAATATAAAATTGACTCATTAATAATCTACTGAATGAATCTTAATTTGCTTTGATAAGAAAAATATGCCATGATTAGACAGGCTTTTTTAACCCAAAATTGATTTAAATGATTGTCAAGAGAAAACATAAGAAATAATTTCTTTGTAATCTTCAAAAATGTTATACATCCTGCATAAAAATAGTCTGAAAAGTACTAAATATCCCCATAATAATATTTCACATCAAGATCAAATATTTGATTCCTTATTTTTACGTCAATAATAATCAAAGTATTTCAGAGGTAGGCAACTATGTGTGACAGTGTTTTTTGTAATAATGATTTCTAAAATATAGATTTTAGGTTTACATGTTTATCAAATCTTTACCTGGTTTGAGATTAAAAATTTTCTCTTTTAGTCTAAGACACAATGATAAAGGATTGCATAGTGACAACCACTGTATATGGGCCCGTTAAGACATGTACAAGAAGTTTAAATATTCATAGAATTCTAATATCAGTCCGCAGATGATTGTAAGCAAGCATGGTTATGTTTTTGCATCAAGTGATGACAACAGCAATATGATTAAAGAACCATTATTGATAAAAATATCCCTAATCTCATTTCTATATATAATATATAAAGAGATTTAAAAATATATAAAAGCAGTAATTATATTTTTTGAACTGATACAGCATATATGTGTTAATTAAGCAACCAGTCAAGCACAGTTGGTGAAATGTCATGAATACTAAGGGGTCATATATTAGAAGGAGGTAATATTTAGTTTTCGAATGACTTAATTTGAAAAAGAGTTATCTTCTAATGACGCCATATTGGAGGTCAACATGCACATATCATTTAAACCAACCAAATATAACTTGTTAAAAGTTGCCAGACTTTGAAAAAGTGTTTTTTATTCAACAATCTTCATTTGTTTAAGCCTTGTTTTGATCATCACTTCGATCTATTAAGGATCTCTTATCCGACTTGCTTGTACTATGTAAAATTGCTGCCAAGGATGATCATTCCAACTCAAATTAGGTCATATTAAAAACTATCTATTCTATTGACTGTCATGGGTATTACCAAATGCATATGATCCATGAAATAAAATGCACAGATCCAATACTTCTGCTATACTTTTTGTAAGCCAGTGTGCAATTACATATTTTTTTACCGAAGAATGTCATACATTTATAATTTCCTCTATTTTTCTTTCTTAATTCATATTTTTTTTATCTGTGAAAAAAATGATAATCTATAACTTGTCCTAAAAAAAAATCTTAAATGACAATGATCCAAATACTGTTAATTCAGGATTTCTGCTATTTTTGTATTATTGCAAAAAAATTGCAATGCGATAGGTTTTGAAAAAATAAATCTCTTATTTAAAATTTTTATAGCATTGTTTTGTATGCAGCATTTTCCGTAATTGTAATAATCAATCAAGATTTTGTCCATAGTTCAACAATCGCAATAATAAATGAATGCAAAAGTTTCTGAATTTACAGTATATCTTGATACATTCTTCATGTTTGTTTTGGCTTATTCTATTTGCTTAAGAATACAATGTCTATGAACATGCAGTAAACATGCAGGGTCAAGATATCACTTGTGTGCAGAATGAATTTCAGGGAAACTTTGGTTTTCTTTATTGTCCACACTTGATTTTTTTCAAAATATGCATATAAATGAAAAAAAAAAAAGAATTTTGAGGCAGAAGAAAACATATTTCGAAATTAAAAAAAATAGGTTTGATAAAAATAAAATAAACTTTATTAAAAAGTTGCAAAAATGTTTTAACTTTTCTAGTGATATTAAGCACTGAAGAGAATAAAACTAAAAGTTAAAAATGAGAATAAAGAACAAATATAAAAAGAAATCAAAGATGTAAGGGATTGGATATAAGATTTAACAAACAGTTAAATATGTAAACTTTAATCATGAAAACCATTAGGTTATACACTTGTTATTCCCTGCAACATAACAAATGTCACTTTAAAGTACTTGAATTTGAGTGGAACCACATATTTATGATTTCATGGGGAATCAGAACAATGAAATGATATGAAATACAAATTTTCGAATTATGGGAGATAAGCAAAGCCTAAAACCATGAATTCAAAGGCCTACGAACCAATGGTCCCTGACAAAATTGAAATCTTCAAAATTAAGAGTGAAAAATTTCACTGTATTCAGACTACTTCAGATAATATCAAAACCTTTCGTGGAATTTGTGAACAATTGAAGAAGAAATTAAAATCTCAACTTCTTTAAAGTTTTTCAAATATTTCTTGTAATCATCTAAAAGATTTGATCAGTTACAAGATAAAATGTGTATACTCTTATGTACTTTTCACAATGAAATGGAGTTTTATTCTACACACCTGTGAGATCTTGAGATGGATGAAGCAAAGCACCACTTGAACCTGACAAAATACAACAGTTACTATTAAGAATGAGCATACAGGGAACCATCATAATGATATGCAGTCTTTGCAAGCCATAAATGATCATAAAATTATCAGGATTTCAGATTGCTAGATTAATAGTCAGTAAAAGGAGTAATATTCATTTTTGTGGTTGGAGAAAAATTTCTTCCTATACAAGTAACTAAGTAAAGAATGAAAGATTTTCTCATAACAAGACTGATGTAGTGGCAATATACCGGTATTCCTTATTACCCTACAATCAGTCAATTTTTTTTAATACTGTGGATTCATTTATTTTCTTGGGTATCAATTTTCGTGGATTGAGGAAAACTTAAACTTTCATGGATGTTTAATTTCATGGTTTTGCTAAAGTCTGCATACAAGCCTATGGAAAATTTGTAATTCGTTGACAATTTAAATTTTCCCTGAACCCAGGAAATCCACAAAAATTGGTATTCAACGAAAAATAATGAATCCACAGTATGTTGAATTTCAAATGAAATGTCACCTATCAGGAAAAATCAAAAGGAACATTTCATTTCACATCAAATGTTTATGGCATTAGATTTATCAGGATAAATTCATAGTAAATAGTTGAATTGCTTATCAAGAATAAAGTAATTACTAGGTCCATTATTTGTATTTGAGTTATTCATCTTTTTTAAATAACAGTATTCAAAAGTTAATGAGACAAATCAGTCAGTAATGTAACTTAGGGAAGACTATCAATTGTCCTTAGTACTGAAGGAAACCAAAGAAGTCATATGATAAACTATGGAATAAAGTCCAAATAACAATCTTGATGAAAGCATGTTAGTATGCATGACCTTCTCCATGACCTTCTCCATGGTGCTTTGGTGAACAATGTTTCCAATAATGAATATAGTCTATCAGTTGCTTTGTTTTAGGGAAAACAAAAGTACAAGCAAACAAATACACATATATGTGTTATATTATATTTGTAAGTGTTAACTGCTCATTATGCATATTATATTACAATAATTTTATCACAATAATGACATAAAAAAGATAAACTAATAACCTATTTAAAACAAACTGAAAAAAAAAGTAAGTACAACAATTATATTACCAAATTCTTCAAAGGGTTCTGTTTGTTCAGGAAACAGATCTTCAGATTAGCAAATAATAATTTTGACAATAAACAGATCTTCATATTCAATAAAAATTTATAATTTTGTGAACTTGGCTTGTCTGAAATCTTAACAGAACTCTGATGGTTTGCAAAATGTGCAATTCATTTCACCTTCTACTTAGTATTTTGGTTGAGTATATCAAGGATGAAATAATATAAACGATAAGTAAAATTTAGGGTTTAGTTTGTGTTTTTGATTTTATTTTCAGCTGTACATGTCATCAACATCCATAATAACTGATATCAAGTTATAAATAAAACTATTCACAGTGAAGTGAATTACCAGCCATAAAAAACAAATTTCAGAACTCTGCATAGATTTTTTTCACAATTTCTCTTTGCATTTCCTATTAGTCTGTGGGTCCACTAAATGACATATTCCAAATGATTTCTATTAAGTCATTTATTTATCAACTTATCTCAAATTTTACCTTTAATTGATTGTTTTTTTTAGTTAAAAAAATCTCCAAAAGCCAAACAAGGATCATTCCCTATATATGTTGGGATAAACCCCAGACATTCTATTTGGCAGTTATTTGTGTACTCATATTCTAAATATAAAAGCCATAGAGCTATCCCTGGATCATTTATCTATTTGTCCCAAAATGTAGACATGTAATGGTGAGAAAACCTTCATGTCAACTAATGGATGGTTAATTGTTTTAACACTTTATCTTCTATACCTATTTATACTTTCCCATGACTTCTAAGTTTTATACTTTGGATTTTATTTTTCTACATATAATGGATCAAATCAAAAGTGTTGCTAAAATTCAATATTTCACTTCTTAATTTAAGGATTGGGTATGGAAGCACCACTTTCCACATCCCCAGCAATTTGAAATAAGATAGTGTTTGTCAATTTAAGCCTGTCCCCATTTTGGCAGAAAAGGCCAAACTTTGCCTAACAGTGACCTTAATTTTTCAATAAGCATATGCTGTCTGAGAAAACAAATATTGACAAGCTACAACTTAAAATGAACTTACTTGTGACTGCTAGGGAACTCTTACTGAGTAAATCTTTATAACCTTTTAGATCTGGTAGGTGACTTGTAAACCACCCCTGAAAAATAAAAAAACTGGCACTTTAAACACATGTTTATAGCAAAATAAAGTAAAAATTCAATAAAAATTGTTCTATTATTGACTATTAAAATAATTTGTTTTATATTTTCTTTCAATATAAAAAAAAAAAGTTTTCCCAATAATATTTACTGAGATTTAGAAACAATAACAACTTAATTTTTTCAAAACCATAAAATGCAAAAGAATAACTGTTATGTAAGAGGGAAAAAATAATTGGATAATCTTTAGAAAAATTAACTACAATACTTAAAATATCAGGTATTGAAAAAACAATGTCAACCCTGCCACATGTAATTGATTTTTCCAATTATTTTTGTAATAGGTTATCTTTAGTAGCATCATAGTGGTTTGTCATTTGAAGAGCTTGGTTTTAAAAGGTAATCTTTGGTAGCTTCAGTAAATTCATTTAAAAGAAAAGATAGAGCTTGACATCTGGTAAAGAACAATTGTTAATTGTTGAAAACCTGAATATATATACCCCAAATTAAATCAAATTTTATTTACACTTACCAAAACAAAATTCCAAAAAAGTATTTTGACATTTGAAGCTAATTTAGTATTTTTTACCTTGATTTATAAAAGCATTATAAAAGAACATGTTGAATACTTTGAAAATTTTATAGATTTATATTATAAAACATTTGTCAAGTAGACAAACATGAAGTTAACCAATAACAATCCATGTATATCATATTTACACTGACATATGTCTTTCACATGTGAACATCAAGCCAGTGATTTTCAGAGGTGCTTTGCTGATTTTAGAACAGAACTAGATGTATTTGTAAATAAGAATTACTTTTACTTGCAGATGTTACTTATGTGTCAAGGGGCTGTAACCCAATGAACTGAATGACATTTGAAACAAAACACCATCAATAATCAATATTATACACTTTTAGATAAAAATCTGCTCAATATCTACATTGATTGATTGATTGATTGGTGTTTAACGCCACTTTCAAAACTATTGTGCTATTTCGTGGTGGTCAGTTTTTATTGGTGGAGGAAGCTGGGGTGCCGGGAAAGAACAACCAACCTTAAGTTGGAAAACTGACTCAATATCTACAAGCAGAAGGATAAGAGCCTGGACAACTGTTGGATATCAGAGGGATAGAATGATGGACTGATTAACATAAGTTACACAATTACATCCTGGCTACTCAGTGATGGGAGCTTAAAAAGTATGAAACTAAGAATTCTTTCTGAGAAGTTACAACCCCTGCTGAAAATGTTCAAATCTCATTATTTTGTCTTAAATGTTTGTTACATGTATTAAGTTTGTGGTATCATATAGGTTTATTTGTGTAATTTTATGTATAGCAGCATGCACACACTTATTGTTTGGAGAAATGTGCAAGGCCCACTAGCATGACTAGTATGGTAGATTTGTAAACAATGTAAACCATTTTGTCAACTGTGAATTTCATCATTGAAGAATTAAAATTTTATTTTGTCTGGGTAAAATGTATAATAAATAACCTTTTCTGGAAGATGAATACTCCTTAATGTTCGCAGGACATTATTTTTGACATGATCCAATGTTTCTGACTCTGGCAGATAGTCCTTCATCCATTCTATATCTGGAATATACTGCTTCCATTCTTCATATTTCTAATAAAATAAATTTACAAATCTTCATTAGAAAGATGCAATGATAAGAGACAAAATGAAAACAAAATCATAAATTTCAAAACAACATTACAAAACATGTTGAAAATTAACAAAGATTTATTTTTACACATATCTTTTAAACTGTGTTTCCACATAGTTTTTCTTTCTAAGTCACTTTATAGTTCATACAAACAGCATTTCAAAGAGAAGCAAGGCCATGGAATAGACATGATAGAGAAGAAAAGATTTAATTTGAGACATTGCTATTTTTATAAATAATTATAAAATCTTTTCTTGAATAATTTAATATTTACAGTAAATGGTGTTGACATGTGTTACAGTTCTAGTTTTCATATATACCTGGTTCAATACCACTCCACCACCAGCTACTGTGCCAAGTACAAAATATCTGATCTTCAGTACTCTACCCACAACCCTAGCTAATTTTCCTATTTGTCTATGATTTAACACAATAACAGGTGCTCCTGTTATATTTAATGTTTTCAATGGTCTGGGTATCACATTATGAACAAAACGAATTTGTGGTAAGAATGTTTTAGAAACTTGACTACCACTACCATATGTGAATTGTTGTAGATTGTCATTCTTATATGCTTTACTTCTAATGTATGTTGGATTGTAAGGAAATGTTGAGTTTAAACGACTGAAAACAGCTACAGACTTTGATTGTTTTAGTGCAATTCTTCTTGTAGCTATCTTTACACACTCTTCACACAAAGGACTGAAAAACCAAAAAAAAAAACTTTTTCAAAATAATATTTACATACTTTGAAGTAATGTCAATCTTTTATTTACAATTCAAAGCACTGTCAAGCTTTATATAGTATTTATAGAAAGTAATGCAATTAAATACGACTAAATATTCAACTTGGAGAAACTATCTATAGCTAGATTGATGATTAGGTGGAACATCTTCTAAAATATACATCATGTACATGAGCACATACATTGACATGGGTAATTATCTTTGACACACAACTAGGAAGGAAATAGAAAGTTGATATCTTTATATTTTTATCAGAAGGGGAATAGAAATGCTAAGATCAGGAGTCAAAATAGAGTCAGTTGGGAAACTGGAACCAAACATATGTCTTTATTTGGACTTTTGTTTCATGAAACAGCCTTTTCTTTGGTTATATTGTTTAACACTGTAAACAATTATTTCCATTTTATGTGGTGAAGTTTATCATGAATATCATATTCATATAATAGGTGCTGTGCACTTCCAGTGATTTTTTGTTTATCATCTGATGGGGTGTGTTCTTATAAAGTGAGGACGAGTGTGTAGAGGTATGCAGAAAGTATAATAATTTCTATATTAGTTTGCAGTTTTTTTATGGAGTGTGAAAACATGATGGCTGAATGATATCACAAAATTTCCCCCTAGTTGCCAATTTTTTGTATTACGATGCTGGCTGTCAATTTTTTTTTTAAACGTTGTGTTAACAAAATAAAAGGACTTAGTGAACAAACAAAATTACTCAATACCAGACATGACAGTATATGTTTCTGATAGTTTTGATTAATAACATAAATAATTTAAGATAATGTGACCGTATTAAATAAATTTAGGTGTTCATGTATTTTACAATACTTTGCAGAACAATGAAAAAAAAAAGAATCTCAAAATAAAGAGTAAAATAAAAAATTTTGAAACATCATGAACACAGAATACATTGATCTTTTTATATCTTATTGTCTTTTCCAGCTGACCAACAAAATAAATTTTTAAGTTATTCATAACGGTATAAATTTCAAGATAATGTCACAAATAAATGATGTTGATGTTAACCTGAGCTGCATCAATGGACATATAAATCTGCTTGTAATCATTCTGCATTACAATATATCTGTCACATTATATGATGATTGTAATGGGGGGGGGGGGGGGGGTCTTTCATCATGAATCAAGGTAAAAAAATGTTGACAAATGAGGATATCAGTAATTTTTGATGCATGACGATAAAATGTACAATTTCTATATGACTATAAAAAAAATAGACTATAAAGGGCGTTCGTATCCTCTAAGGCCAAACAAAATAGTATGTGTGTTTACTGTACCCCTACCTACCCTAATTTTTATCCCCTACTGCCTACTCTCATGTTTTTTTTTACCATTTTTGATTTAAAAGCACTGTTAAAGTCACAATGTTGCTCCCATAGACTCAATGTAAAAAATATTAAAAATTAAAAAAAATCCCTACCTGCAACGGCTACATGTACATGTAACAGTAAACACATACTTTTTTGTTTGGCCTAATATATGAATATTACACATGTACTGCATAATGTATCATGTTTGTTGCTTTTATTTTGTATGCATCATTTGTAATTGTTATCTGTATCTGTGTGGGTACGTCATAGTTACCAATACTGGCCTTTAGCTTTATACAACAGGGTGCTTGTAAATAGACGTATTTACACTTGTATGCAAATTTGTCGGCCATTACGTAAAATCACACAGGTTCCCGTAAACTTTTACGACGGTGGTACAGGGGGATGCTTGCACGGAAAAAAACGTGAAATAAGACATAATTTCACGTTGAACGTGAAATAATTTCTGTCAAGAACGTTGCACGAAAAATAAAGACTGTTGTGAACCTTTTGTGACTGAGTCACTGTCTTCTTGTATATATAAACTCTTTGTTTTACTTGTTATTCCCGATTTAGTATACACATTTATGATGTAAATGGTTTACGGCTTTTAAAAAAGTATTTCTTGACGATCCCTGCCAAGTATTTGAATTTTATTTGAAAAATACCGAGCACGCAAAATAAGCATTTGAAAATCACGATGCACGTAAAATTAAATAAGCAGAACACGTTGAACAAGGCACCTGTCTTGCACGACTGAATGTTAAATAAAAAAGAAAAAACATGTTGAACGTGAAATAAAAAACGGCGATCATGTTGCACGAAAATAACCCTTTACCACCCTCTTTGACATCATAATTCAAAAATTTGACGTCACAATTAAAAAGTGATTGTTGCTTGACGTCAAAAGGTGATTCAGAGTAGATCTAAGGTCATTGGGAGGCAAAATACAGCTAAATACCAAAAGCGTAAATAGGTTTATGCTTCTGGTCATGTTTGACTGTGGGACCTTGATTGTTTGAATGGATTAATACTTTTAAAAATTTAAATTTATATCTAAGTATACAGAGTTAATTTTGTGGTATGCATAAAGCCATTATGGTCATATATTTATGATGAACCTAGATAATAATGATTGTCGACTGGACCAAAAATTATTTCATTAGTGAGCCGTCCAGCATCCTTTGGCTTTGCTCACTCTGTCATAGACTATCTGTCTGACAAGTTAATCTTTTTAGAATTTATTATGGTTTCGCTATATAACATAAATTTACCCGAAGCGGCCTCTGATGATTATGTGAGACATTTTATATCTGAGGCAACACTTCAAAATTTTTAGTCATTTTCGGTTTCGAGTTCGAATGTCCTTGACCTCTACTACCTAGTATTTATTCTGTAAGTTAGTTTCGCATATCTAAAAGTTAATAATAATGAGCTCACCATATTTGTATAAATTAAAACAATCTGTATCATTTTGTATTAATGATCTTAAAATATTTATTAAAAGGGTGATACAAAAAGTAATCTTTCAAAATTTGCAAATTTTACGAAACTATTTCGACAAGGGAGATAATTTCGCGCACACAAAGTGCTGGAAAAAAATTTAGAATAGGACATTACTGTGAAAATAAAGAAAAATGGGAGACGAAGACGGCGAAAAGGGTTATAGATGGGAAACAGAATATGAAAAGACTTGGTATATTGTCACTTCTTATTCCAAAAATGTGTCAGACAGGGAATGACATTATTTTTATATTCTTTGGTGACACACTGTACTTTGACTTAAGGGTTGAATCCGGGTCCGTTCGCCCTGACTTTAAAGGTTTTAGGTTTCTGAGTTTTGTTTCTCATTTGACCGATTCCGTGTCCGTTTGCCCCCAAATCATGTTCAATCCCATACACCTTATCGCTATTTGTCCGCCATTACTGGACATCACACAAGTTCCCGTAAAATTTTGACGTCATAATAGAAAACATCTGACGCCACAATGGAAAAGTGATTGTTGTATGACGTCAAAAGTTCTGCGGGACTGATTCTCGGGTCAAGCAGGATTAGCGATAAGGTGTATTCTCGTAAGCCCCCTTTCACTTCACACCCACAAGTTCGCTCCCATTCTCGTGCGCACCCTTTCACATCCGCACCCACACGTTCGAACCCTGAGTCCGTTTGCACCCTTTTTAAAGGCAGTGTGTTGAATTAGTTTTTAATCCTGCTTAAGTTAGTGTTTAGCTATAAAATAAAGAAAATAAGGATTTTTTTATTGATTGAAAATACATTCTAAGCGTGAACAAGTTTTCTTCTGTGAATAATTTTGACGAAATGAATAATGAAGCGTGTCATGATGATCAAAGACTAAGTCATTCGTCCTTAAGACATGTAAAAGAAAGGCAGAAGATTCCTAACAGCTATGGAATTGGTCACAAGCTTTTTAAAATAATTATGTCATTTTTTATACGACCGCAAAAATTAAAAGTATGACGTTGGCGTCGTCGTCGTCGTCCGAAGACACATTGGTTTTCGCACTCTTACTTTAGTTTAAGTGAATGGATCTCCATGAAATTTTACCATAAGGTTCAATACCACGAAAGGAAGGTTGGGATTGATTTTGGGGGTTATGGTACCAACAGTTAAGGAATTAGGGGCCAAAAAGGGGCCAAAAATAAGCATTTTTGTAACTTCCAGACAATAACTTGTGTGTAAGTGTATGGATCTCTCTGACATTGTACCACAAGGTTCCATATCAAAAAGGGAAGGCTGTAATTGATTTTGGGGGTAATTGCCTTAAAATGTTAGGAATTAGGGGCCAAAAAAGGGGCAAAAAACAAGCATTTTTCTAGTTTCATGACAATAACTTGTGTGTAAGTGTTTGGATATTTCTGAAATTGTACTACAAGGTTCCATATCACAAAGGGAAAGCTGGAATTGAGTTTGGGGGTAATTGCCCGAAACGTTTAGGAATTGGGGGCCAAAAAGGGGCCAAAAATAAGCATTTTTCTAGTTTCCAGACAATAACTTGTGTTCAAGTGTATGGATCTCTCTGAAATTGTACTGCAAGGTACCATACCACAAAGGGAAGGCTGAGATTGAGTTTGGGGGTGATGAATCATAAGGGGTTTAAAAAATTTGGGGGGGGGGATTTTTTTTTTTCTTTTAAAATTTTAAATTTTAAGTTGGTTATTTCTGATTTATATTTAAAAGCAAATAATAATGATATGGTAGGAGATACACACCAAACAGGATGTGTAAATTATTATATAATAAGTATTGTGCAATAGCAAGAAATTTTCAATTGCACAGTATTGCACAATAGCAAGAAATCTTCAATTGCACAGTATTGCGCAATAGCAAGAAATCTTCAATTGCACAGTATTGCGCAATAGCAAGAAATATCCAATAGCACAATATTGCGCAATAGCAAGAAATTGTCAATTGTACAGTATTGCGCAATAGCAAGAAATAATCAATTGCACAGTATTGTGCAAAAGAAGATACTTCGTATAAATTGCTTATTTCTTGATCAATTTCAATGGGGTTTTATTCTTGAATTCTTGGGGTTCTTTGATATGCTGAATCTAACCATGTATTTAGATTTTTGATTTTGGGCCCAGTTTTCAAGTTGGTCCAAATCGGGGTCCAAAATTAAACTTTGTTTGATTTCAACAAAAATTGAATATATGGGGTTCTATGATATGCTGAATCTAACCATGTATTTAGATTTTTGATTGTTGGGCCCTGTTATCAACTTTGTCCACATTGAGATCAAAAGGGTCCAAAATTAAACTTTGTTTGATTTCATCAAAAATTGAATATATGGGGTTCTTTGATATGCTGAATCTAACCATGTATTTAGATTTTTGATTATGGGCCCAGTTTTCAAGTTGGTCCAAATCGGGGTCCAAAATTAAACTTTGTTTGATTTCAACAAAAATTGAATATATGGGGTTCTTTGATATGCTGAATCTAACCATGTATTTAGATTTTTGATTTTGGGCCCAGTTTTCAAGTTGGTCCAAATCGGGGTCCAAAATTAAACTTTGTTTGATTTCAACAAAAATTGAATATATGGGGTTCTATGATATGCTGAATCTAACCATGTATTTAGATTTTTGATTGTTGGGCCCCGTTATCAACTTTGTCCACATTGAGATCAAAAGGGTCCAAAATTAAACTTTGTTTGATTTCATCAAAAATTGAATATATGGGGTTCTTTGATATGCTGAATCTAACCATGTATTTAGATTTTTGATTATGGGCCCAGTTTTCAAGTTGGTCCAAATCGGGGTCCAAAATTAAACTTTGTTTGATTTCAACAAAAATTGAATATATGGGGTTCTTTGATATGCTGAATCTAACCATGTATTTAGATTTTTGATTATGGGCCCAGTTTTCAAGTTGGTCCAAATCGGGGTCCAAAATTAAACTTTGTTTGATTTCATCAAAAATTGAATATATGGGGTTCTTTGATATGCTGAATCTAACCATGTATTTAGATTTTTGATTATGGGCCCAGTTTTCAAGTTGGTCCAAATCGGGGTCCAAAATTAAACTTTGTTTGATTTCAACAAAAATTGAATATATGGGGTTCTTTGATATGCTGAATCTAACCATGTATTTAGATTTTTGATTATGGGCCCAGTTTTCAAGTTGGTCCAAATCGGGGTCCAAAATTAAACTTTGTTTGATTTCAACAAAAATTGAATATATGGGGTTCTGTAATATGCTGAATCTAACCGTGTATTAAGTTTTTGGATTTTGGGCCTCGTTTTTAAATTGGTCCACATTGAAGTCCAAAGGGTCCAAAATTTAACTTTGTTTGATTTCATCAAAAATTGAATTATTGGGGTTCTTTGATATGCCGAATCTAACCGTGTATTTAGATTCTTAATTTTTGGTTCCCTTTTCAAATTGGTCTACATAAAGGTCCAAAGGGTCCAAAATTAAACTTAGTTTGATTTTAACAAAAATTGAATTTTTAGGGTTCTTTGATATGCTGAATCTAAACATGTATTTAGATTTTTGATTATGGGCCCAGTTTTCAAGTTGGTCCAAATCGGGGTCCAAAATTAAACTTTGTTTGATTTCAACAAAAATTGAATATATGGGGTTTTTTGATATGCTGAATCTAACCATGTATTTAGATTTTTGATTTTTGGGCCCTGTTAACATTTTTGTCCACATTGAGATCAAAAGGGTCCAAAATTAAACTTTGTTTGATTTCATCAAAAATTGAATTCTTGGGGTTCTTTGATATGCTGAATCTAACCATGTATTTAGATTTTGGATATTGGACCATAATAGGTGAATGTCCAATTTAAAATTTTTAAGTTCTTAGACCACATTCATTCTGTGTCAGAAACCTATGCTGTGTCAAATATTTAATCACAATCCAAATTCAGAGCTGTATCAAGCTTGAATGTTGTGTCCATACTTGCCCCAACTGTTCAGGGTTCGACCTCTGCGGTCGTATCAAGCTGCGCCCTGCGGAGCATTTTATTTCATTTAAATTCTTCATTGTTTTTACTCCTACCTCTATTAAAATAATACCAATTAGCTTTGTAAATAGGCCAGTTAACAGTAATCTTAAATAAATCATAATTAATCATTAATCATCGAATCACAAAAAAAAAAATTTCATATAAAAAATTCATGAATTTTTATTCATGAAAATATAAATAATTTGATATATTCATCTAAAAACATCTAACAATTCAACCAGTATTTGAATAAAAATATGGTGCAATCAGACGAAGTGGGTAAACTTGTGTTGGGAGCAAATGGACCTGAACGGATCATCAGATCTATTCAAAGTAGAAAAACTAACTAAAAAGTAAAATTACAAAAATACGGAACTCCGAGGAAAGTTCTAAACTGAAAGTCCCTAAGTAAATGGCAAATTCTAAAGCTCAAACACATCAAACAAATGGATAACAACTGTCATATTCCTGACTTTGTACAGGCATTTTCTTATATGTAGAAAATGGTGGATTAAACCTGGTTTTATAGCTAGTTAAACCTCTCACTTGTATGACAGTTGCATAAAATTCTTTTATATTGACAACGATGTGTGAACAGAACAAACCGACATAATAGGTAAAAATGTCAAAAATAGGGGTACAGCAGTCAACATTGTGTTATAATCTTAATCACTCCAAAAACAAGCACCTGTCCTAAGTCAGGAATCTGATGTTCAGTAGTTGTCGTTTGTTGATGTGGTTCATAAGTGTTTCTCGTTTCTTGTTTTTTATATAGATTAGACCGTTGGTTTTTCCCGTTTGAATGGTTTTACACTAGTAATTTTTTGGGGCCCTTTATAGCTTACTGTTCGGTGTGAGCCAAGGCGCCGTGTTGAAGACCGTACTGTGACCTATAATGGTTTACTTTTATAAATTTTGACTTGGATGGAGAGTTGTCTCATTGGCACTCATACCACATCTTCTTATATCTAAATATGTCAACAAAGACAAACAAAAAGGCATATAAAACACAAACCGGACGCAGCATGGTGTTCATAAATCCCCACAACAAAAGAGACACTTAAGTACAAATCTGAGAGTATTAGCAGTTACTGACCAGTCAGGGGTACTACTTAAACAAGTGATTTCATTATCACCTATTTCAGTGATTTGATAAATTCAGTTATCACCTATTTAAGTGATTTTGATGTTTCCTTTGATCTTCAAATGCTAATTTCATTGATTTTCCATATTTTGACAAACTTTTCTATAATCTTCCTACATAGAACTAATTATCCCTTTCTTTTGTATATCAATTTCACCAGTGCGCTTGGACAGTAAGTTAGTAAGCTTTTCAAAGTACCCTTGGGAATTTTTCTATAATCAAATATTCATTAACTACTCTTACTATCAGACAAAGGTCAACAATATTAGGTAACCTGATTGGTTTTCTTTAGAGTTATAATGATCTATTTCAAGGTTATGTCCTGATCTACAAATTATTCCAGTTTTTTCATATTTCTAAAAAACTGTAAAAACTGACAGGCTAATCAAGCAAAAGACAATTTCTGCATGTACATAGTTGTTTTTTCAATGGAATTCTTGTCTTTTTACCAATCAAAAAGGCAAGCTTGTGGGAAAAATATCCAGAAAATGTTATAAGCACTTGTTGAAGTGATTACATTTTAACTTCTCAAATTACTTGTTTCAGTGATTTTAAAATGTCTGTGTCTATTTTTGTGAAAATTTTTAATATTTCACAGCCAAAATCACTTGAAGAAGTGATTCTGAAATCACTTGTTTAAGTAGTACCCCTGACTGCTGACAGCTAGTTCAAAGTCAATAACAACTAATTAAAAAAATCATGTATCTAAGGCTAAAATAGCCATCAGTACACATTAAACATTCATACGATTTATTGTAATTGTTCATTTGTCATAATTATGTCCCACCCATTATAGGTTTATTATACCCCCGCTTTAAAAAAGTGGGGGTAAACTGTTTTACCTTTGTCCGTCTGTCCGTCCATCCGTCCCATGAATATTTTCGTTGCATCTTTCTCAGGAACTACATTACAGGGATTTCTGAAATTTGGTTTCGGGGTTTATATAAGTCGGCTATACCGTGTGATGCGTTTTCAGATTCATCACTCAACAATTTCCTGTTTACCGAACACTTGTATCATTTTACACATGATAGCCAAGTTGAAAATTTTCGTCACATTTTTCTCAGGAACTACAATACAAGGATTTCTGAAATTTGGTTTCAGGGTTAATATTAGTCAGCTATACCATGTGATGCGTTTTCAGATTCATCACTCAGCAACTTCCTGTTTACCGAACACTTACATGTTTTTACACTATTAAAATTATCCACTTGCGGCTGGGGTATCATCAGTGAGCAGTAGCTCACAGTTTCACTTGTTATATAACAGATTACATTCATTATAGGGAAGCAATCCGTGAAGATGATGAGGGATCCCTACAAACAAGTATTGATGACATTGTACACAAGGCAAAGCGTAGAAGGTTACTCGAGAAAATTGGCAGTGTTAGGTTAGGAATGGTAAGTATAGTGAAGGACAGAAGATACATATTTGTAACTTAGAAAATTTAGTAGTGTTATGTTTGAAATGGGAAGTAAAATCAAAAGTTAATAGAGATTATTCTCTTGGAATTTAACACTAAATCAACATAATTTTTCACTTAGTCGACTCCCTAGAAAAGTTTTTAACAGAATATTTCCAAATTGAGAACCTCAAACCCATAATTTAAAAGTTGACATCTATGACACTACGAAACCGTGAAGCTATTTATTAAGTCTCCCAAACGAAGTTTGGGAAGACTTATTGTTTTTGCTCAGTTCTTATTATTATTATTATTCTTCTTCTTCTTCTTCTTCTTCTTCCGCCGCTTTTAAATTTGAACTTGTCCGCACCCGTTCTCCAAAACCGCTTGTCGGATTAACTTAGGGTTTCACAATATGTTAGACTAACATGTCTAGTGGTGCAATCAGGGTTTTGTTTTTGAAATGGGGTTTATAAAGGGGTACTTTGAGGGGCAAAAAGAAAAGAGGGTTTTACTATAGAACCCTATGGGATTTTATTTTTTAAAATTTTCAAATGATTATAAATTGAAAACTGTTCGTGATAGACACAAACTTTTTAATTGAAAATGTTCTAAATGATAAAGCCCATTAAATGAAATACAGGGTTAGTCCCCAGGGGTCACCCCCACCCCCTGCCATTTAAGAAAGTTCTAATACCTTGTAAGTGGTCAAGATCCCCACCCCTAAACCATATATATTCTGGTTTGTCATGCTAAGATGGTTTGAATGATATACAGGGTTAGTCCCCAGGGGTCATCCCGACCCCCTGCCATTTGAGAAAGTTCTAATATCTTGTAAATGGTCGAGATCCCCACCCCTAAACCATATATATTCTGGTTTGTCATGATAAAGCACATCAAATGTTATACAGGGTAAGTCCCCAGGGGTCACCCCCACCCCCTGCCATTTAAGAAAGTTCTAATATCTTCTAAGTGGTCAAGATCCCCACCCCTAAACCATATATATTCTGGTTTGTCATGCTGAGATGGTTTGAATGATATACAGGGTAAGTCCTCAGGGGTCATCCCGACCCCCTGCCATTTGAGAAAGTTCTAATATCTTGTAAATGGTCGAGATCCCCACCCCTAAACCATATATATTCTGGTTTGTCATGATAAAGCACATCAAATGTTATACAGGGTTGGTCCCCAGCGGTCACCCCCACCCCTTGCCATTTGAGAAAGTTCTAATATCTTGTAAATGGTCGAGATCCCCACCCCTAAACCATATATATTCTGGTTTGTCATGATAAAGCACATCAAATGAAATACAGGGTTAGTCTCCAGGGGTCACCCCCATCCCCTGCCATTTAAGAAAGTTCTAATATCTTCTAAGTGGTCAAGATCCCCACCCCTAAACCATATATATTCTGGTTTGTCATGCTGAGATGGTTTGAATGATATACAGGGTAAGTCCCCAGGGGTCATCCCGACCCCCTGCCATTTGAGAAAGTTCTAATATCTTGTAAATGGTCGAGATCCCCACCCCTAAACCATATATATTCTGGTTTGTCATGATAAAGCACATCAAATGTTATACAGGGTTAGTCCCCAGCGGTCACCCCCACCCCTTGCCATTTGAGAAAGTTCTAATATCTTGTAAATGGTCGAGATCCCCACCCCTAAACCATATATATTCTGGTTTGTCATGATAAAGCACATCAAATGAAATACAGGGTTAGTCTCCAGGGGTCACCCCCACCCCCTGCCATTTAAGAAAGTTCTAATATCTTCTAAGTGGTCAAGATCCCCACCCCTTAACCATATATATTCTGGTTTGTCATGCTGAGATGGTTTGAATGATATACAGGGTAAGTCCCCAGGGGTCATCCCGACCCCCTGCCATTTGAGAAAGTTCTAATATCTTGTAAATGGTCGAGATCCCCACCCCTAAACCATATATATTCTGGTTTGTCATGATAAAGCACATCAAATGTTATACAGGGTTAGTCCCCAGCGGTCACCCCCACCCCTTGCCATTTGAGAAAGTTCTAATATCTTGTAAATGGTCGAGATCCCCACCCCTAAACCATATATATTCTGGTTTGTCATGATAATTCACATCAAATGAAATACAGGGTTAGTCTCCAGGGGTCACCCCCACCCCCTGCCATTTAAGAAAGTTCTAATATCTTCTAAGTGGTCAAGATCCCCACCCCTAAACCATATATATTCTGGTTTGTCATGCGAAGATGGTTTGAATGATAGACAGGGTTAGTCCCCAGGGGTCATCCCGACCCCCTGCCATTTGAGAAAGTTCTAATATCTTGTAAATGGTTGAGATCCCCACCCCTAAACCATATATATTCCTATTTGTCATGTCTCGAACATTTGATTGACGTATACGGTCAGTCCCCAGGGGTTCCCCCCACCCCCAATGTTCTAATATCTTGTAAATGGTTGAGATCGCCACCCCTAAACCATATATATTCCTGTTCGTCATGTAATGAACATTTGAATGACGAATAGGGCCAGTCCCCAGGGGTTTCTCCCCACCCCCAATATTCTAGTATCTTGTAAATGGTTGAGATCCCCACCCCTAAACCATATATATTCTGGTTTGTCATGCCAAGATGATTTGAATGATATACAAGGTTAGTCCCCGGGCATCACTAATGCATATAACTTTACTGGACCAAACCAATTTTCACTGGACGTTGCCCAATGTCAGGCGACCCTGGGAATTACGAATTATGGGAGCTTCGTTTGGGAGACTTCGTAACAGCATCCTGTTACAATCATTTCTTGTTATACAATGTAATTACATTTTAATTTTGAATGAGTCATGGTTATCTTGTGTGGGGATATATAGTGTACCAAATAAAGTTAAATTCTGCATGCTATTGAGCAATTTAAAATGTATGTGTTTGAGTATAGAATCAAAGGAAATTAATAACCAGAAATGCTTAATATCTTGTTATGTTTGACTATATGAGTAAAAGATATCAGAGAAAAATTTCAAAACCTGTTCAAACTTATAGTAAAATTCATTGAAATAAATTTATCCTATATATTAATTTCAGATGAGACATTTATTTTTGATATTGGACATGTCAGAATCAATGCAAGATCAAGATCTGAAACCAACAAGATTGATTTCAACTCTGAAGGTATGTCTTTTAAGAACTCTTTAATTACAGTCCTGAACCATTGTTCTCTCAAGGTAATTTAAATGCTGGGATTATCTGCACTATTACAATTTACAGACAGAGCTATCCTAATGACTGTAGCAGTATGCTTTTGTCAATGAGTGAAAGGTATGGAAGAAAAACTTCAATACGAATAAAAGAATGTATAGGGTACATGTCAATGAGACATCAACCCAGTGAGAAAATAACCAAAAGACATCTAGAGGACAACATACAGCCATACAGTCTTCAATAATAGACAGTCTATACAAAAGGTCAAGCTCTAAATTGTCATAAGACCAGGTTTAACCCACCGTTTTCTTCAGAAAAATGCTTGTACCAAGTCAGGAATATGACAGGTGTTTTTCACTCGTTCAGTTAGTTGAAAACGTTTGATTTTGTCAGTTTTTGCTGACTTCCCCTATTTGAATTTAATTTGGAGTTTGGTATATGTTTTTTAATATTTTTTTGTCCTGGTAGATAAAATTCAACAGAATGACAAAACACTGGGAAGGAAGATGGACATGTTACTTTTGAAATTATTCACTAACAATAAATGGTAACTTAAATAATGAAATTTTCATGTGTATATGTTAATCATTCAAAATACAGATTTTATTTCAAATAATTATTTTTAGCTTCTTGAACACTTTGTTGAGGAATACTTTGACCAGAACCCTATCAGTCAGCTTGGAATGATTGGGACAAGAAATAAACGAGCAGAGAAAATAGCTGAACTTGGAGGTAGTTATTAACTCCTGTCATTATTCCATAAGGATAAAAATGAAATTATTGAGATTAAGATGACAATGAGAACTTGTAAGATAGCATGCATATTTGATTATAATTTTAACATAGACATATTTTATGTCAAGGCTACAGTAAGTAAGGGAGCATTATGTTTTTGAGTCTTTGCATATGTCCATTCATTCATCCATCAGTTTATATAATGATCCAGTCAGTATTTGGTTAAATTTTATTATCAAGTTACATACCAAGAAATTGTGGTCAAATCAACATGAATTAGTACACATGTTAATTCTAATGTGAAGGTTATATAACATATGCTAGATCAGGATTTTGACCCAGCTTTGGTAGTTCACTGGACATGGAAATGTGATAGGGCAAGCAGGTTCGGGATGCCCTATGGACACATATTCTTGTTAGGTACTGATGTTAATTTACCTGACTTATCAATATATTTTTCTTTAATTCCAGGTAATCCCAGAAGACATGTATCTACCTTACAGTCTTTAGTAAAATCTACCTGTCAGGGAGAACCTTCTTTACAAAACTCTTTAGAACTTGCCAGGAATACTTTGAGGTTTGTATGTTTTACCTCCACAGTAAGCAATACTTATTTTGTACTTGCATTGTGTAATTTTCTATGTAACAGAAGATGCAGTTATGAGAAAGTCTTCAAAATTCTTCTGAATTTGCATGAACAGTTTGCCACTGGATGTTAAGCTATCAACAATCAATCAATCAATCAAAATAATACTTTTGGATTTACCTACCTCAACACTAAAATGGTAGGTGTAATTAAAGCTTCTTTTTAATTTTTGGAAAATTATTTATACATATCGTAACTTTCCTGGTGATAGTTGTCTGTTGTTGGTAACAATGTATATTACTATGTGAAACACTTCAAATTAGAAAACATCTTTTACAATACAGTAAAAATAATAATCTATTGTGTTTTGGAAACTTGAAGAAAAAAATACATAGCACACAAAATAAGCACTGGAAATCATGAATCACGTAAAATTGAATTAGCAGTTGAACAATGCACATGTCTTGCTCAAACTGAATGCCAATGTAAAGCCGAAACTCTGAAAAGTTTTCCACAATAAAATTAACTGCTTTTACATTTGCGTTTATGATCTCAATTTCAGAAATATGCCAGGTCATGCTAGTCGTGAAGTTTTAATCATTTTTGGAAGTTTGACAACATGTGATCCTGGTAATGTTATGGAAACCATTCAGGTACATGATTCTGTCTTTATATTTTTACCTTTTCTCAATATGTTTTTTGATTTTATTTATAAGACAATATTTTGATTTCATCTAGCTATAGATTCTTCCAATCACAACATTGTACTCACAAAGTATTATAATACTGATGTCTGTATGACAGTCAGTATGTCAGTAATAATTTTCCGGGCCCAGTTTAGATAATAGCAAAGATTCTATCCATACAAAATATGTGGAATGTAAATCTTATTTAGTTAAAGGTCCGTGTGATTACAAAATTAAGGCATGTTCAGTCAACTCAAATATCAGAAAAAATGCAATTAGGAATGTTTGACATGAAAAGGGTTTAATGGATAGACAGAAATATAACAACTTTTGGTGTTACCCATGCATTTGGAGCTTTGGAACTATTACATCCAGCTATAGGTTCCAGTATCATCCTTAATTTAAAATCATAGATTTTCTGACCCTAGCCTGTTATATCCTAAATTTGTTTTGTTTTATTGTTGTTTGTTTGTCCTGAGAAAGTTTAGTTGTAGTTTCTAGAATATATTTCACGATATTCTACCTGTGTAGACATATCTGCTGGGTTTTCCTTTAAGGAATTTCCAATTAATATTACTTTAATTTATCTCCATTCATTAAATTGATTTTTTTACAGACAATGAAAGACACAAATATAAGATGTTCTGTAATTGGTCTTGCTGCAGAAATCAGGGTCTGTAAAAAGCTTTGTATGGATACTAATGGTAGGTGCATTTATTTGAGCATTGTTACTGTTTAACATTGCAAAAAAAAGAAAAAAAATAATTTTTACTCAGTTGATTAAAGCTAAAACATCAATTGGTCAAAACATGTATATGCAAATGATTTTTCTAGAAACAAGTTAAAAATTCATTCTTTTCAAATATATTCCTTTTAAAGAGTAAATATAAAATATATAAAAGCCAATAAAATAAAAAATCAGAAATTACATCTTGACAAACGATTATTGCTTATTGAATTTAAGTATGTTTTTATCAAATAACTTACTTGAATACTTTTTAGATTTTTGTTGAACTAAAGATTACTACTGTGGATTCTTTATTTATGTAGGTACTAATTTTTGTTGATTGAGGAGAAATTATATTTTCATGGTTTTGCCAAATTATGTATATAAGCCTACATAAAATTTTTGATTTGTTGAACAATTTAAATTTGTGGATCACCAATACCCACGAAATCCCCCAAAATTGGTATCAGACGAATAATAATGAATCCACAGAGCTTTCATTATAGTTTAAGTTAAATTTTTCATTTTACAGGGATTTATAATGTTATACTAGATGAAAATCATTTCAAGGACTTACTGTTGCAACATATAGATCCTCCACCAGCTACAGTAAGCATTTTTACAATAAGTTATATATCTGCCAGGTTGATGTTGACATATTATATAATTAATTAGGGCAAAAAATAAAAATATAGACTTGTTTCCTGTCTCCTGGCAGCAAAATATAGGAAAGATAGGTAGGTAAAATTATTTTATAAAGGAGGTGTTCTTGACTTGAATGATACAAAGTCAAAAATGTCGGAACTTTAACAGGGCTTAACCAAATATACCTGGACTTTAACAGTGCTTAACCAAAAATATCTGTAACAGTCTTTATCCTAAAAAGTCTGAACTTTAACAGTGCTTACAAAAAAAAACTAGACTTTTACAATGCTTAACCAAAAAATTCTGAACTAACAGCCTTTAACCAAAAAAGTCTGAACTTTAACAGTGCTTAACCAGAAAAGTCTGAATTTTTAACAATGCTTAACCAAATATGCCTGCACTTTAACAGTGCTCAACCAAAAAAGTCTGAACTTTAACAGTGCTTAACCAGAAAAGTATGAATTTTTAACAGTGCTAAACCAAATATGCCTGCACTTTAACAGTTCTTAACCAAAAATGTCTGGACTTTAACAGTGCTTAACCGAAAATATCTGGACTTTAACAATGCTTAACCAAAAATGTCTGGACTTTAACAGTGCTTAACAAAAAATGTCTGGACTTGAACAGTGCTTAACCAAATATGCCTGGACTTTAACAGTGCTTAACAAAAAATGTCTGGACATTAACAGTGATTAACCAAAAAATCTAGACTTTAATAGTGCTTCACCAAAAATGTCTGGACTTAACAGTGCTTAACCAAATATGCCTTGACATTAACAGTGCTTAACAAAAAAGTCTGAACTTTAACAGTGCTTAACCAAAAATGTCCATACAATGTGTAAGGGTATTATAAAGGCAGGATACACACACGACTATAAATAGTTGATATATGCTTGTTTGTTTCCTTTTTGTCAGTGAATTTTACAGCCGATTTCATTGAGTGTGTAGGCAAAGGTAATATCTTTGGTTAGCTTGCTTGCTAGCTGAACCGTGAAGTCATTATTAGGTTAGGTAAACTACCCTCCGTTGAGAGTAGACTAGTCCGACAGATAACCAATCTATCTGTCTGTTGGACTAGGTTACTTGGAAAGAAGGGTAGTATACCTGACCTAATAATGACTTCAAGGTTCAGCTAACAAGCAAGCTATCCAAAGAAATTACCTTTGCCAACACACTCAATGAAATCGGCTGTAATATAACTCTTTTTTTAACTATGTTAATTTCTGTATACCCTTCAAACAAATAGAAATTGGTACTTTTATATGAATGTAAATGTCATAGGATTTCAGTAAAAGATTGACAAGCTAACTTCAGTGCTACTTAAAATGTTAAAATTTATAATGAAACCAATTTTGTATATATGTATTTAACTATTAAATTCCAACATGAATGAATCAATAAAGATATATATTGTAATTTTTACAGGCCAATACAGAGGCATCTTTAATAAGAATGGGTGAGTTTGATCAGACGTAAACTGAGTTAAAAAAGTTCAGCAACACATATTTTAAATCTATATTTAAAAATAAAGTATACTTAAACATAACAATTTAAAGATTGTTGTTGCAACAAAAATAAACCACAAGGTGCATTTTCCCTTTGACAAAAATAAATAATCAAAATTTATTTCCGCAACTTTGGAAATTTATTATTTAAAGTGTTATGAATAAAATATATGTTGCTTAACTTTTTTGACTGAGTATTTATACATGAATTTTGTAAATACTTGACAAACAGACAGTTTTATATTTATACAATGAAGTTGAAAAATACAAATTAACACAGTACAGCTTCTAAAAGATTACAATCTAACTGAGACAAAATTTTAATCTAAATGTGTGTATAATAAAAATAAATGCAATACTTCTGCTTGACATTGTTATTAGAAACATTTGTATTAAGTAATTTATAGCTACTAATTTAAATTTCCAAACTATGTATATACTTTTTTAAATGTACTGATTTTGGCTTAGTTTTACTGCCGAGTCTGCAAAATGGGTTGTAAAAATACTTTCAATTTGTAAATTGTTGGCTGAAAAATAGGGTTGCAAAAATACTTTCCAAGTAGAGTCTGCAAAATTTGATGCAAAAAACTTTCAAGTTCAAAGTGATCCTTTTTATTTATTTATTATAGTAATTTAAATATCTATTGGTGTAGGATTTAAAATCACTGAGTCAGACCCTTTTCTTACAGGTTTTCCTCACCATCTGTTAGGAGGATCTAAAGACAAAGAAGAAATGCCTTCTATGTGTATGTGGTGAGTAAAAGATTATTGAGGAATGAGTTGTATACGTCAATGCCTAACTTCAATTCATTTATTTCTCATGATTAAGGTGGTACCTAACACTACAGGGAGATAACTCTGTAAAAATCAGCTAAACGTTTTAATCATGTTGTATTGTTAAGGAAATATCAAGATTCTCAATGATCAAAATTAGTGTTTGTCAAACTGCTATATAACCAGTGAAATTTTTCTGATAAAGTGGTTGGTTCAAATTATTTGAAATTTTTATATTTTTGTCAAAGGGTCAAAGTAAACATTTTGTCAAATTTTTAGGAAAATTAAACGAGCCAAATTAGTATTAGTCAAGGTGTTGGGTACCACCTTAAGAGATGCATTTCTGAAAAGGCCAAAGAAAAACCTATGAAAAAACATAATTTTGGAAGAGAATATGCAAAATAGGACACCCTGTAAATTTTGTCAACAGCAACAGACAGGTCAATTAAAAAAAGAAGTTTTATATCCTGGATTTGTCAAACTATTTAGAATAATCAGGCATATCGAGTACTTTGATGTTTTTTATGCCCCCAATGTAGCGGAGGGGGCATTAAGGTTTACCCTTGTCCATACGTACGTCCCGAAATTTATTCCGTTCTCTGACTTTAGTTTGCCTCAACCAAATGTTATGAAACTTATACACAATGCTTATTACCACAAAACTCAGATCAAGTTTGAATTTGGGTGGCGTCACTTTTACCACCTGAGTTATGCCCCTTTATAACGTTATATGCAAATGGGGCATCATCTGTTTCCCATGGTCCATTTTCCATTTATTTTTTGTCTAAATGATTTCTATAGATTGAGATGTATAAATGTTTATTTTAATTATACTGTATTTTGATGGGGTTGATGTGTGGGTTTATTGACTTTTGAAATAATGATATTCACTGAGGCCAACGGCTGAAGTGAATATCAAATCTTCAAAAGTCAATAAAATAACATATAAATCAAAACAAATGACAATTGTTGTTTATTTCTATATTCCGAGAGAACAAAATGGTATTTTATGACAATTATTTAATAAGGTTTTTAGACCAATTATTTTTTAAACATTTTATCATAATTATACAGGTAAAAGGTTGTGATGTTTTAGCGTGATGAATATCAATTTCCTTGAGGTGAATATGCAGTTTTATTAAGATTCTACTTTGTATAGAAAAACCCACTAATGTAATACCAATATGGAAGGATGTTTTGTATTAGTTTTTAAGGAAGTAAAACTTACAATGGATTTAGATAGAGGAGTTATATTGACTAATTGTAATATTGCTTTCGCTCAGTCATTTAGACGGTAAAATTGATGAATGGTTTGGAAGGATTCGTTATTTTTTTGTAATATTTCTTTCTTTCTTTTTTTTTTTTTTTTCTTACAATTTTTTCTTTCTTTCAGCCATTTAGACAGTAAAACTAATGAAGGATTTGGAGGGAGTGGTTACTTTTGTCCACAGTGTAAAAGTAAATATTGTGAACTGCCTGTGGAATGCAAAGCATGTGGTATGTTTTCTTCTTGCTTCTGACTTACACAGTTAATGTTGTCTATAACTATTTTAAGAAAAATTAATAATAAAAAATCACTCTTAAATTTGAAACAGTGTGTCACTTACACCTCAAATAGTGAAAAGCAGCTTTGATTTTAGCTGAGTAAGTAAATTTTGATTTTTTTATAACAGCATTTAGACCCCTAAAGAATATTTTGTAAGATAATTGTTTTATTAGATTATTCAAAGCTTATTTGGTTTGTCTAATTTTTGAGGAATCTAAACATGATTAAAGGTGAAATTTAAAGTTCTACTATAAAAATCCCAAAACTGATAAAAGAAAATATTTCAGCTATTGCAGACGAAATTTTAATAATTTGTTAACTCAGTTCATTAAAAAAAGTTTACTCAAAAGTAGTGTATACTTGAAGAGGATATATTCTTTTTATCAATTTTGCTTATTTCAGGATTAACCTTGGTATCAGCTCCCCACCTAGCCAGATCATACCATCATTTGTTCCCATTAGAACCTTTTAAAGAAATAACGTCAGACATGAACACAGAGTATGGAAATATGTAAGTACATTATGGATTGAAGTTCATTACAAATATCTTGTTTCATAAAGATAAGATAATTTAGTCTTAATCCATAAAGGAAAAAATAGTATTCCTGTATTGATCTCATTATAAAAACTGTAAAATTAGCTTTTGTTTTGTTTGAAATGAACAAACAAGAAAGTCAATAAAATAAGTTTTACATAAATAACAAGGCTTACTCAGTTTTTTATTTTGTAGAATGTGTTACTCATGTAGAGTCGACTTCAAGAAGCAAACCGTAAGTAGATAATTTTTATTACCCAATTGATTCATTATGTTCATATTAATTAGTATTCTTAAATATGTGTTCTAACATTAATTACTTTGTTATACATAGGGAACAACCATTTAACCTTGAAGGTGATGGGAGTATGGTTTTATTTTTTTGGTACCACATGCATCAAATTATTAATTTGTTTTGCAAAGTGTGCTAAATTTTTTAGAACTTAACATTAAATTTAATGGCATATACTCTCAATCAGAATTATCTTTTTTCATTCTCCCTGATCCAAAATTTTTTTCTTCAAAGTTTGGAACCAGAATTATTTTTAGGAACCCCCCTTCTTAAAGTTAAATGGTTTTTCCTCTATGAACTTTAAATATTTTGTTATAAAGAGAATTTTCTGAATGTGCAATTAAAATGACAACACATTGTTGAACTGTAGAATTTTATATAGAATTTAAATGGGGCTGAATAAAATTTATAACACAATATTTTGTGAGCACAACTGAATTTAGCAAAAAAAGATTGAAAACCTCTCACTGATACCAAAAATTCATATTACATTTGACGTATGATTTAATATTTTGTTATAAATTCTTGTAGGTATACATGTGTGAAAAATGTCAACAAATTTATTGTGTGGACTGTGACTTATTTATTCATGAGACACTTCATTCATGTCCAGGATGTGCTAGTTCAAGGGCCACTCAACAAATGTCAAAGATCGTTTGATATTTGACAGAAAAAACACTAGGCAGTAAAATGCCAACTTCACGCGAACTCTTGCAACTGGACGTTAAGAAAGCAACATTCAATCATGCTAACTCTATGGGAATTAAATGACTTGAAGAATCATAATCTATGTAATTTGGTCAAACTTGTGAAGATGACGTATAAAGCAGAAGAGTAAACACTCCATTTTCCACTTTCTTGAGGCTTATTATGCAGGACTGGAAATTTTTACAATTTGCCTTAGAAAGAGTGTTCTGTTATTATTAATTGTTAAAGAACTGGTGGGCCTTGACATCCCAGTATTCTGTTGGAGGTTAAAGGTCAATGTATAGCATGTCATCAGGCTGTGTTACTGTAGACAAGTTAGAGATGCATTTTACTACTACAACAAAGTTCTATATGATATTTTTTTTTTTTAAATTCAAAATGTATGAAAAAATAAACACAGAATACAAGTTCAGAATATTTGCACTGCAGACTATTATCATGCACATGTCTGCAGGATCCTGGATCTGTATTGCATAATCTTAATTTAATAAAGTTACTTTGTTGAATTTGCATGATCTGATAAAATACAAAAATGTTCATACGAAGGAACTTATGCCTTATTGCCTTATTGTTGAATAATAAATTGTTATATTTCTACCAATTTTTAGTCTCAATTCATGTATTCTCTGGTACATACAATTGTAACAGCTATACTAGTGATATATGGGTGGTGTCAACAGGAGTGTCACATTTGAGTTTGAATGGGTACCACTATAATTTGCCATTAGAAGGAACATTTCCATGTCTTTTCAATAAGTTCTGATGCAAAACAGAAGAATACTAAGATAATTGAGTAGGAAGTGAAATAAATTTTGGCAGAAATTTCAAATTATTAATGTCAAAGAGTGTGACATTGTTTTAAAGACACTTTTTAACATTATATAATGTCAAAGTACATTGTTCGTTAGTTATTTTATGTACAAAAATTAATGCATATATATTTTACTTTATTTGCATACAAAATGGTATAACTGTAAATTGTCTTAATTAGACATTTTACTAATATAAATTTAAAAACTGCTTTTAAAAGTTACATATAAAAAAGAAGAAGTGTCTAGATAATCAACATCAGAGTATTTAGCTGGACATTGTTACATTTAGTTAGACATAGTAGTCATCCATTTACTTTGTCTTTATTTTCTTGTTAACTTCTGCATTATTTAAAGTTTTTCATTAAAATAGCAATGCATGTGCAATTGTCACACATCTGAAATTCATTGGAAAAGAATGCATAGGAATGGTGATAAATTGCATATCTTATTGGTCAAAATTCATGTTGATGCCGAATAACCTTTCTGATAATACCAGACCATTTTGATATGTATTTTCTTACTTCTTTCAAGTTATTTGTACTTATGTTCAGTCACATGACTAAGTATTCATTATTGACAATAGCAGGCTATTGTCATATCATATGATAGTTTGTGTGGAAATAATCTTCAAATATGAAGTTTTACTTGCTACCAGTGTAATAAACTATGAAGAATAATTGAAATCCAAGTTCAATTTGTTAACAAATAGAGAAAAGTTGGATTTTTATGCCCCCGTCGTAGCGGAGGGGGCATCAAGTTTTACCCTTGTCCGTCTGTATGTACATCCCAAAATTGGTTTCCCTTCTCTAACTTTAGTTTGCCTCAACCAAATGTTATAAAACTTATACACAATGCTTATTACCACAAAACACAGATCAAGTTTGAATTTTGGTGGCCTCACTTATACCGTTCTAGAGTTATGCCCCTTTACAATGGAAAAAAATGCTGAAATATTCGTTTCTGTTCTCTAACTTTAGTTTGCCTCAACCAAAATTGTTGAAATTTATGCACAATGCTTATTACCCCCAAAACACAGTTCAAGTTAGAATTTTCGTGGCGACACTTTTACAGTTCTAGAGTTATGCCCCTTTACAATGGAAAAAAATGCTGAAATATTCGTTTCTGTTCTCTAACTTTAGTTTGCCTCAACCAAAAGTGTTGAAACTTATGCACAATGCTAATTATTTTGTTTCCTTTCACATCAGCGTCAGAAGTGTGACAATCACATTATTTTAATACATCTACCCATACTATGACAAAAGCATGTTTAATATTCATATTAAAATGCAGTAAGAGCTGATAGTTCTCAGCCTAGTTACATTGTCTTATCATTTAAAGCACAGGCTATGGTTAAATGTGTTTTTGTTTTGCTTAACACAAATATTAAATATTTGTGTGCAGTTAGACAAATTGATTTTAACTATACAAAAATATCAAATATGTCATTTTTCAAATACAAATTGTATTTTTCATATCAATAATCAAACACATTATAATTTTATGATGCAGTTACACATGAATAAGGAATTGTAGCATTTTGATATATACAACAAAGTGCTTAAAAAGTGTCACACTCCTGACATGAAAAATTGATCTGAGTAGCTATTTTGTGTTTAACATTGCAGTCTACTAAAATATTTTCCTTATCTTTGATACAGATACTAAAAAAATAGGTGAAAAAACTCAGCATTTGATAGCATACTGCTGTTTAGAAGATACTTTCTTTAACACAGTTGTCACACTCCTGACATTTTATGCCACACTCACTTCCGTAATTCTGGTAGACAGAGAAAGTAAACTTATTTTTTTACTGAATATACCAGTATTTCATCAGACCAAACATAAAATTTAAGAAAAAAGGATTTTACTCTTTATTTAATGTAATTTATAATATTCATGTCAGGAGTGTGACATTTCACCAAAATTTGGCAGGTTCTAATAGCAATGGGTTTCTACTATATTATTAGTTACATAGTGTGCTGGTGACCCAATACGGTATATATGGGGTCAGTAAATTCCATATGGGGTGAAAGTGAAGCTCGAATCCCCATACGGAATTTACTGACCCCATATATACCATATTACGTAACGAATTTATCTTACAGACTATCTTAACGTGTGAAATTTAGACTAGTGACCTATCAAAATGAGCAAGTCTTCAATACCGTTAGCATCAAGAAACTACTTCCATTGATCCTACAAAAACAGATGCCAACAATAACAACTTGTTAGGTTTTAATGTGTTTTATGAATTTATTTCAATTTTCATCATCAATTTCTTCATCTGTTGAAACCTTTAAGATTTTTTCTCAGTATCGTTTTGTTTTATAAAGGGACGTAACACCACTACTAACCGTGTATGAAATAAGCTGAGCCTCACTACTAACCTAATATGGAATATACACGGTCTCCACGCGGACGCTTTTAACCAATCATATACCTAGAAATGTATAGGAGGTAAGATAATTGGTCATCCACTTCTAAAATTCTTTTTAAATATCATTTTGTATGCATACATCTTTGGAAATAAATTGATATGGTGAACAAAAACTTGTGTTTATTCAACTTTATTGTTTTAAACAAAACTTCAATTACTTGTTGATAAAAAAAACTTTGAAAATAAGCTATAAATTTATTATTTTTCAAATATTTTGACACAATTAAAGTAAGTTTGGTATCAAAATGTTCCTCCCCGCCTTCTCGTTCATTTAGAATAATTGTTTGTATCCAAAAAAAGGTACACAAAGTTCTCTTTAGCTTACAAGATTTCTACATTTTTACCTAAATTTCTTTCTTAGTTTCTTAAATATTTTTCTGATACTGTTGATATTGCTTTCTAGGCTTTTGTTTCATAAACTTATTAAATGGGTATCTGTTATTTTGTGGACTATAATTTATTTGATTTAAACCATGTTTAAATTTTACCCTCTTCGTCACACTTTTGCATAATTTTTATTGACTTCACCCATATACAATATCTTTTATTGATGAGTCCATTTCATCAATTATAAAGCAGTAATTTTCTGTGTCTTATTAGATACTATTGATTCATTTATTTCTCTGAGTACCAATTTTTATTAGACTGCAAAATTTTTATTGGTATCAAGTCGTCGTCTTCGTTCAAAACACATTTGGTTTCCGGACAATAACTTTAGTTTAAGTGTATGGATCTCTATGAAATATAATCAAAAGGTTCAATACCACAAAAGGAAGGTTGGGATTGTTTTTGGGGATGATGGTCCCAACCGTTTAGGAATTAGGGGCCAAAAAGGGGCCAAAACAAGCATTTTTCTAGTTTCAGGACAATAACTTGTGTATAAGTATTTTGATTGCTCTGAAATTGTACTACAAGGTTCAATACCACAAGTAGAAGGTTGGGATTCATTTTGGGGTAATTGCCCAATCCGTTCAGGAATTAGGGGCCAGAAAGGGTCTGAAACAAGCTAGTTTTCAGACAATAACTTGTGTTTCAGTGTATGGATGTCTCTTAATTTGTACCACATTTTACAAAAAGAAAATTTCTTCAAATTTATTTTTTTGGAAAAGGGGGGGGGGGGGGGGGGGGGGGGGCAATTATTTTCTCAAAAGAAAATTCTCTTCAATTATTATTTTTTTTGGAGGGGGATAAAAAAAAAATTGGGGGGATCAATTTTTTTTTTCTCTAGATTTCAGAAATTGTCAATTTTCCAAAGAAAAAAATTGGGGGTCACAATTTATTTTGCTAATTCTTTGTATAAAGTCTGAAAACAGATTTACTAAGTATTGCGCAACAGCACAGTGTATTGCACACAACAGCAAGAAATCTTCAATTGTCAATGAATATAAATACAAATCATACAACCAATTTAAAGTTCTTTGACTACATTTATTCTGTGTCAGAAACCTATAATGTGTCAAATATTTAATTACAATCCAAAATCAACAAGCTTGAACATTGTGTCTATATTGCCCCAACTGTTCAGGGTTGGACCTCTGCGGTCATATCCAGAGACGCTCAGCGAGGAGTTTATTGTGGATTGAGTAAAATTAATATTTTCATGGATATTTGATATCTTAATTTTGTCGAAATCTGCATACAAGCCTAAAATTTATTTCTCATTAAATATTTAAATTTGTGGTTCATGGTATCCCACAAATATTAATGAATCCACAGTTACAGAAATCCAAAATTAATACATGTTTTATTCAGCAACTGACACACGTGTAATCATTGTGGTACAAGATGAAATAAAATTTTGCTATCATGAAAAATTAATGCCCAAGTTAAAACTATTAAGTTGTTTCTGTGGACACATTTTCCACACTAGTTTCTGAATTTAATCTATTTAATTTTATAGGGATCTGATCAGATTCCTTGAGTGCAGTGTATTTATACATGTGATTAAGAAGTCTCAAGGGAGATAAATTTACATAATATAAAAGTCTCATTAAACATACATGTACTTGCAATAGCTATATAGTGATTCAAAAGGCCAAACATGCACAATACAAACAAAATATCATAAAGCAACATTGCATTTGACCAAAAACAATTGATTGTCCATGAAATACTGTAAATTCAAAAATTATTGCGAGGTTTTAATGTGAATATTGCGACTGGTTGAGTATTGCAAAAATAAGAACTCCCATTCTGACTACTGAAACATAGATCTGTATGCTGATTTTTTAGAAATCGCAATAACTAAATGCACAATTTTGTCCATTCTTGAAAATAGCAATAATAAATGCACGCAATAATTTTTGAATTTACAGTATTTGTCACTAGATAATGGATAAAAATTTCCATGTGAGCTAATGGTTCTAATCCACAAGGCTTTCCAAATTTGCTAAACCTTCATAAACCTTTTTTAGCTCACCTGGCCCATAGGGCCAAGTGAGCTATTGCCATCACTTGGCAGTCATCATCATCCTTTGTAAACTTTACCAAAGAATTTCTCCTCTGAAACTACTGAACCAATTTCAATCAAACTTTGAGTGAATAATACTTATTGTCTAGCCTTGAGGGAGTCAAAAAGTGAGTCATAGGTATAATTTTTCCAGCAGCTGCGGCACCAGCAATGTAATAGTTTGTGATTAGGTCAATGATATTTGGTATGCTCTTGTAAATTGATTGGCACATCTCATTTCCATGGAGCTTATTTGACCTTGCCCGCTCAGTCATGGTCTATTGACTTTGAAGCTTTTGCGTAGTTTACACATATTAGTTTGTGATAAGGTCAGATTTTGGGGAATCACTAGTGGTAAGTCAATTCCATTTTGTATGCCATTGTATTATCATTGGCACATTTCTTCCCCTTAGTTATGGTCTTTTGACTTTTAAACTTTTGCTTAGTTTACATGTATTAGTTTGTGATTAGGTCAGGTTATGGGGAACCAGTAGTGGAAGGTCAATGATATTTGGTATTCAGTTGTATTATCATTGTCACATCTCATTTCCATGGAGATTATTTGACCTTGCCTCCTCAGTCATGGTCTATTGACTTTGAAACTTTTGCTGTGTATACATGTATTAGTTTGTGATTAGGTCAGTTAATGGGGAACCACAAGTGGTAGCTCAATTATATTTGGCACAACTCATTTTCATGGAGATAAGTTTTGCCCTGTATCTTCAGTCATGGTTCATTGACTTTGAGACGTGCATATCTTATATGTTAAAATATTGCTATTTTAATTTCATTTTTTGTTATCAAAATATGTAGGAAAAATGTTCAGCAAAGTAAGAACTTCCAATAAGTCAAGGCATTAATTTGTCAATTGATCCCTTATAGGAGGTATTGACCTTGTAAGACTAGTCAGGGCACCGCCTAGTGGCTGGTTGCCCTATAGTGATCAGTCTGTCCGTCCGTCAACAAATTGTGTCCGCTCTATATCTAGAGAACCATTATGATTTCATACTTTATACTTGACATGTTTGTTAATCAACACCAGAGGGTGTGTCATAATGTTTGTACAACTTCCTAGGTCAAAAGTTCAAGGTAAAAACTTTGTTTCAGTTCGTCAGTCCTTCGGACTGTGGGATACAATTTGTGTCTGCTCTATATCTAGAGAACCATTATGATTTCATACTTTATACTTGACATGTATATTAACCAACACCAGAGGGTGTGTCATAATGTTTGTACAACATCCTAGGTCAAAGTTCAAGGTCAAAAACTTTGGTTTCAGTTTGTCCGTCTATCCATCCGTAACAAATGTGTCCGCTCTATATCTAGAGAACCGTTATGATTTCATACTTTATACTTGACATGTATATTAATCAACACCAGAGGGTGTGTCATAATGTTTGTACAACATCCTAAGTCAAAGTTCAATGTCAAAAACTTTGGTTTCAGTTCATCAGTCTGTACTTCTGTAACAAATTGTGTCCGCTCTATATCTAGAGAACCGTTA
Organism: Mytilus californianus; assembly: GCF_021869535.1. NCBI lineage: Eukaryota > Metazoa > Mollusca > Bivalvia > Mytilida > Mytilidae > Mytilus > Mytilus californianus. The sequence goes on along the minus strand of NW_026262593.1, from coordinate 30,621,731 downwards.
TGATTTCATACTTTATACTTGACATGTATATTAACCAACACCAGAGAGTGTGTCATAATAATTGTACAACTTCCTAGGTCAAAGTTCAAGGTCAAAAACTTTGGTTTCAGTTGACAACCCCATGTTCTATGGTAAAGATAGTGTCCGCTGTATATCTTGAGAACTGTTATGATTTCAAAGTTTATACTTGACATGTATATTAATCAACAGCAGAGGGTGTGTCATAATGTATGTACAACTTCCTAGGCCAAATATAACACTTTAACTCAAAAACATAGAATAAAATCACTCTCAGCACATAACGAGACTATGTAATAACTTAAAAAAGTGCTTCATTTCAGCTTATCCATACAAATTTTTTACCACACATTATTTACAGCGGGGCTCACAGAGATGGCTCCTATCACAATGATGTCTAGTTTTGCTTAATTTTAATGGTTGTTTTCCTAGAGACTATAATAGATAGACAGAAACTTAGAATGGCAAAAATGTTCACTTATTGTTCAGCCCAGCAAAACCTACAAATAAGTCAATATGACCAAAATTGCCAATTGAACTCTTAAAGGAGTCATTATCCTTGAAAGACATTTTTTTCGTTTTTAAAATTATTTTTTTTGTGGAAACTATGAAAGATGGACAACAAAAATGTTCAGCGAAGTAAGACCTACAAAAATAAGTCAATATGACTGAAATAATCAATTGATCCCTCATAAGAGTTATTGTCCTTGATAAATGATTTGTACAAATTGTTTTTTTGAAGAATTATTATAGATTGATAGAACTTTACTAGCAAAAATGTTCAGCAATTTAAGACATTCAAATAATTCAACATGACTGAAACCATTAATTGATCCTGTTTAGGAGTTATTGCCCTTGAAAGATGACCATATGTTTTAGTTGTTTGCAAAATAGATAGAGAGAAAATTTAAATGGAATATTTAAACATGCATTCATATACATTAAACAGCAAACTATTCATTAAAACATTTCAGGCTTTTGGGAGCCTCTTGTTTGGATCTTTGACAAGCTTTTAGTTTATTAAGATATAACATCTGCATCAATATTATTAAAATACATTTTTCAATATTTTATTGATAGATGGACTTAGTTTTTTAAAGTTAACCCTTTTTGTTTTGGGTTAATCTTTTGGACATCAATAACTTTTTTCCAACCTTCATGGAATGTTAAGAAACTTGCACATAATCATCTTCATGGTAAGAAATAACATGTATTTTACTCATAATTGGACTTAGTTTTTGGTAGTCATCATGATACTTTTACACTGACTGCAGCAATAACAGTCAGGAGATAGGATACCATTGAAACCATTACAAATTCTTTATATATATGTGACAGGGTACAAATACATGTACAAATTCTTTATATATATATGACAGGGTACAGATACATTTGTAAAATACTGTATATCCTTAGCATCTAAGACCATGATAGATATTTTTGAATAAGACAGTTTAGCAAGGTTCTGGGCTTTTTTGGACTGTTCAAATATTTGCCACTGGAGGCATTACGGAAGCGACAATCAATTATCAAATATATTTATGCATACTGCATAATCCAATAATAATTACATACCTGCCAACTTTTTCAAATCTCTGTGGGTGAACTTAAGTGCTTGAGGACCTAATGCTCTTGTTATATTGTCATAAGTATCTTTAATCTACTTCTGTATTGTTTGGATGAGTATGTATGTACTTAAAAACCCTTTTGAATTTCCCTTGGTGTTTGGTATTGTTGTTATTTACTTTTTTTTTTTTTTAACTCATTTGAATGCTTATTTTGAGGTGTTCAGTTGATATAATATAATTTTTTTTAAATTCAGGTCAACACTTTTCATAAATCGGGATAGTTGTTTGTTTTTTTTTTCCTACTTAGGGCCCGGCATTATGTTTTTCAGTCTGTGCATCCGTTCATTCGTTCGTCCATTTGTTCGTCCGTTTGTTTGTCTGTCAGGCTTCAGGTTAAAGTTTTTGGTCAAGGTAGTTTTTGATGAAGTTGAAGTCCATACATATGTTCCCTATGATATGATCTTTCTAATTTTAATGCCAAATCAGAGTTTTGACCCCAATTTTACGGTCCACTGAACATAGAAAATGCTACTGTCCCGCTTCAGGTTAAAGTTATTGGTCAAGGTAGTTTTTGATGAAGTTGAAGTCTAATCAACTTGATACTTAGTACACATGTTCCCTATGATATGATCTTTCTAATTGTAATGCCAAATTAGAGTTTTGACCCCAATTTCACGGTCCACTGAACATAGAAAATGATAGTGCGAGTGGGGCATCCATGTACTATGGACACATTCTTGTTTCCGTCTAGTTATATGATTATCTGAAAAGTCAAAGCCCTGATTTTTATATTCCTATAAGGGACATATAATGGTATATATATAGTCCTGTTGTCTATCAATCCATCTGTCCATTGGTCCATATGTCAACACCTCTTATAATATCTCTTGAAATTTAAAAAAAAACTCAAAACATTAGGATCGATGGAAGAATCCTTTTGATTTTAATTTTTTTTTGTCTGTTGTTCAAGGGACCTTATCTATTATATTTTGAGTAATTTTTCACATATCACACATTAATTTGAGTCATCTATTACCAAATTTTTTGTGATTTTCTTCCATGTTGATCAACCAACATGAATGCCATGTCTTAAAATAGAACATAGGGGTAAACGTACAGTTTTTGCTGATATTTCTAAAACTATAGCAATTAGAGAAAAACTGACAAGGGTAAAATGGTCAGCACAACAAGTTATATCTGACTTGACAAATGTTAACTGAAAAATTAATCAGCATGGCAAGATGTATATCTACCCTAAAATTAGGAAGAGTTAGTTACTCGTTTTGAAGTAATTGCCCCTGAAATATCGATTTTTCTTCCAATTTTCAGCAGTTATGAGCTGTTATCTTGAAATTATAGGAGCTAGGTTAAAACTTAAAAGTGTAAATTGCCAAAAGGATCAGCACAACATGATGTACATACCCTGAAATTGAAGAAAAATCTGTCAATCTGTTTTTGAGTTATTGCCCCTAAACTCCAAGTAATTTCAGTTTTTTGCCCTTATTGTGAAAAAAATAGGAGCTAGGTTAAAGTGTAAATTGCAAAAATAATCAGAACAAGAAGACCTATAAAGATTGAAAGTTTTAGAAAAAAATCTTTCAACCTGTTTTGGAGTTATTGCCCCCGAAATACACTTTTTTTTCTTCCTTTTTGTCGCATTGTTTTGCTGTTATTTAGAAAACTATAGGAGCTAGGTTAAAAGTTTAAACTGCAAAAATGATCAGCATGACAAGATCCATCTACATTGAAAATCACAACTATTTTTAGAGTTATTGCCCTGGAAATATTGATTTTTAATGTTTTTTGCATATTTGGCTGTTATTTAAATAAAATAAGGAACTAAGTTAATCATGTAAATTGAAAAAATGATCAGCAACACGAAGAGTAACTATAGTATGTGTATATAAAAAGTCCTAATGAGCCAATTGGAGGGTTTTTTTCTCTGAGCAATACAGGAACAGGTGTGCCTCTTGTTTTATCTGATAACTTTGGCAGTTTAAACATGTATGATCATTGCATAGGTAATTTTCCCTATACTTTTCAATTCAATAATTTTGTCTAATCTGTTGAAGAATCTAGAAAGCAGAAAAAAATTACTAGATCAGTGTAAGTAAAAAAAAAAATGATGGAACTGAAAATCTTTTAAAAAATTTGATGACTGTCGGAATTTATCTTGTCACATATGAAACCTTTCCTATTCCAAACTACTTCTGGCTTAAGTTTTGCATTTGTTATATGATTTGTTTTTCCTGCTTCATTAGGATTATGAGCATAGACAGGTCAGAGTCAGAATTATCCATTATGTGTATAATAACTGGAGGCTCTCAAGAGCCTGTGTCGCTCACCTGTATCTACTGTGGTTTTGGAAATCATGTAAAATAAGGTTAAAATCATAGAGATACCCTAATAATGATTGAGGCCAAGTTTGGTTTAATTTGGCCCAGTAGTTAAATTAAAAGCAGAAGATTTTTTAAAAGATTTACAAAGATTACCAATAAATCACAGAATATAACTTTAAAGGACAATAACTCCAATAAGTTGTCAATTGCCAATTGGTCATGTTAACTTATTTGTAGATCTTTCTTTGCTTGATATTTTGCTGTTTACAGCATACATGTATCTCAATCTAAAATGATATTCAAGATTATTAACAAAAAATGAAAAATGAACTTTCCTCTGCTCCATAAATTAAATTTCACCAAGGGACTGTATAAATGCTGAAAATGCCTTTAAATGTATTTATGGAACACCCTTCAAACAAAATTTGGGCAGGGGTTCCACCGACCCCGACTAACCAGTTGGGTCTAGGGGCAGCAACCCAACAAAGGGTTGTCTGATTTGTCTGAAAATTTGAGGGCAGATAGATCTTGACCTGATGAACATTTTTACACCATGTCAGAATTGCTCTTAATGCTTTAGTTTCAAAGATATAAGCCAAAAACTGCATTTTATCCCCATGTTCTATTTTTAGCCATCAGCTACCATCTTGGTTGATGGGCAGGGTCATAGGATTTATTTTTTAACTAGATACCCTATGGATGATTTAGGCCAAGTTTGGTTTTATTTGGCCTAGTAGTTTCAGAGGAGAAGATTTTTGTGAAAGTTAAGGGACGACAACGACGACGGACGCCAAGTGATGAGAAAAGCTCACTTGATCCTTTTGTTTCAGGTGAGCTAAAAAGGGTTAAAACATAGCATATTTAAATGAAAACCTGAACTTCTCTGTGATATTTGCCACAGCACATTAGGCATATAAATCCATCCAAGTGATGTAGGTGGAGCCAATGTCTATTCAGCAATCATATCGCATCTTATTGTGCAATATTCATTTTTAAGCCTATTTTGGATGGGTAATTTTGTTCATTAATACATTTCTTAAAATACTACATGCCAGGAATTTGCCACAACATTAAGTAACTCTTTTTGATAGAAGTATGTTCACAGGAAGTACTTGTTGACTTGCTGATCATTGTAGCTTGTAAAGTAAAATTGGAGAATTTGTTAAGTTTCCAAAAAGATACATGTTAAATCTTCTTTGGGAGACTTTGAATAAAGTTCTGGAGCCTGATTTGCTTAAAAAGCCTAATTTGCTTAAAAAGCCTAATTTTTTATGCTTAATATTTAGTTTCAATTTTTTCTTAAGGTTTATGACCCCTTCTGTAGCCATGTGAATTAGGAAATTTTCAAGGTGTAATTATATCAATACAACAAAGATAATGAATAATAGAGATTTGCCATTTTGTACATATACGATAGGGAAACTTCCTTCAAAGCAAGATTATTTATTGTTTTATTGCACATAATAGAAAATGGGGATTTTGTGGCAAATAAAGCCAAAAATTTTGCAGAAAATCCACAGAATTTTATTGAACTGTAAAAAAATGACTTAGTTACAGTTCACTGGAGATCATCCAATGTGAACAGTTTTCTTTCCCCTAAGCCATAATTCCAAATAATATTCATGATTTACCAAATATGGCTAGGTTTAGCAAGTTTTGTAATATATATGTACATATTTTAGACTTCGTAAATATTCATGATTTACCAAATATAATAAGGGTTGGCAAGTTTTGTAATATATGTACATATTTTAGACTTCGTAAATATTCATGATTTACCAAATATGGTTAGTGTAAGCAAGTTTTATAATACAGACTGATGAGTTGTTTTCACTTCTAGTTTTATATAACTTGTATTTAGGTAGACAAAGTTAATTGATATTTTATACTGGAGAGTCATGTTTGGTTTTGATGTTTTGTAGCAGCCAGTTTTACCTTCAACATTAAAGTAAGTACAACATACATTTGCTACATTTAAATGAGCTATAATATAACCTATTTTACATCCCAGCTCCTTTGTTCTACCAGGGGTGATCTGAGCCGGATCATCCCTACCAGTTTCTTTGTTTTGCATGCTTTCCTATGTTTTGCAACATTTTGGCGGGAATGCCTAATCCACAATAAAGCTTAGAATTATTCTTATAATAGAAGGATAGAATAAAGACACACTTTCAAAATTTAAGTAGAAAAAATCCTTTGTCTATGCTGGGATTTGAACTCAAGACCTTTAGCATATTAACCCACGACACATACCCCTACACCAGGACGACTGGTTACCAATTCTCTATAATTTAATATATTTAAAGGAAGCAAGATATTTTCATAAGTGGGGTGAGTTGGCAGACTTTTATTCAATGGGATTTTAACTCTTTTCATAAATAAGGCAAGTTGTCAGACTGATTGTTCAATGGGATTTTACCCTTTTTCATAAGTGGGGAGAGTTGGTAAAGAGTGGGGCGATTTTTTAGAAAGTTTCGATTTAGTGTGGGCTGATTGGCCAGTGGGGCGAGTTGACATGGTTTCATATTTAAACATTGTGTTCAGGGGTCATAAAGGGGATATATTATATAGTAATATATATAGTATATTATAATGGTTGTGTGGCGTTCTAAACTAGATTTTATGAATTGTAAATGTTTTTTCGTCTAATCTAAAACAGCTGGGATGTAAAATAGTTATCCAATTCGGACTTGGTGTCTCAGTGTTAGATCACCCTCTGGCCTCAGGCCATCGGAGTGATCTTACAGTCTCAGTGTTAGATCACCCTCTGGCCTCCGGCCATCGGGGTGATCTTACACTGACACACAGCGTCCTCATGGGATAACTATTACATGCTTGATCAGGATCAGTATATCTACAGTTTGAGCTTATATAGCATGATGTTGCTATAAAAAATTATCTCCATTTGACACTTTTCAAATAATTTTTCAGTTTCAGCATTCATATTTCAAATATTTCTGTGTACATAACTTGTATTTTATAATGATTTGGGGGGTGGGGTGGAGGTATTTTTTTTCAGAAAAATACAGTAGCTTTTTTGTTATTAGATTTATAAATACACAAATGTAATAAGTGACGAACTTCAATGTTAAATTAACTAAAAAATTATTTGTTATCCCCCCAAATGACCTATATATAGCCAAATCCAGATATATTAAATCAAAACTGCAGATATACAGACATGCATAAGACATGCATAAGAAAATTATTCTAAAAGAAACAGTTTCAGCAAAAAGGTAGTCAAGGCAACCTTAGTTGGGTTTATGGAAAAATATCCACACAAACCTGGTCGAGAACAGTTATTTCGTAGAGCATTTCTTATAGACAATAAAGTCAAATTAAAAAAATCCACCTGCTCTATCTCAAAAAGATTTTTACAGTGTAGTGTACTTCTATTGGGACAAATAATATTAAAATTATAGAAAAGTCTACCAGCTCTAACTCAAAATATTGACAATTCTATGTTAAGGGGGTCTAAAATTTACTTTGACAGCTTCAGACATACTAGTTTTTGACCTTTTTTGACTGGACTAAATCACTACTTAACATAAAGAGTCGGCGCTGAAATTTTTTTAACATGTAGTTTCATTCCCTTAATATTTCATGCATAAAATATAAAGAAATAAATTTGGAAAGTGTATGAACAATTATCAGAAATTTGAAGACAGCAAATGAATAACTTGTACGGAGAAGTAGTTGAGAAAACCTGTACAGTTAGGTGAATATAAAATAGAAATTCAAAAATATTCTCCTTATCACCCAGTAATATCATTTCCATAGTATTCTGTTTTATTTAAACTTTGAAAACTTGAAAATATAGCAGATAAATATCAGCATAAGAAACTAAAGGTCACATATAGGGCCTTCTAAAATGAGGTAAACAAAAACGGTAGAGTACGCTAGTTTCTACAATTGTGATGATAAACTTGAAACTCATTTAGACCTTAATTATGATAGGTAAGTGGATTTGAAAACCAACCTCAAATCTACAGGCATTAGTGTTATAGGATCTGATCTTCATCAACCTGATAACTTTAAATATGAAATTGCTGCCATTTAAAATTTCACAGGTTAACAGCCTTTCTTGTTACTGTTTATGTGCTGCTTATATATAAACATTGTAGCACTTCTCAGTAGCTAGATAGAGTTGTAGCTTTTCATCAAATTAAGCAGCAGCTTTTTTACAGTTTATCTTAGAATGATGCCAAGTGCTGATAGCCTGATTCTTCTGTGCTTTTCTTTCAAGTTGAAAAAAAATCTTAACTTTCTATGAACTGAACTAGTAATTACGCATGCTTAAGCTGTTAGTTTCTCATTGAGTCTTTTTCAAGCGTGTTATATTCAGATCTTTGTGAACTCTCTCAAAATAGACATTTAGTCTTTTCAATCTCGTTATATCATGTAATAGTATACTAATATATTGATTATATCAAGATTGCTGTGAACTCTCTCTTTCAGTTCTTTCAAGTCACTGAAGATGCAACATGAATAATCTTTGGTGGACTGTTAACAATTTTGTCTACAGATTTATTTTCAGAAGATAAGATATAGGTAATCCATTTTGTATTTGCAGATGCCTAATGATCTGAAGTAGTTCCATTGCACTTGACCTTATTTTCATGGTTCAATGCACAAATTGTATTACTAAGGTGTTGTGAGGTCTACCACTCTTTTGACCGTATTTTCATGATCCAATAAACCAAATGTATTACTAAGATGTTGTGAGGTCTACCACTCTTCATTTGGGAATAGGTCAGCTATGTTTGTTTGATATTTAAACCATGTCTATCAAATAGAAATTACCTGACCAGGCTGACCTTAACCCCATGTTAACTGGTTCTTTATTAAACATAGCTTTTGTGACACATGTAATAAGATTTTGAAGATTGTCTGTAGTAAATGACTATGCAGAGAAGATCTATTTGTTTATGTCTCATTGATTTGCTTAAAGAAAGAAGATTGAAGTGTATGTGGTAGGATAAGATACAAGTGTAAACTATGTAAGTACAATTTGTATATTTTAAAGTTGTATGCAATATGACACATAATGCACAGGATAAACTATTGACTTAAAAGTCAAGTACAAGAAGTAGTTGTATACTATTCATGATACGTATGGCGAAGTTAAGCCGGTCTCTGTGTTTAGGGTTCACAGATGCTATACCTCCCTTTTAGGTATAGTAACGTCCCCTATCATACGTATCAAGTATCTGCTACTACTCAATGTACGTATGTCTAAGTGAGCCTAAGCTTGGTGGCTCAGTCTTAGCCTAGCTTGGAAGCTCTGTTCAAGCGTGGTGGCTAGGTCAAAAAAAATATTTGCCTACATTTTATTGGGGAAAAAAGGGATATTTTATCTATTTTTTATCCATTTGGGAATGGGGGTCAGAGGGGATATTTTACCTTTTTTATGACAAAATTTTTAAATTGTACATATGACTGTTTTTATATATTTTTTAATTTTATCTCAGTTAATTTTAAGCCCCCCAAGTCAAATCGGAGACTTAAAAACTGGTACTCCAAAAGGAAAAAGATAGGTGTCTGACTGTGGGCATTTGTCTTGGTGAACTAGCACCTTAAAGTCCAGCTAACCCACAGGCTGGCTGGCTAGTACAAGCAGACAGGTATTTTCAATACCATTTGGCATTTTTAAACTTTGGCATTTTTTCATTTGGCTTTTTGCTTTATGTTTTTTAACTATTTGGATTTTTATACCATTTGGCATTTTTTATTTATGTTTTTTTCATTTTTTGCAACATATTTTTTCATCAACACACCAAAAACACTTCAAAATTAAGAGTTAAATATACACTTTTGGCATTCATAATGTTTATCAATCAAAATAGCATTCTTTTTTCAAATTGACATTACACAATTTGGCTTTCTGTAACTTTGGCTGTTAATCTTTTGTACAAATGCTATGATGACCATTATGTGTAGAAAATAAGACTACATTTCTAAAAGTGGCTCATATATTTATGTTTAATGTCAGTTAGTTCTGAATTTTCTTCATATTTCTAAAATGTAAGTTCTTCCATATCTGGTACATCTTATAATATTGTATTCATTTACTAACCCAATTTTCTCATAGGGACTTAACACCAAGCAGAAGGGGTATAGGTGGTAGGTGGTTAAGGGTGTTATGATAGGGTGAAAGGGTGAGAAAGGGAGGGAGAAACATAGAATGATGGAGAGGTTGAGGGTATATGATTGTGAGTGGAATGTAGAGAGGGAGAGAAGGTGTGAGAGAATGTGATTTCATAGTAAGGGCAGGATGTACTGGTCTAATGGAAGTGCAGTTTTCTGTTTTGTCTCATTGTAGTTTCTGTTTTCTTCATCAATCTGATAACTTTAAATATGAAATTGCTGCCATCTAAAAGTTCACAGGTTAACAGCCTTTCTTGTTACTGTTTATGTGCTGCTTATACATAAACACTGTAGCACTTCTCAGTAGCTAGATAGAGTTGTAGCTTTTCATCAAATTAAGCAGCAGCTTTTTTACAGTTTATTTTAGAATAATGCCAAGTGCTGATAGCCTGGTTCTTCTATGCTTTTCTTTCAAGTTGAACAATAAATCTTATCTTTCTATGAACTGAACTAGTAATTACGCATGCTTAAGCTGTTAGTTTCTCACTGAGTCTTTTTCAAGCGTGTTATATTCAGATCTTTGTGAACTCTCTCAAAATAGACATTTAGTCTTTTCAATCTCGTTATATCATGTAATAGTATACTAATATATTGATTATATCAAGATTGCTGTGAACTCTCTCTTTCAGTTCTTTCAAGTCACTGAAGATGCAACATGAATAATCTTTGGTGGACTGTTAACAATTTTGTCTTAAGATTTATTTTCAGAAGATAAGATATAGGTAATCCATTTTGTATTTGCAGATGCCTAATGATCTGAAGTAGTTCCATTGCACTTGACCTTATTTTCATGGTTCAATGCACAAATTGTATTACTAAGGTGTTGTGAGGTCTACCACTCTTTTGACCGTATTTTCATGATCCAATAAACCAAATGTATTACTAAGATGTTGTGAGGTCTACCACTCTTCATTCGGGAATAGGTCAGCTATGTTTGGTTGATATTTAAACCATGTCTATCAAATAGAAATTACCTGACCAGGCTGACCTTAACCCCATATTAACTGGTTCTTTATTAAACATAGCTTTTGTGACACATGTAATAAGATTTTGATATCAAAGATTGTCTGTAGTAAATGACTATGCAGAGAAGATCTATTTGTTTATGTCTCATTAATTTGCTTAAAGAAAGAAGATTGAAGTGTATGTGGTAGGATAAGATACAAGTGTAAACTATGTAAGTACAATTTGTATATTTTAAAATTGTATGCAATATGACACGTAATGCATAGGATAAACTATTGACTTAAAAGTGAAGTACAAGAAGTAGTTGGATACTATTCATGATACGTATGGCGAAGTTAAGTCGGTCTCTGTGTTTAGGGTTCACAGATGCTATACCTCCCTTTGCGGTATAGTAACGTCCCCTATCATATGTATCAAGTATCTGCTACTACTTGTACGTATGTCTAAGTGAGCCTAAGCTTGGTGGCTCAGTCTTAGCCTAGCTTGGAAGCTCTGTTCAAGCGTGTTGGCTAGGTCAAAAAAAATATTTGCCTACATTTTATTGGGGAAAAAAGGGATATTTTATCTATTTTTTATCCATTTGGGAATGGGGGTCAGAGGGGATATTTTACCTTTTTTATGACAAAATTTTTAAATTGTACATATGACTGTTTTTATATATTTTTCAATTTTATCTCAGTTAATTTTAAGCCCCCCAAGTCAAATCGGAGACTTAAAAACTGGTACTCCAAAAGGAAAAAGATAGGTGTCTGACTGTGGGCATTTGTCTTGGTGAACTAGCACCTTAAAGTCCAGCTAACCCACAGGCCGGCTGGCTAGTACAAGCAGACAGGTATTTTCAATACCATTTGGCATTTTTAAACTTTGGCATTTTTTCATTTGGCTTTTTGCTTTATGTTTTTTAACTATTTGGATTTTTATACCATTTGGCATTTTTTATTTATGTTTTTTTCATTTTTTGCAACATATTTTTTCATCAACACACCAAAAACACTTCAAAATTAAGAGTTAAATATACACTTTTGGCATTCATAATGTTTATCAATCAAAATAGCATTCTTTTTTCAAATTGACATTACACAATTTGGCTTTCTGTAACTTTGGCTGTTAATCTTTTGTACAAATGCTATGATGACCATTATGTGTAGAAAATAGGACTACATTTCTAAAAGTGGCTCATATATTTATGTTTAATGTCAGTTAGTTCTGAATTTTCTTCATATTTCTAAAATGTAAGTTCTTCCATATCTGGTACATCTTATAATATTGTATTCATTTACTAACCCAATTTTCTCATAGGGACTTAACACCAAGCAGAAGGGGTATAGGTGGTAGGTGGTTAAGGGTGTTATGATAGGGTGAAAGGGTGAGAAAGGGAGGGAGAAACATAGAATGATGGAGAGGTTGAGGGTATATGATTGTGAGTGGAATGTAGAGAGGGAGAGAAGGTGTGAGAGAATGTGATTTCATAGTAAGGGCAGGATGTACTGGTCTAATGGAAGTGCAGTTTTCTGTTTTGTCTCATTGTAGTTTCTGTTTTCTTCATCATCTGATAACTTTTAATATGAAATTGCTGCCATCTAAAAGTTCACAGGTTAACAGCCTTTCTTGTTACTGTTTATGTGCTGCTGATATATAAACACTGTAGCACTTTTCAGTAGCTAGATAGAGTTGTAGCTTTTCATCAAATTCAGCAGCAGCTTTTTTACAGTTTATTTTAGAATAATGCCAAGTGCTGATAGCCTGATTCTTCTATGCTTTTCTTTCAAGTTGAACAATAAATCTTATCTTTCTATGATTTGAACTAGTAGTTACACATGATTAAGCTGTTAGTTTCTCATTGAGTCTTTTTCTGAGAGTCTGAGAGTTATATTCAGATCATTGTGACTCTCTCATTTAGTCTTTTCAATCTCGTGATATATTTGAATAGTATGCTAATAAATTGATTATATTAAGATTGGTGCAAACCCTCAACTCTTTCATATTTTTCAAGTCACTGAAGTCTCATATCTTAGAAACTGCAGCTATATAAATAGAAAAAAAGGATAACTCAACATTTTTTCTTAAAATGTCCTTTATGAAGTCAGGAATATGGGAGCTGTTCTCAAATAGTCGGTTTCTGTGTATGTTGGCGTTTGTTTTTGTTGCACTTCAGGGTTTCTGTTGTTCCATTGTACTCCTCTTATAGTTGATGTGTTTCCCTTGGATTTAGTTTGTAACCCGGATTTGTTTTCTCACAATCGATTTATGACTTTTGAACAGCGGTATACTACTGTTGCCTTTATTTATAAGCAGGACCAAAAATAACTTTGACGACGATGATGTTATGTAATATACATACTCACAGTCATAGGATCAGCACACTGAGCTGACAAGACATAAAATGTTGCATGCTTAGTGGAGAAGCAGCAAATACCAATTCTAAAGTCTTTGGTTTGACACTATAGATGGACAAAAGAATTTACAATGATAAGATCACCTTCTGTCTAATAACAGCAAAGCTGTAAGACGGATCCCAGATTCCTGTAGGAGTTATTGCCTAATTTATACTTTTATGGAATTTTACCTAATATCTTGAAAATTATGATAAATAGACATAAACTTTATGTAGCAAAAATCATTAGAAAGACAAGATCTGCAAACAAGTCTCATGCCTGAAAACCTCATTCGGTTTTTTATTGATTACTTAGTAACTGCATTTAATCATAATTTTACTCCATTTTTGCGTTTTTTGCCTATTATCTTGCCTTTTCATGACGAATTTAAACACTTTTTATGTTTTAGAAACTGTTGAAAAATATATCAGCAATACAGGTTCAACAGAAAAGAAATAAACTTAGGTGAGCGACACAGGCCCTCTGGTTTACATTTTGGGAAACTATATAATAAAGACAAACTGTCTTTTCAAGCTGGCTAAATCTGGCCATTAACTTTTTCTCATTTGAATTGTTTTACATTTGTCATTTCTGTGCCTTTTTTAGGCAGACTACCCAGCCACGTTCACTTGTATTTGTATATTTGTATTTTTAACCTATAGCTGTACAATGTAACCTATGGGAATGCAACACGAGTATAAATCTCAATAACCGAAAATTATACCATAGCTATCTATGGTATAATTTTCACTATTATACCATGGTTTTGTTGTATTTGGTATTTGAAAAGAAAAAATGAAAGATAGCAAGGCCTATCCGAGGCCGATTGAATTTTTTGAAATAGGAACAACAGAGTCAGAGTGGGGCCACTAAGCTAAACTGCCCGCTTTGCACCAGCCGAAATAAATGAATGCCTAGGGTGGGAATCGAACCCACATACACCAACTCCGTTGTCCTATATTTTTAAATGAACGAAAATTCGATTCAAGAACAAAGTTTAAAAAAAAAGTATATATAAATATATTATTATATTATACTTGAAAATATAATTAGATTTTCGGTTATTGAGATGTATACTTGGATTGTAGTCCCTTAGGCTCAACTGTATAGCTACATGTAAAGGTTAAGGGGGAGGGAGGGGGAAGGCATGCCCCTTTCAAGAAGCTTTATATATTTATTCACAATATATATGTGGTTTTTGGCTCTGATTCTGACCAATGCTAATATACTAAATATATATTTTCAAGTGACTATTATTGTTGTTGTTACCAATTATGTAATTCAATTGTATCAGATTTTATGCCCTTTATGGGCCCTGTAATTTGGGAAATAAAAATATTTTATTCTATTCTATGGTAAATGCATAGATATTTCGTATTTTTACTCCAAATGTTGGATGGCTAGACTCCCCCTCCTTTTCAAAATCCTGGATCCGTATCCGATTTTATATACATCTTAATTTAACGATTTGCTTAAGTAATAACTATAATGTTGGGCCGTTAAGAATAGAAAGCGTCTGGTTATTCTAAATAAAGGTGAACTTTTTGTTTAAATTATCTATAGTCAACATGTGATTTTTAATGATCTTTAATCGTGATCATTTTGAAATCCCTTTGAATTAAATTAAATTAAATGTACAATTTGGGCTTCTGGTACAAATTAAAACATGGAATGATTTATTCAGACTCTCAGAAAGATTCTTGTGAATTAAATTTCCACAGAATTATAAATTAATACCAAAAATTTAAAAACATTTCAAATATTTTGATAAAATAAAAAAAAAACTAACCCTTTGCAGTTCAACTTTAAATCTGGGTTCCAGAAATCTTTCAAACTATATCTTGCGTCCATATGCAGAACATATAATTCCTTCAACAGTTTTTAGTCTGTAACGTTACCCGTCACCAATGTAGATGTGCATCCATCGCTGTCGAAAAATCCTGTCCAACTGATTTTCCCGCTGTTTCAGAAGCCCGTGCGTATTTTAGAAAGTAGGCGGAGCTTAATGTGTAAGGTCCTAAAAGGGTAATTAGACCGATTCTTATCAAAATTATTTTTGAAGTTAATAAACAAAAATATATGAAATACACATATTTAAACAACAACATATGCAATAGGTTAAAACAGATATTTCATATATTTTGGTTAGTTTTGTGGTGTTTCGTAAATTATACCATAGTTTTTTGTTGAAACCCCTCGGCAACCTCACTCGACTTCGTCTCGTGAGGTTATTGCCGGGGGTTTCAACAAAAGCTATAGTATAATTTACGAAACACCACAAAACTATTCAAAAGATATGAAATATCTATAACTTATCCATCTGATGAGTTAAGCCTCTTTCAACTGATTTTTATAGTTCGTTCTTATGTTGTACTGTTACACCACTGTCCCAGGTTAGGGGGAGGTTTGGGATCCCGCTAACATGTTTAATCCCGCCACATTCTGTATGTATGTGCCTGTCCCAAGTCAGGAGCCTGTAATTCAGTGGTTGTCGTTTGTTTATGTGTTACATATTTGTTTTTCGTTCATTTTTTGTACATAAATTATGCCATTAGTTTTCTCGTTTGAATTGTTTTACATTGTTATTTCGGGGCCTTTTATAGCGGACTGTGTGGTATGGGTTTTACTCATTGTTGAAGGCCGTACGGTGACCTATAGATGTTAATTTCTGTGCCATTTGGTCTCTTGTGGAGAGTTGTCACATTGGAAATCATACCGCGTCTTTTTATTTGTATGTTAACAGCACAAATGATCAGCAAAACCATATCTACTAAAATTAACAGTGTCAAAATTGTCAGTCGACTTCTCATAGTTGCTAATGTCCTAAATTATTTACCTGGTTTTAATGTTGGGCAAACACTATAGATGACAAACAGAAACTTTAACTGTTCAACTCCTAACATTTAGTTCTTGTGTAAAACGTTAAACACCCCTAACTAAATTACAAAATATAAAAAGCAAAAATTAACTGCAAAACTAAATTTACAGACGAAATTGTCAGTATATTTCTTATAGGAATTCGATTGTGTATCCGTTTCTGTGTTTTGGGAAAAACCTTTAGGTAGCAATTGTAAACTGGAAAAATGACCAGCGATACAAGATCAGCAAAAAAGATTTAATTTCAACATAAATTAAATCATTAACACATTTTCTGCCGTGTCTTCGCATTTTATTCAATGATTGCGTGGAGACCGGGTATATTTGATATGGGGTTAGTAGGCGTGGTTTATTTTGATACACAGTTAGCAGTGGTATTACATCCATTCATAATAAACAACACAACGTTGAGGAAAAATTTAAACGTTTCGCCCTGATAACGGACGAAGAAATTGGTGATGAATGATAAAAATAAATGCAGAAAACACACATTGAAAGATGGTGATACAATGCTTTCGGTCCGCGATTTTTCTTTTTGTCTGGTTTTGCTTAAAGTCTAACACTTTTGCTTTTTATACGACCGCAAAATGTTTTGCGGTCGTATATTGGTATGACGTTGACGTTGGCGCGCTATAACTTTAGTTTAAATGAATGGATCTCTATGAAAATTTACCATAAGGTTAAATACCACAAAAGGAAGGTTGGGATTGATTTTGGGGATTCTGGTACTAACAGTTAAGGAATTAGGGGCCAAAAAGGGGCCAAAAATAAGCATTTTCTAGTTTCCAGATAATAACTGGTGGAACGGTGTATGGATCTCTCTGAAATTATACCACAAGTTTCCATACCACAAAGGGATGGTTAGGATTTGCTTTGGGGGGTTATGGCTCAAACCGTTTAGGAATTAGGGGCAAAAAAGGGGAAAAACAAGGTTGTCCTGGTTAATGGACAAATACTTTAGTACAAAACATAATTTAAAGCAGTGTAAGGGAGATAAATCAAATGCATCATTTGAATTACCTCCCTTACACTGCTTTTAATTTATGTATAAAGTAATGGTTAATGAACAATTAAGACAATTTAAAACAGTGTAAGGGAGGTAATCCAAATACAATGTTTTGATTACTTCCCTTACACTGCTTTTAAAATTGTGTTTAAAGAAATGCATATTTATAAAGGAAGACTAGTAAAAATATCTGCAAATGTTGCATCTTTTTTTTATTACAAAAAAAATCCATATGAAAGATTTGACACCATATTTTAAATTCTATTATAAAATATATTAAGTTAGCACTATGGTAAATTTAAATGGGTAATTATGGTTGCAAATTCCATTGGAAATTTGAATTGAGATTATGATCATATCTTGAGGGAAAGAATTTTTTGGGGGAAAAAAAGGGGGGGGGGGGGGTAAAAGGAAATTGTAGGGGTCAATTTATTCTCATTTCAGAAATTAAAAAGAATTATTCTTCAAATATTTTTTTTCAAATTTCAAATATTGAAAAATTTCAAGAAGTAATCTTTAATTGCACAGTATGGCGCATTAGATTTGTAAAATCTTTGACCACATTTATTTATTTGTTATGCCGAATCTGACCGTGTATTTAGATTTTTAATTTTGGGTCCAGTTTTCAAATTGGTCTACATTAAGGTCCAAATGGTCCAAAATTAAACTTAGTTTGATTTTAACAAACATTGAATATATGGGGTTCTTTGATATGCTGAATCTAAACATGTATTTAGATTTTTGATTTTGGGCCCAGTTTTCAAGTTGGTCCAAATTGGGAACCAAAATTAAACTTTGTTTGATTTCAACAAAAATTGAATATATGGGGTTCTTTGATATGCTGAATCTAACCATGTATTTACATTTTTTATTTGTGGGCCCCGCTATCAAATTGGTTCATATTGAGGTCAAAAGGGTCCAAAATTAAACTTGGTTTGATTTTAACAAAAAATTAATTCTTGGGGTTCTTTGATATGCTGAATGTCGAATGTAGCGGAAAGCTGAACTAGGGGATTACCTTTCCGGCGACGACAATTGTTCAGTTTTCTGCTTAAGTTAGTTTGATAGGAACTACTTGTGATAGATGATTGTTATTTTCTATAAAGTTACATTACTATTAGTACATATCAGTTTGGCGACTATTTTGAGGTCCTGTCCCCTATGTCATTGTATGGTGATTTTGAATTAATTTGCAATTTTCAATGTTAAGTTTATTGCTTGAGTTAGATTGATAGGAACTACTTACAATAAACATGGATATTTTCTATAAAGTTACATACATGTCTATTAATCTCAGTTTGTCGACCATTTTCAGTTGGTCGTTTATTGGTCAATACATGTTTTCATGATTCGTTTTCAGTAATGGGTGAAATGCAATTAGCGTATGCACGGTGTTATTTCTACTCGAATATTGAACGGGTTTCATTTAACCTTGACCTCATTTTCATGTTTCATTGGTCAATTCTTATTTTTCATGTCACGGGAATGATTATAAGGTGTACATGCTAGTCGCGAATGGTTCGTCTGAAATTTACTTCCTTTTTTTTTACCTTTTTTTATTAATAAGTTTGGAGGTTCGTATCTCAGACACTAAATACAATGCGTGGACAAATTTTGGTTGTAATGGATGACTGCATGTAATGTGCAGATGTCGGATCTGCAATGTAATATGACATTACCCTTAAGCCGGGGTCACACATTCACGATTTTTACTGTCGTCCTTGATAGGACCATTCCCGATTAAAATTTGTCAAAAGTCTGATCAAGATCCGGTGAATCGTGGCTTAAAATTCAAACTTTAGTTAAAATTTGTCAAAACATTTATCTAATCACGACATAAATCAGATATTGTTCAGGAAGTGTCCAAATTCAGCCGTTTCCAACCGAGTTTGTCCCAATCATCCCGTTTTTCAATCCGATTCTAATTCGATTTGTATCTTTCACATGGTAAAAAAAACGACCGAATATGTCCCGACAGCGTCCCGATTCTGCCGAATGCGATCCGACAGAGTTCAGACATTGACCAGACAGTAAACCGACGCTGACGGAAGATATCCGTTATAAAACCATTGCATGTGATAGTCCCGTTTATAAAAAAAATCGCCATATTCGGGATGATCAAGTACTACCGGAACGCAATCCTATCACAAACGGCCTTGTCCTGACTCTTTCGTATCTTGTTCTGTAATTGTCGGCACTCCGAAGTGGGTATTGTTGCCGAATTTCGTAATAATAACGGAACTGTTCCGGAACAAAGACGGTTCGTATTCGCCAAGATCTGGATGCAATCTGGACTCAATCGGCAAAAAAAAATAGCCATGACACATTTCTCCAGATCATGCCCGTTTCACAGGACACCGTCCAGAAAACACAGGTCATTATTACGATTTTGATCCGATACAGCAGAATCTGTCAAGACATAGTCATGATTGTAATAAGACTAGACAAAATCGTCTGAGTTTTACCGAATGGTACGGGACACACCTAACTGTCGGGGTGCTTGGCCGACCTCTCCGGACCATTCCCGATCCATAGGAATCTGTTACGAACGTATACGACTGCGTTCCGACGATCGTTAGGACATTCCAGATCATTGAGGATAGTAATCCGACTTTTTCACTTTTCGTGTCTTTAGCGCTGTCTGATCTCAAACGGAAGCCATAATCAGCACTGTGTGAACGCCGCATTATATGGCGTTCACACAGTGCCGATAATTTAATGCTACTGTCATACAAGTGAGAGGTTTAGCTAGCTATAAAATCAGGTTTAATCCAACATTTTCTACATAAGAAAATGCCTGTACCAAGTCAGGAATATGACAGTTGTTATCAATTCGTTTGATGTGTTTGAGCTTTTGATTTTGCCATTTAATTAGGGACTTTCCGTTTAGAATTTTCCTCAGAGTTCGGTATTTTTGTTATTTTACTTTTTTTCGTATACGTTCGTAACAGATTCCTACGGATCGGAGATGGTCCGGAGAGGTCGGCCAAGCACCCCGACAGTTGGTTGCTTCCCGTAACATTCGTGGAAACTCAGTCGATTTTGTCTAGTCGGATTACAATCGTGACTATGTCTTGACAGATTATGCTGTATCGGATCAAAATCGTAACAATGTTCTGTGTTTTCTGGACGGTACCCTGTGGAACGGGTCATTATTACGATTTTGATCCTTTATTAATACGAAATTCGTCAATAATACCCACCTCAGAGTCCCGACAATTTTGAGAACACGATACGACTGAGTCCAGACAAAGCCGTACAGCAGACTGTGATAGGATTACGTTCCGACAGTACCTGGTCAGCCGGAAGATGGCAATTTTTTTTATAGGACGGGACTATCACGTGAAACGGTTTTCCAACGGATATCATCCGTCAGCGTCGGTTTACTGTCTGGTCACTGTCTGATCTCTGAAGGATTGCATTCGGCAGAATTGGGACGTTGTTGGGACAGATTCTGTCGTTTTTTACCATGCAAAAGATACAAATAGGACTAGAATCGGACTGAGAACGGGATAATCGGGACAAATTCGGCTGAAAACGGCTGAATTTGGACACTCCCTGAACAATATCTGATTGCTGTCGTGATTAAAAATTGTTTTTTACAAGTTTCAATTAAAGTTTGAATTTCCAGCCACGATTCACAGGATCTTGATCAGACTTTTGACAAATTTTTATTAGGAATGGTCCTATCAAGGACGGCAATAAAAATCGTGAATGTGTGACCCCGGCTTTACTTCCGACATTCTTCGATCAATCTTGAATTCTCATTAAGGTTGGTTTCTCATAAACTATAAGACATAGGCTAGATTTAATTGACATATCCGACAAAAAGTGCCAATCCGACCTTGAGCTCAGTTTCATAGTTCATTGGTCAATATTTTGTGGTAAGTCTGTTTTTTAGATGATAAAAACATTTATAAAAGATACAATACAGACTTATAACTGTATTCTACAAACTCGCGTTTTCCCCACAAAAGGATTCAAAATAGTTTTAATATAAAACTAAGAATAATTATTAAGATTGCCAATAAGAAAACTCTCTACAAGAGACCAAATGTGTCTATTTTGCTAGCAACTACATGACACCATACGGCCTTCAACGCGGAGCAAAAGATTTAAAGTGGTAAACGTCTGACTTGTGTGTTTGTTTGACCTTGACCTAATTTTTTATATTGTTTAGCTTTAGAGGTATGGCAAGTTTTTCAGATATTTTATTACTTATCAGTCAAGTTTGTTAGTTGACTGATCTACTTTTAAGAGTATTTTGTCGAAAATTATGCCAATATGATTTTTTTTGCTTAAAACCTTAGTTTTCTCATTTGTCCTTGTCTATCTATTAGCTTGATGTCTTAAATATGGTTTTATCTTTAAAAGATGCAGAGCATCGTTGAATTTCGTTCAGATTAGCGATTTTTGCCAAAGATAAAGGGCTTACAATAGATAATTGTTTTGAAATACCAATTTTCCATCTTTTTCATCAAAGCCTTAATTAATTGATTTAGTTGTTAAGCTACGAGATATGAAAAAAAAATATGATTTTTTTGGTTCATTCATTTACGAAAGTGAAATAGTGAAATGATAATTCGCTTTTAGCAGCCAATTTGGTTAAATTTTGTCAAAATAAGCAAAGAAATCCTCGTTGATGAATTATTTACATGCAAGTGAATAATTCGACCTCATTAAATCCGTATTCATGTGACCTTTAGTTTAACCCCTTAGCTAGAGATGGGTTATCTGTCAATTAGGTGTGTACAGTAATTAAAAGGAAAAGAATGTCAACATTGTAAGTGAAACAAGGGTAAAACATTTGATTGACTGATTCGATCCACAAAAACTCATTCTTATAAGGTAAAAAAAGAAGATTAATGTATGTTTTAGCCTATATTATAATTCAAACAAACCTAGAAAAATCCAATTGAACGAGTTCGCTATCTATTTATATCTAAAGTTATGCTTATATCTGGTTATGTAACCAACGGCAGTCTTCGGAGGTCACCTCGATAGTTAATTAGATGGCGTCTAGACTAAAATACACACGAAATTCTGATACATATTATCGAGTCCATGCATTGTACACTATTTATTTTAGACTTTTTATAAATTTGGATATACGTTTTAGTATGTTATAAATCAAATATGAGAATTTGAGTCAAATCGGTGAACATGAATTTGACAGCTACTGCGACTTTAAATTAGTTACTGATGTGATTTGAATTTCGTTTTAGTTAAGGGATTTTTGCCTTAGTTATGGCCCTTCAAAAAATCAACTTTGAAAATATCGAGATACAAGTTTTGTAATTTGAGATTTGCATGCATAAACTAACGAAATCATTGTTGCATATTTTAGAAATGCCATTATCGTTTAATATTTGTCATTCCAGGCCTTAAACGAGCTTTCTATGCGGTACGGGGTTTACGCACTGTTAAAAGCCGAGCGATAACCGGTTTGTAATGATCACTATTTTGATCATTTGCCTTTACTGGATAGTCATCTCATACGCAAACGTACCACAGCCTTAAAATCAATCCATTGGCTTGGCGGGACATTTGCGATTTCATCTGATCTTTACAAGTATTAGAGTCCTTTTTGCATACCGGAAGGTGTAATCAACAAGTTAGTAAAAATTAGAGTTTCCCTCTCCTACTTCTTATGATAAAGGGTTTAAAAAAAAATCTGATAACCTCTACAAAAATCTCTATAAAATATGAATTCGTACAAAATTACTATTTGTAGACATCATTTAAACTCTTTCAATAGCAACGTTATTCTTTTGAAATAAATCATGTTAAAATTTATATAAACAAGAGGCTCTCAAGAGCCTGAATCGCTCACCTGTATTTCAGAGGAGAAGATTTTTAAATGTTAGCGAACTTGATGAACAAATTGTGTAAAATTGTCTTTAAAGGGCAATAACTCCTTAAGGGGTCAATTGACAATTTTTGTCATATTAACTTTTTTGTAGACCTTACTTTGCTGAACATTATTGCTGCTTACAGTTTCTATATATCTATAAAAATATTCAAAATAATAACAAAAAACTGCAAAATTTTGTTAAAACTACCAATTCGGTGGCAGCATCCCAACAATGGGTTGTTCGATTCGTCTGATAATTTCAGGGCCGACAGATCTTGACCAATTAAACAATTTTACCCCATGTCACATTTGCTCTAAAAGATTTAGTTTTTGAGATATAAGCCAAAAACTGCATCAGACCCTTATGTTCTATTTTTAGCCATGGCGGCCATGTTTGTCGATGGATACAAACTTTGGATACAATTTATAAACAAGATACCCTAAGGAACATTTATTTAAAGTTTGAAGGTAATTGGCCCAGTAGTTTTAGAGGAGAAGATTTTTAAATGTTAGCAAACTTGATGAACAAATTGTGTAAAATTGTCTTTAAAGGGCAATAACTCCTTAAAGGGTCAATTGACAATTATGGTCATATTAACTTTTTTGTAGATCTTACTTTGCTGAACATTATTGCTGCTTACAGTTTATATAAATCTATAATAATATTCAAAATAATAACAAAAAACTGCAAAATTTTGTTAAAACTACCAATTCGGTGGCAGCAACCCAACAATGGGTTGTTCGATTCGTCTGAAAATTTCAGAGCTGATAGATCTTGACCAACTGAACAATTTTATCCCATGTCAGATTTGCTCTAAAAACTTTAGTTTTTGAGATATAAGCCAAAAACTGAATTTGACCCCTATGTTCTATTTTTAGCCATGGCGGCCATGTTTGTCGATGGATCAAAACTTCGGATACAATTTATAAACTAGATACCCTAAGGAACATTTAGTTAAAGTTTGAAGGTAATTGGCCCATTAGTTTCAGAGGAGAAGATTTTTTAAATAGTTTACGACGACAGACGACGACGACAGACGACGACGACAGACGACGGACGACGACGGACGCCAAGTGATGGCATAAGCTCACATGGGGCCCTTCGGGCCCCGGTGAGCTAAAAAGCAACACTGGCGAAAGGGAAAAAATACTAGGCTGTACCAACTGGTTTGCTGCTTCAAGTAAGGGTCAATAACTTATGAATGACATTGTTCAATGCAATTTTGGATATTAATTAAATGAAAATAATGATTTCAAATTCTACTTACAAAACATACGTACAGATGTAAGATAATTGCCTCAAAACAAACCTTCGATAACTTGGTTTGTTTCATATTGGTATTATTTTAGTACTTACTTACATACTGCTCTTGTACGCCATTGTCGTTTAGGGCTGTAACGAAGATTTTCCACTTTTGTCGGTCGTTGGCAGTTTTCTGTAGTGTGCCTGCCCTATGTCTGTTGACGTTTACTAGCCTCTGTCTCTACAGTTCTCCTCATTGTCATTTTGGGTCTTCCTCTCTTTCTTTTACCTTCTGGGGTCCAGTGAAGTGGTGTTTTAGTGATATCCTCCTGGTCTTTCCGTAGTACATGTCCAATCCACCTCCAGCGTCTTCTAATTATAGTTGTGGCTATATCTTCTTGTTAGCATCTGATAAGAAGGTTCTGCTTGAAATTGTTTCTGGCCAAAAGATTTACAGAATCCTTCTTAGTTTGATCCGGATGGTATATTGCCCAGATCACCATACAGCCTGCAAGTTGTTATGAGCTGACCTTGCTTATGATAGCCGTCTTTTGATGTCAGATTCTGCTCTACCAGTGGCAGTAACAGTGCTGCCAAGTATATAAAGGTGTCAACATGTGGTAATGGTTTTCCATTCAGTAAAACTGATCCCGGGTTGTTTTCATTTAGCGTCATGATTTCAGTTTTCTTAATGTTGATTTTCAGCCTAATCTGTCCTGAATATTTTTGTAGTTCTGTGGTCTTATCTTGAATATGTTGGTGTGTATGAGACATTAATGCGAGGTCATCAGCAAAATCTAGGTCGTCTTCAGTGGTGAAGGTGCCTCTTGGTGTAGCAGTTGCTTGTCTCATTATCCAGTCTATGACTATAATGAAAAGTGTCGATGTTACACTATTGTTTCAGATAAGGATGAAGGTTTGGTACCATTAAAACGTTTAAACCCGCTGCAGTTGTTTGCACCTGTCCAAAGTCAGGAATCTGATGTTCAGTAGTTGTCGTTTGTTGATATAGTTCATACGTGTTTCTCGTTTCTCGTTTTTTATATAGATTAGACCGTTGGTTTTCCCGTTTGAATGGTTTTACACTATTAATTATAGCTTGCTGTTCGGTGTGAGCCAAGGCTCCGTGTTGAAGACCGTACTTTGACCTATGGTTTACTTTTATAAATTTTGACTTGGACATACCACATCTCCTTATATCTAGTATATATATATATTTACTCCTGTTTTTACTTGGAAGTATATATCACTGTACCCAATCTTGCACCTGAATCTGTTTTAGAATGCTTTAATGAGGTTTATAAGATGTTGGGGAATGCCATATGATCGTAATATATTCCAAAGACTATCCCTGTGGATGCAGTCAAACGCTTTCTCGAATTCGACAAATTTTATATACAGCTGCCGTTGCCATTCTGTGCATTGTTTTATAATATTTCTTAATGTAAATATTTGGTCGATGCAACCTCTCATTGGGCGAAAAACTTTCTTTTCGTAGGAGGTCATCAATGGAGTCTGCAATTCGTCTTATACTAATTTTTGCCATGATCTTACTTGGGATGGAAACAAGCTGTGCAATACCGCGCCAGTTGTTACAATCATTAAGTGCTCCCTTTTTTGTATTTTTATTATAGTGCCATTACTCCAGTCGTATGGTATCTAATCTTTTTTCCTGAGATGTCTTTAAAGATGTCATAGAGCAGAATGGCAGATAAGCCCGGGTCTATTTTAAACAGTTCGGCATTCAGATTGTCATTTCCATGTGATTTTCCATTTTTTAGACTTTTTATTGCAGATATCATCTCCTGCATTTCAGGTGGTTCTATTTTAGTACGTTATCTCTTTATGAATTGGATTATAAATTAAAAAGCATATTCACCTGGAGAAAAGTGATATCCACCGCGCTGCACGTCACGCGCTTTTACATGGTTGTAACGTTATGGTAAAATGTTTGATATACTGTGACAATTGGTTTTGGTAAATATTTGACATCAAATACATTGTTTCTCTCGGAAAATGGAATAAAACAATAACTGTATTTTGTGTCGGTAAATATGTGGTTTAATTGACTTCACTCGGCCTCAGTGAATATCAGTTTTTCAAAAGTCAATAAAACCTCTTATTCCATATTGATAGAACTTTAGTAGGTTTTTCTATATGAATGGGATTTTGAATAAATAAGCATATTCACCTGCGGAAAAAGTATATTCACCGCGCAAAACGTCGCGTGCTTTTACGTGTATAATATAACGATACAATGTTTTTGACGTTTAGTTGGTTTTGGTAAATAACTGTTATTTTATACATATTTTTCTCTCTCGGAACATGGAATAAAACAATTACTGTCTTTTGTTTCGGTAAATATGTGGTTTAATTGACGTTTTGAAAAACCTAGTGACATTCACTTCGGCCGTTGGCCTCAGTGAATATCAGTTTTTCAAAAGTCAATAAAACCACACATTTACCTCATCAAAAGACAGTAATTGTATAACATTTACCTCCCCAAAAGACAGTAATTGTATAACATATAAAATGTATAATAGGTTACAAATAACTTATACTCCATTCTGATTTCTGATGGGTGAAATGCAAATAACATTTTGAAAGTTTTTTTTTTTATCATTATCTTGAAACAGTATTTATATTTATTTCCAACTTCGTTGTTATAACAACATTTAAATATTAAGTACCTAGTTAAAAGTATCGAATATCACTGTGACGTATATCGACCTACGTTGAAAAAAAAACTCATTAGATTGGTCGATAGAATGACCACGGAATTATAATGACCATTTGGATGACTGAGTATTTGAATGAGATGATATAATGATAGCCTATATATATATATGTTGTGTACAAGATGTAAGTTTGTACAAATTATAATTTGTACAGGGCTTTTGTACAAGTTATAAGTTTTTTGACACATACCTTCTTGCACTAGGTAATAACAGTTTATCTTCTTAAATGAATCAGTTTAATGTCTTAAATTCAAATTTATATACTTCAACCTAACATTTAGTGCTATTCTCCTTGTCCTCAAACTGGAAATAAGCACACCTGAATGTTTTATATTCGATTTTTCATTTTTCTCCTTATACCAAAATCATATCCATAAAAAGTCTTTTTGTGTTCTTATAATGTGCTTGTATCAATGCTCAGTATTAGATTGTATCATGTAGTTGTAGAAATATGACAGAAGTATGCAAAATAAAAGACTGTGTGCTTGCATCAATCATTTGTGTTAAGTGGTTTATAAAACACTGATAACTTGTACAAAAAATCTGTACAAATTATAATTTGTACAACATTACAACTTGTACACAACCCACACTTGCAGTAAACTGTATTTTATGTTTAAGAAAACAAAGGTACAGAACTCTTGAACAGTAAAAGTAAAAACCGAACATTTAATCAAAAGATATATAAATGTCAACAGAGACATATATACGTATGTGCATATATGTCTCTGATGTCAAACTTAAACCAAAGAAATACATTTTTAAAGATATATAAGGGCATAACTCTAAAACGGTCAAATTCAAGGAAGAATTTGACCTGTATGTTATAGTCCAAGACATTGTCTAACTTTTTAAATTTGAAAAAATTTGGTCAAGCGATACCTTACACATAAAATCCAGAAACAACAGAAAATACAATTTCAAAAATTATTTTGAGACATTCAGTCGCTTGAATAGAAACCGTCAAAATCAAATTTGAGCTGTATTTCATGATCAAAATTTCAAAATAAAAAAGAGTTGGTCAAGCGATTTTTATACTCAGCTGGAAATCCTTCTACTGTCCCTCTTCGAGCCGTGTATAATAAAGCCTTTGATTGAATGGAAATTGTCAGGACTTTTAATTCGGTACCTACGGACTTTACTTTTAAGACTTAAACAACAAAATAGTTAGACATATACGATGTAAAAAATACTTGTATTAATAAATAAAACTGAATTATAAAAAATGATATAAAAATAGCCTGAGATCTTGATTATAGACTTATATAGTCAAATTTAGTCTAGTCAATCCTTTTTCTAGTCTATTATATTCTAGTCTAGTATTGTCTAGTATATTATATTCTAGACTAGTCTATTTTGGTCTATTATATTTTTCTATTCTAGTCTATTATAGTCTTATCTAGTCTAGTCTTTTCATTCTAGTCTATTATTTTCGCTTCTTATTTATTGCTTGAGGTCTTGATTATAGACACAATGCACCCCGTTTTTAAACAAGATTCCAGTCTAAATGATCTAAACTAGTCTAGTCTAGGCTATCCTTTTATAGTCTATTCTAGTCTAGTCTAATATATTCTATAATATCATTTTTTATTCTAGTCTATTCTATTATATTTTTTTTCTATTCTAGTCTAATAGTTGCTTGTTTTTCTCACGAAACAGATTTCGGGGTATTTACAAAAAGAATAAGGCATTTTTTTTTAACAGGAAACCCATAACAATCTTTTATAAAAGGCACTGGCTACGATTACCCGCAAAAGGTAACAATAAGAAATAATAATTGTTAATGCCGAGACTTATTGCCTAAATGTATTTCCGGACAGTGACCGAATTTTTATACGGTAATTACAAATAACAATAATATCTTTTTTATTGTTACCTACACATGTTGCAGACATTCTTATCTGCAAAATTTAAAATAAAATTTGCAAATGATGTCTTGTGTGTGTAGCATCTTTAAACTTCGTACTGTCTTCGTGTCATTGCCTCGTGTACCTCGTTTTGTTTATTTGAACAAACATATCTGTAAAGAAAATTATTTATTGATCAAAGCAATGATAAATTGAAGGCATATGTATACATATTTCATTTAAGATAGAGAATATAAACCGTCTCACGTATTACTCAATAACATACATGCACGTCGAGCGAGTTGGTGCACATTCACTCTATTTCTTTGCTCATTCGGTACACTCAATTTTGCGGTAGAGTCTAACATACTTTTTATACGACCACAATTTTTGCGTTCGTATTGACGTTGCGCACGATGTTGGTACGAATTCCATTTTGCTATAGATCAGCATGAAAATAAATACGTAGACTGGTCAGTTCGATAAAAATATAGTGATTTTTGGTTGAATGTATTACATTAGACTTTGAAAATAAAGAAAAAAAGGAACCGAAATTTAAAATATCAAGAATTATAACACTTAATTATCCCATTTTTACGCAAAAACGTAATGTCCAACGTTACATTTTGTGTGCAAAAGATCGGAGTTCCGTTTCTTTCCTACAGTATTTTTTTTATTTGTTTCCAGTTTAATTCGAATGAAAATAAAAATATAAGTTAAAATACAATTAATGTATGATAAAGGAAAAGTTTAAGCTTAAATTCAAATGTTGACCAAATGAAATTGATATAAAAAAATATCGGGATCTTAGTTTTTTTTTTCAGCACATTCATGACATTTGTTTTATTCAAGGAGCGTTGTCTATCTGCAAGTTTTAAATCATCAAAAGCAACATGCATACTTTTTTTTGTTAATAGATAAAATAGAGAAAAACCATTGCTGGCTATTACAACAAAACAAAGGATATGCATAATGCCGCAAAAATACGGAAATGAGAAAAACATGAATCCAAAATGTTTAACAACCTAGAAATTTTGTGACAAAGAAAGCATCGGGAAATGATAAAATATAGAAAGGAAACGGAAACGGAAAGAAATGCAACAAAAGGAGTATGTATAAACATGCATTAAAAAGGGAAAATAAAATCAAAATCTAATTTATATTAAAAAGAAATATGTATAAATTTGGAAATTAATGTATGATTTATTAATGCGAACTGCTTCCAAAAGTTAAATGATCAATTATGGCCTGGAAAGACTGACAACTATAAATGAATATTCATTAAAAAAAATATGTGTACGACCACTTTGAGTTTTATTTGTTAAACTATGCATTTTCAGACAAACCGAAATCGGTTACCAAATTCACAACAGAAAATTGACCTCATCAATTATAAGCTTGAACGCTTGAAACGTTCTTTGAAATCGTCGAAATCGCTCCATTATGCGGAATGTCGTGTAACGCTAAGTAGTACCAACATCGTGCGCAACGTCATTATCATGGCAATGTCTGTATCGTCGTCGTCCGAACACATTTTGGTTTCCAGACAATAACTTGAGTATAAGTGAATTGATCTTTTTGAAATTTTACCTCAAGGTTTCATACCTCAAAAGAAAAAAAAAACAATTAACCTAATGTTGACAAAATGGAGGAATGAACCATAAAAATAAGAAGATGTTATATGATTGCCAATGAGGCAACTTTCCATAAGAGATCAAATGGCGTTGACGTAAGCAACCATGGCTAAGTTGTTGTACGTATAAAAGGGCAAACATGACAAGTGTAACACAATTCAAAACGAATTTGATAGACAGACAAAAGACAACTGTTGACTTGCAGGATCGTAAATTTTGACAGGCATATAAAATACTAGTATGCGTCGGGGTTAAACATGTTTCATGGCACCAAACCCTTCCCCTTACCTTGAACATTGGTTCAACGCTTCATAATTTTTTTAAACATTAGGGTCTGGGTGGCCGAGTGATCCGAGTATTTCATCTAAAGTGCATGTGATCACTAGAGAGTTAATACTGAGGTTGCAAGTTCATGTTGATGTGCTCGACAGTAATTATTATTTACAAGGGTTGCCAGTTTTGCTGCAGAAAATCGATGGTTCTATCACTATATCACATATACACATTTCTAAATCGGACATAAAGCGAAATCATAGGGAAAAAAAGCAGAACGGACCGAAAGCAACGGACAAAAAGCAAAAGTGTCGGACCAAAAACAAAATAATCGGACAAAAATCAAAACGGACCGAAAGCAACGGACAAAAAGCAGAAGTGTCGGACCAAAAGCAAAGTTATCGGACAAAAAGCAAAACGGAACGAACGCAACGGACAAAAAGCAAAAGTTTCGGACAAAAAGCAAAACCGGACAAAAAGTAAATGTCGGGCAAAAAGAACCGTATCACATGTTACAATATGGTCAACAGTAAGAACATGATATGTCTTTTAGAAATCCAACATCTAACAACCGTGTATGCCATATTTCACATTCAATATAATACGATGAGAACTTTGAATGATCGTGCAATACATATGTTATTTTCTTTTATAATAGGAATCTAATTTGAGAATGAAACTAGAGAAACAAATTACAGCTCTACAAAACAATGTTTATACTATACAGAAAGACCTTCTACAAAAGGACAAGGAGATATCGGAATTGAAGGCAAACAATAATGTCATGCAGTTTAATATATCTAATACGGGATCTAATGTAGGTAAGGACGGTTATAATTGAGATTAAGTATTTTGCGACAATATGTGAACTTTAACCTTTAAGCACCATAAATCAAAAATTGAAGAGAGAGCAAACAATTTGTTAATATGTTTTGAGATAAATGCATATTAATGACAGGAAAACGGTTTCTCTGGATTTTCAAACGAAACGTGTGGTCCGAAATAGATGTTAAACTACATAAAGAAGTAGATCGATAAAATTCTAATACATAAAACAATGAAATGTACCGGATTGTTGATGATACAACTATACACTAGAGTCCTAATGACATGGGTGTAAGTAGTAATAGGTCATGTAGGCGTACGGTGGTCAACAATGAGAAAAACAATACCAGACGGTCAGCTATCGACATGACAAAATTTGAAACTATTCAACAACAAAAAAATAAACAAAGAATTGATTTATGACAAAACAGTAAACGAAAAACAAATATGAAACAACAATGACAACCACTTTTAAATTACAGGTTACTGGACTGGCTCACAACACTTATTGTGAACACTCGACCCTCCGCAAACATGGTACATTGGTGTAACAGCATAAGTGGGTTCGGTGGCCGAGTGGTCCTAGTAGTTCATTTACTGTATCGGTAGCCTGTCAACACTGAGGTTGTGAGTTCGAAATCCGCACGTGGCAGGTGCGCTCGATCCCAAACTTAATTGACTAGAACTTTTAGCTTTCTCGCCTAAGGTCATGGTTCTCTCCGGGCACTCCAGCTACGTCCATCAATTAAAAAATGACTGCCACGAAATAGCCAGTAGTGCTGAAATTGGCGTTAAACACCAATCACTCATACAGAATAAGTTACAAGCTAGCTAGTGCTGTATTTTCATTAATAGACATTCTACATCATTGTCTATAAAAAAAAACCAAATATACTGAAAAATGGAAAATAAAGACATAACATGTTCGAGCAGATTGTTTTTCTTTAATTGTTTAACATTTCATATCGATATAACATGTTACTTTTATTATTCTTCCCTTAGTTTATTTATTTTGTATTTACATTGTATCATAGGTCAAATTTATTTGTTCAGTGTCTGTTCAATGGTGTTAATATGTCCTTTGATTGAGTTAAGCTATTTCAGTTGATACTTTATAGTGTGTCTTTCTATGTTGTGATATTACACTATTGTTTCAGAAAAAGGGTGAAGGTTTGGTACCATTAAAACGTTTAAACCCGCTGCATTTGTTTGCACCTGTCCTAAGTCAGGAATCTGATGTTCAGTAGTTGTCGTTTGTTGATGTGGTTCATAAGTGTTTCTCGTTTCTCGTTTTTTATATAGATTAGACGTTGGTTTTCCCGTTTGAATGGTTTTACACTAGTAATTTTGGGGGCCCTTTATAGCTTACTGTTCGGTGTGAGCCAAGGCTCCGTGTTGAAGACCGTACTGTGACCTATAATGGTTTACTTTTATAAATTTTGACTTGGATGGAGAGTTGTCTCATTGGCACTCATACCACATCTTCTTATATCTATATATACTTATCTATGTCTGGGTTGAATCTAGATCACACACATCGTGATATTGCCCATATGTAGGTTAACCAGAGAAACTTCCCATTGTTTAATCTTAGTATGATAAAACAGGTGAATATTTTAACAGCTGTAGTGTTGCAAATAACTAAACCACTATTTATCATTTCAGGAAACGCAGTAGTATTTTCTGCATTGCTATCACGCAACTTAGTTAACGTTCCCAATGATCAAGTTATCATTTTTGACAAACGTCCGTCAATGTAGGAAATGGATACAGCACTCAAACCGAGCACCAGTGGCAGGGGTTTACCAGTCTACACTGACAATTGGTGGGCATGCTGTCAATACACATGCCAACATTCTTCACAACGGGAATATAATTGGTCATCACTACGGCGATCATTTTCATGATGGCCAGTATGGCAGAGCCACGTTAACCTTAGCATTATACCAGGATATTGGAGATGAAGTATGGACTGTTGATCCTGGTGGACAGATTAATCAAGTCATTATTGGGTCGCAAGCTGGTATGCTAGTATCTATTTTCACTGGACATCTTATTGTTGCCAATTAAAGAGATCAATAAACGGAATAAAATGTGTGTCCTGTTTTATTTATTGCTAGTTCATAGAACATAGTGTCACTTATTGTTGCCGTTTCTGCCGTTTTGTTACATAAAAATAAAAGTAAAGTCATTTCAGAATTTAGGAACTTGCGAAAAGTTGGCATTAATACTATATTTCTTTAAGTTGTGACAAAAAAAGTCCTACAAGTTCCTATATAAAAATAAAAGCAATATTTGTACCAAAAAAAATTTTATTGCATGCATATTATGATCATATAGTCATTATAGGTGGCATAGAATGGTCAAATACACGTAATACAAATCAATCTCAATGTGAATGAAAGCTTTTGGACATATTCAAATTTAAGGTGTCAGTGGAGATGCGCTCATACGGTGAAACTATGTAGCTATAGGTGCAATACAAATAAAAATAATCACAGCCTCACTCCTGCAAAAATATCAACTCAAAATGGCGATATAGTCTGGTCAATTTCATATAATGACAAAAAATCTAAAGATGTCAAACACATTGTATGAAAAGAGTAGCCATTACACGTCGTCATTAAGCTGCAATCAGCCTGTCAAACTTTGGTCAAATCAAAACGGCAATATAATATCTTCATTGCTTATTAGGCTTTTGTCTTTAAATAACATTTTTGATTTTTAATTTCTAGAAAACAAATTTTATTTTTTGAAAGGAAGTGACACATGTATAAATAAAAAATAAGAAGATGATTGCCAATGAGATAACTATCCCATAATTAACGAAGATTTAAACAACTAAAGGTAACCATACGGCCAATGTAGTTTATTTTAAAAAATACGAAGAACAATATTTTCTTTATGATTTTGAAAAAAATCAGGTCGTAAAGAGGGATAAAACCTTTGCCCCTACTAAAGATGTCCTTTCGGAGCCTTATTACAGATGATCCTACATTATATGACAGCTTCCGAACACACTGTCCTTGAGAAGTAGTGAAATTGACGTGTGGCAGTAGAACACAAGGTCAGACGAACAGACAGACGATGACTATCACTATGTCCCGTGCGGCGGGAAACAAAAATATGTGTAGTATAATAGTCCCAGGTATTTCCAAACGAATATTGGTTGCTTAATGGTTAGTAGAAAATATTTAATACATATACACTACAAAAATTTAATATCAAAGCATTCGTTGGTAGAACATAAGGAGGTGTTAGATCGGGAAAAGTAATTTAGATTTGATAGAAGGAGTTGATTGGGCATGGGCAACACATTTAGCAATACAAAATGTAGTTTACGGATCCCTGTGAACAGTTGCCTATCAAGTTCTTAAAAATTTGGAAAGTTCACGATTATTTTTCCTATGTAAAAGTACAACTTCTTAGCCCACTTGGATACTATCTGCTTTGCATCTCCCTGTTTGAAGCACAACTTTGATATTTTAATCGTTGAAATACGCATCTGTTGCTTCAAAATTAATTTTGAACCTTAAAATGTAAAAAATTTCAAAACGAATCTCCAATCATACAACCAGGCATTTGCATTCCATTTATTGTTTAGAAAGTATGACGAGAATAAAAAAATAAACTTGTGAATTGGAAAAAGATGTTTCGTTTTACTGTATGTTATACGATATACATGGGAAATAATTGCGCTAAATATAAATTGTCTGCATGACAAGAATTAATACTAGTTTTTATCAATAATTTGCACTGATTTACTGAACTTTTTTTAAAATATATAGTCTCATGAACAACTTCCCATAAAAAAATGAAACCAAACATTTTTATTTGTGTAAACTGAACATTTATACATAATTGCAATATGATCAGGGTGTCAGTACAACTGATATCTGTATCACAGTCAATTTTCTGTTCAAAATAAATGATTGTTTTCATGTCGCTGATTCTCGGTATCTATTTTAGGATGAAATAAATGATAATGTTAAAAGAACAATAGATTCCAGCTTAATGGTAAAATGACACTTAAATTAAAATAAAAAATACACTACAACAATACGATATCAAAATAGAAACATTAAATGTAATACTCCTAAAATTCCATACATTATTTTTCTTAAAAAGGAAAAATGAATCTCATTTGCACTAGAAGTCGGATATGGGTTTGTTACTTTGCGATCACAATTGTTAGAATACTTCCCCACGCATGCTGCAAATTGCATCACGTGTCCTACATAATGTTGTTCTTGTACGCCATGAATGAGATGTGACATCGGTCCAGTGGCAAATATAGGCACATCCTCTCCGCCATGTGACTCTGACGCGACGGGAACAGCACTTTGTTGCACATAATTATCAGAAGCTGAAAAGAATCAAAACACTTTGATCGTAATCTACTTGGAAACCTCATTATTCAATTTCAGGCTTACTATTTCTATCATCTGAAAAGAAGCAGTGGGCATGTTGTGACCCTAATGAATTTGAATATACATGACATGGTTTGATTTTTTTGGACTGATGTTTTTGATTGCTTTTTTGTATCTTATCTTACTGTTTTGAGTGTCTTGTTCGATTGTTTCTGGTAGAACATATCAATACCATCTTGTCTGGGTCATACGATGAAAGAAAATGTGTTTTCTCCTGGTGCATTACTGACCTTATATTTGGGTTTGACGGAAGTTCACACCTCCTAAACCTTTTTTGTGATTTTGTTTGTTCTCATAAGCAGTAAAACAATGAATGCAAGAACCAGAGCAACTTTTACATCGAATTTAAAAAAAAAAACCTTGAAATTTCATTACCTGATGAATAAAATAAATAAAAACAAAAACAAACATAAAACAACATTCACACTATTTAGATTTCCGGCTTACTTGTATCAACTCCTGTAATATCCCCTCTTCCCACAATAGTATAATTCATGCCCGGTCCATTTCCATAAGATAATGTTGTATATGGCAAATTATCTAACGAGGGTTCATACAATAATGGATTGGCAAGACCTGTAGGAAGTAGAATTACAGTGTAGTAAAAACAACTGAAATTATCAAAAAGAACAACTCAATATTTGTGATAATAAACTGTCAAAACATTGTGTTTTGCATCAAATAACCTTTAATATTTATGTTCCGGACGAAAATACCAGTCAGAACGATCAAAATTTAAAACAAAATCACTCCAAGCAAGAGATGACAATTATTCAAAATATGTAGTTATAGTGTTGATAAATTCGTATGAAAATGTTTTAAAATGGTACTAGAATTGTTATTTCCCCATTTAAGTAATATATGTATCTTACTCTCAAATATATATACTGAACCATCAACTTCGGGTGTGTACTTCAAGTTTCTTACAACATTAACTTTCATGTGTGAATTTTTAGTTTCATACAACATTTAGGTGTATTTCTAAACTTATCAATGATAAATAAAACCTGTAACTGGGTTGGATATTGACATACATGTATTGTGTATATTTTCTCTGAAAATATGCGAGAATAACCTTAAACAAAACTAAAACTGTATCGAAAGTAAAGCTATCTATTGTTATCCATTCAGACACGAATTAGTTCAGTTCATTGAAAGACATCCTTCGAAACCAAATATAAACTGTTCCGAACAATTATGTTCAGCATCGAATCAAATTTTGATATTATTGGTATACAATTTTATTGTATTTATATATCACTTCATTATTCACACCCAGTAGGTTACAATAACTTTCTGGTTTTGTTCTTGTGAGCGAAACAAATATAGGGGAAATCGGTCATAGCCTTTTCCAGGATATTGTGTTCTTGTGAGCGAAACAAATACAGGGGAAATCGGTCATAGCCTTTTCCATGATATTGTGTTCTTGTGAGCGAAACAAATACAGGGGAAATCGGCCATAGCCTTTTCCATGATATTGTGTGCTTGTGAGCGAAACAAATACAGGAGAAATCGGTCATAGTCTTTTCTAGGAACATTACCTAAAATATTATTTCCTCTATACGGATATCCACCTATATTGAACACGTGTGAATGATCACCAGTTACTATGATTAACGTCTCTTCCTGATTGGTCAGTTCTATCGCTTTCCTAACTGCGTTCTCCAATGTTAATACTTCTTCTAATGCCCTCTTTGCAGTTGTGTCATGATGACCATGGTCAATACGACCCCCTTAAATGTAAATTGATAAGTTTTTTTTTCATTTGAACATTCTTAATATAAAATTCTCTGAAAAAAAGAAGATATCACATATGACAAAATTCCAGACTTGGAGCATTCGTGTTTCTTTTTCGAGATCTTTAACCCCTCTCACTAAAAAAATGTCAATAGGCCACAACATGTTCACCTCCATTATAAAAATCTGCCCCTTATTCAATATGGCTGCAATAACCGTGAAAGGGCCTGTTCTGTTGTAATTTTTGACCAAAGCTTCCTCTCAGCCTTGGCAATGAATCAAGGCTTTACTTTGTAGAATATATCATCGATAGCTCTAAAATAATGCAAGTAGTATAGCTTCATACTAAGTTGGTAATTATATTCTAGTTACATATAAAATTGAGAATGGGAATGGGGAATGTGTCAAAGAGACAACAACCCGACCATAGAGCAGACAACAGCCGAAGGCCATCAATGGGTCTTCAATGCAGCGAGAAACTCCCGCACCCGGAGGCGTCCTTCAGCTGGCCCTTAAACAAATATGTATACTAGTTCAGTGATAATGGACGTCATACTAAACTCCAAATTATACACAAGAAACTAAAATTAAAAATGTTACAAGACTAACAAAGGCCAGAGGCTCCTGACTTGGGACAGGCGCAAAAATGCGGCGGGGTTAAACATGTTTTTTGAGATATCAACCCTCCCCTATACCTCTAGCCAATGTAGAAGAAACAAACGTACAACAGTACGCATAGTAAAACTCAGTTTAAGAGAAGTCCGAGTCCGATGTCAGAATAGGAAACAAAAGAAAATAAACAAAATGACAATAATACATAAATAACAACAGACTACTAGCAGTAACTGACATGCCAGCTCCAGACCTCAATTAAACTGATTGAAAGATTATGTCTTCATCATATGAATATCATATGCATTGATTAAAAAAACGTATAATGCTAAAAGAGGAAGAACACAAAATCACAATGAAAGTTCGCAAGAAGAGTACATTATG
This sequence comes from Mytilus californianus, assembly GCF_021869535.1. Taxonomy (NCBI): domain Eukaryota; kingdom Metazoa; phylum Mollusca; class Bivalvia; order Mytilida; family Mytilidae; genus Mytilus; species Mytilus californianus. Next base: position 30,582,858 of record NW_026262593.1, on the reverse strand, counting down.
GAAAAAAAACAATCACTGTTTGTCATTTCTCTCTCGATATCCTTCTAGAATGGACTGTTGGTGACTTAAACAACCAACCACCAGTCACTGAAGTCGTTAAAATATAAGTTGGACATACCATGATATTCAAAAAATAAAAACAATATGTTATAAATTTTATGCGTCCGAAGCCCTTTTCTGGAATTACCTTCACCAGGAAGCTCAAAGCCGAACATTTGAAAGCCAATGATGTATAAGAACCGAAACAGTTGAAGAGCTATAAAATCAAAAAGGGCCTAAACAAAATAGCCAAATCCATCTATGGCCAACTTTGAACTAATTTAGAAAACTATAAACGGGCAAATTTAGAAAGATTTGTTATAAATCATGTCAGCACCGAAGTTTTAATTACTGAGCTGATGACTGATAGTCCACCAGCAGAGGAAGATAACACTTAAACTTTCATTCCTAGAAAATTAATTTAACAAAAAAATAAATGCTACCAAAATTACTTAAGAGTCATTTTTCAAACAAAATAATAAGCCCTTTTATGTTTTACTGCGTATCGTTTTTTTAAACCCTGCTTTAAAGCTATGTTTCCTTTGTTGGTATATTGACACACTTAACCTTTCATCACTTTGTTTTCAAGTTATATAAATAAGATGAAATACTAAAATTACGAAACGTTCATACCTTCAACCAATAAGAAAAACCCTTTTGTGTTCTTTTTAAGAATTTGTATTGCTTTTTCTGTCATTTCCTCTAAGCTCGGTTCTCCGTCGTTTGCTTTATTTCTATCAACTTCATACTGCATATGTGATGATTCAAATAGTCCTTGTAATATAAAAAAAGTTATATTAATAATCTTATCCCACATAAACATAAACGTATGGAAATCGAAAAAAAAACACATGTTGATATAATAGTTTTCGAATTTCAAATGTATATTTGTTTATTCCATATACTCGATTTCTATTGGATTTCATTTCCTCTCCATTTACATGGACTTTTTTCAAATTTGATAATTGCAGTTTTCTGGGTTTGAAAAAAAAATTTCTATCACGATTGTTTAATAGCTTTGAAAGTTTCTATTTATTATTCAAAAGAATGAACAATATCTACCATTGTTGTTTTTTATTTTTTGTTTCTAGTGTATAAACGATGCATTTGGTTTTCTCTTTTGCATTGTTTCACATTTTGTCATGGCGGGATCTTTTACAGATAACGATACGGTACGAGTTTTGCTCATTCTTGAAAAACTTTATCGTTGTTTACATCCTCGTCCTTTGGTCTCTGGTGTATACTTGTCTCATTGGGAATAATGCGTTTCTTTTTATTTTTTTTATATAAATAAAAATAGGTTTCTGTGTGCAAAAGGTATTAATTTCTTGTAATTTCTTGTTAAATAAGCTGTAGAATTCAAGGGGAGACACATTAAACATACCTAATACAGAGTCTGTGGTAGCTGGATCTATCCTTTCAAATTCCAGTTTATTAGTTACATATCGATTACGCCTTTCCTTTTCATTTTGCATTCTTTGCCATTCCTGAAAAATAACAAATTCTTTCCAGCTAAATTCCACTACATATGTACATTTCCGGTCTGAGTCTATCAATATATTTTATCACTGGTATATGTAGAAGTGTTTTGTACACGCTTTATAAACAGATAATGGGACTTTTGCGACTTCATTTACCTCCTGATTTGCATCATGCAGGAATCTACTGTGTAACTGTTAAAATATTATATTGTGTTTACATAGACACTTATCACTTTATATGTGTAAAAAAACCATATGTGTGACCTCAAAGTTTTCGAGCCAATAATACAAAAAAAAAAAATTTGCACACAAAAAGGACATATTTAAACATTTTTTTGAAAAAAAAACATTGTGTGTGAAATATCAGGATTAGTTTAAGTGAACACATAATTTTGCTCGAATTAAAGGTCATTTATCTTAACATGTTGTGCAGTAATGTTAGATATATATACAAATTAAGTCGATATGTTGGCAAACTTTATCGTTCTAATACGATGATCTGTTGCAAAAGGGTTTCATCTCCATACGATATTATCAGGAACTGCCGCTTTAATTATTCGTATTAAGATAAGAAAATCAAAAGACAACAAGGTTATTTGATGTCAGAACTAAGTTTCTACGTATGAAGATATACGAAAAACCAAACAACACATTGCTTAAATTAAATACTAAAAGGAGCCTCGTGGATGCATAAGACTAGTTCCGATCTTTTTGGTTTTGTTTTAGAAAAAAATCTTGATGTTTGTGTCGAGTACAATGAAGACTATTAAGTCTACTGATACCATTACCTCGTGCGGCATAAACAAATGCAGTTTTGTAAAAGTTATTTGTATGTTTGCTTGAATTTTTAAGTCAGTCATGGCGTACGTCTGTGTATCTAATTAATTATATAGAACTCTGATTTCGTTATCCTCATAAGAGATGAGGATAACGAAATCAGAGTTCTATATTTTAATTAGATTGTACGTCTGTGATTTATACAGAATATATGGCAGTTGTTTTCCACATGCTCCGTTGATTGATCGCTTTTGATTATACATTTTTAGACATATCGTTCAAAAGATTCCATACGGAAACAAATTAACCTTTGACCAAATTTCTGCCTATCAATAACTGTTGCGACTTTAGACCTTTTGACCTCAAAGTTTTCAAGTCAATAATACATAAAAAGGATAACAGGAATTGTAAAAAATACCTAACAGTAAAACCGATTATATCAACCACAAACACCCGACTCCTAAAAAAACCAGACATGCAAAGACAAACCCCAACGATGATTTGACTTGGTACATGCATAAATATGATGCGATTAAACCAGTTTCATCTGTACATAAGCTTCCCCATTTGCCTTGCTGGACAATATGTTAAAACACAAACAGTCAGAAACTTGCTAATTGCAGCTACCAAACAGGATGACCACTACCTAGAACACAGAAATAAAAATGGAATAAAAGAAGATAGCTAATGTAGCTACAGCTATTGGTTGGATACTATCGCTCAAAAAAGAAGAAAAAAATCAGAAAAAAAAAACACTTTCTTCTTGGTTTCGAGGCGTCTCAACAGAAAATTTAATTATAATTTTGCAGTATAAATGAGAACCCAGTAAGTATTTTAAATCTCCAGGCAATTATCGGAAGAAAGAACCATTTTACTGAATTAGTAAGTCTGTCGCGTCTGTAGTCTTTGCTGTTGAAAGATTAAGAAAATTTCCGAGTTAAAATTTGGGAAATCCTTATGGTTTAATCAGCATTTCTTCCTTTAAATGTGCTAAATAAAATATTTTTATGCTAATTTGACGAGAGGCATGGTTTCTAGCATTTGAGAAAAGTAAAAGGAAAAAGAAGAAAACACAAACTTATTTTGTTTGTTTGTGTAAATGTAACATATTTGTATTTTTTTATTATTTATTTGTGCTATTTAGTGGAATTTATACTAATACATTTCTTATATTTTATATCTTATATCTTAAGGTTCCAAATTTATTATCCGTAAAATGAAAAGGTTAAGTCCCGGACACCTGTACAGCATATATATCATAAGCTGAGTTCAACTTTATCGCAACTCGGCAAAAATAATCAGTCAGTTGAGGAAAAAAATGTACTTTTTAAAAATGTAAAAAAAGTGCATTACTTACAGATACGAGATTCAAACCATCAGTTCTTTTACCCTTGCTTCCATCCTCTGCATCATTAGTTGTATTAGGTAAAAACCTTGTTCTTCCACCACCCATGGCAACCTTAAACAATACATTGCAATTTGATAATGGTATAGATATCACTTTTCCAAAAAGAATAATGCAACTGCATCTATTTGGTGCCAAGATCTTTATTAAATAATAATAAAAAAAAATCACAGCAAATACACACACACCAATGATTCCGTTTGAAGATGGTGCTGTATAAGAAATATTTGTTTTTATTATTATTTTTTTTTACTTTTGCTTCATAACATCAATTTGTTTTGCATTCTTTTAAAATTTAAAAATGTGATGTAATGAAGCAACAAAACTTAAGAATATTTATGTAATCACTTCTGAAACTGTAACAACTATAATCACATTTTGACTCTTGTTTCCTTAACTTTCATTAGCAGCAAATGTTTCATTCATTTTCAGGACGAGAACAAATTCACAATAAATATAATAAAGGAAATTCATGACTTAGGTAGGGATATTTGATAGGGACAGAAATTTTGCCTTGCAACAGCCCACCTCAGAGTTGTCTCAAGAGTTCTTAAAGCGTAAAGAATGCGTGGCACTCTCTCTACACGGGACATCAGATTCAATGTCATCATTGTGACCGGACGTGGCAGTGTATTTATGCACAACGCCCAGCTAACATACGCCTCACTATGGCAAGGATTTTACTCAGCCGGTCGGAAGAAGACAAAGAATGACAATATTTGTATTCCCCAGTACCCCTTGGACAGTAATCACAGATCACTAACATATTTTACGCAATTAGGGGAAACAGGAACCGCTGATGCCGAATTCATCCACGGTTTTTAGTAGGATAATTTTTCATGTTTACATATATTTTGTATGCCCGGTTATAGTCTTTATCGTGTTATTGTCTTTCATACTTTGACTTATGCTATTTATTCAATCCTTGGTAGTTTATTTTTTCTTCCAGTAAGTGTACTTACTGGTAGTGTTTAAGACTACTAAAAACTTCATTGATGTTCAATGGTTTTAAACATGTTTTGTCAAAGAAGTCACTGTAATATAGGCCCTAATGCGTTGTCTGTTGTTGGTATCTTTCGCCTCTCTGTTAAGGTAGCACACATCTAAGATATTGAAATATCATATGTTGGAAACAATTGTCATGTGTTTACAATGTTCTTCTTGTGACAATAAAAGTAATCTCAATTTTAGAATGAATGAACATCGGTCTTATGTTAATGATCCTAATAACAACAAATTTCTCTATAAACATTTCAATCAGCCTGACCATTCTATTATTTCAATGAAAATCCGGTTTATAGAGAAAATATATCATTCAACAAATGACCCCATATTGAGTACACCATATCGTTTACAAAGAGAAGACTTTTTGGATAAGAGAGTTGGGAACAGCCATTCCCTATGGATGCAGTGACAAAATTGATGGTATAGGTATTTTGTCTAGTCCCAGGTGTAGTACTGTCAATACATCACAATAATTTAATACTTCAGCTCGACGAAATAGAAGTCATGGTCACAGAAAATATACACCACCTGCTGTGCACACCGTGACAATTGATACTCTGGTAACGTCTGTTCAAAAACCCTTTAAGAATTCACCATATCAGAACTAAATTATACTGCATTCCATTATCTAAACTTTATTTACTATTTCAAGAGGTCCAAAATACTTCCGTTATTGATTCTAATTCTGTTGTGTATAGATTAGTTGCAATAATCATGGACATTGCTAACCATAGACTATTCAAGGCGACCTTGGCATCATTACCAATGAACAACTAAGAGAGTTGTTAGCCAAGGGACCAAAATATAGAATTCCCCAGCCCATCAACTGGAAAAAGAACTTCAGGTTACTGATGGATGCAGTTGAGGACTATGCTAGAAAATGGGTAAAGCGCGAACCAGACGAACCAGAACTGGACACTTTGTCTGAATGACCAAAGCTATTCGATCATGCATTCAGAAGCGCATTCAAAAACTACAATGTACTATGAGCACAAGGGTTTCTAACCCTTTCAAGAATCCGGAGGTTGTGGATGCTTTGTCCTGTTTGCATGACAAATATGTCGTTGTTCCAGCAGATAAAGCCTCCAATAATATTGTCTTCATATGTTAAAGCCATTATTTGCAATGTCTCACAACAGAGCTTGGAATAAACATCACAACTGGTAATCTTACATATTCTTTAACATCATTTACAAAGGATGATGAAATTTTACAAAATCACAAATCTGTCCTTATTTCTTTTGGTATCAACATCAAAGAAAACGGAGAAAATTTACCGTCATTATACTGGATACCAAAACTTCACAAAACTCCATATAAAGAACGATACATAGCTGGATCATCAAAATGTTCGACTAAATATATTTCTAAAATACTGACTACTATTCTTTCTACAGTAAAAGATGGCCTTCAAAAATATTGTGATGAGATATTCTACCAGTGGTGTTAACCAGATGTGGATTCTCCAAAATTCTAAAGATCTACTGCTTAATCTTAGATCACAATCTCTGCAGTTTTGCGGCAACATTAAGACTTTTGATTTTTCTACGCTTTACACTATTATTCCCCATGCTTAATTGAAAGATCGACTTCACCATCTCATTAAACAGAGCTTTTTCTATAAAAATGGGAATCGTTACAATAGATACAAATTTCTTGTTTTGGGTTATACTAATTCTTATTTTGATAAAAACCACACTGAATCTACCAGAAAATATACTGAAGATGAAATTATCAAAATGCTGGACTTTTTGGTCGACAATATATTTGTTGAGTTTGGAGGATTGATATTTCAACAGACAGTCAGTATTCCAATGGGTACTAATTTTGCACCCCTCCTGGCCGATTTGTTTTTGCACTCGTATGAGGCAGAATTCATTCAGAACCTTCTAAAAGACAAAAAGAAAAAGCACCTTGCGAAATTATTTAATTTTACTTTCAGATATATTGATGATATCTTATCACTGAATAACCCATATTTCAGCCAATACTTACATCTTATATATCCAAGTGAACTTGAAATTAAGGATACTACTGATACTAGAAGGACTGCCTCATACCTTGATCTTTTCCTCAATATTGACACAGATGGACGACTTCACACTTAAATCTATGACAAACGGGACGATTTCAACTTGCCAATTATCAATTTCCAATTTCTCAGCAGTAACATACCCTCTGCCCCATCGTATGGTGTTTACATATCTCAGTTGATACGTTATGCTCGTGCATGTTCACACTATACGGACTTTATATACAGGAGTGTGCTCCTTACGCAGAAACTGCTCCAATAAAGTTATGAGGATGAAAGATTAGAAATGACACTCCGTAAATTTTATGGATACCATTACGAACTGGTTGATCCATACGATGTTTCTGTGTCTAAACTAACTAAGGACATTTTTACCACGTCTTAGATTGTGGTTTGTTTACCATTTACGTCGTCTGGTCTTTTAAGTACCGGATATGACCTATTCCCGAATATGACTGTTTTGCTGAGTGTGAATTCGCATTGCTATTAGACGTGTCACGGTATTTGTTTATCAAACATTCATGTATTTAGTTATGATGTTGTATTTGTAATTCTGATCGGATATTGTTAATTGTCTGATCGTTTGTAGTTGAAATTCTATTTTTTTTAATTTTCTATTCGTTTGTAAAAGTAAAGATAATTAATCACCAGGTCATTTATAAGATTTTAGTTTAAAGCAACTATATGTACACGATTCATTTGTTTTACAGTTTGATTTAGAAGAAATACCGACATAGCTAGATAATACAATTAATTATCTAATTACTAACATAATTCTATATAGATATTCTTGTAATTGTTATAAAATACATCAAATGACATAGTTACAAACCTGATCTTGAACTGTATCAAATTTTTAGAAATTTACCTGTGACGTCACTTTTGTGGCGTTGATCCAGTCGTTTGAAAGACAGTTCGTGGTTCTGTTGTGCTGTTTTTGTGTGTTGTCCTATGTTGTTTTACGCGTTCGTTTTTATTCTGTTGTTCGCATGTCGAAATGTACTATTGTATTGTTTATTTGTGTATTTCTCTGTCCTGAATGTTCTTGCATCTATCTGTACTATATTCCTGTCATGTAATGTTGTCATTTTTGTGTTATATTTAACATTGCCATAAAAGCGCGATGTTTGGCTAGCCACAAAACCAGGTTCAACCCACCATTTTTTCTTAAAATGTCCTGTACCAAGTCAGGAAAATGGCAGTTGGTATCTTATAGCTCGTTTCTGTGTTTTGCATTGTCGTATGTTTTTGTTCACTTCAGTGTTTCTGATGTTTCGTTGTTTTTCTCTTATAGTTGATGTGTTTCTCTCTGTTTTTTAGTTTGTAACCCGGATTTGTTTTCTCTCAATCGATTTATGACTTTCGAACAACGGTATACTACTGTTGCCTTTATTTAAGTAAGCATGCGGAATTCTAATATCACAACTCAAACCATTTCTTGCTGACGTTATACATGTACTGACATTGGAGCTAAGCGAAATAAATTTATCACAAGAATTATGGGATTTATGCTATAGGTCATTTAATTGAAATGAGTTCAGTTGATATTTCTAATTAATAGAGTCGCACTCTCTACTATAAACCTACCTGTATGTACGAATTATCATAAATAAGTTGGTAAGCAATATCTTTACAGTCTCCTGTAACATTTGTTTCTTTAAGTACAGCATCATACTCCCAGTCTCTATTAGCACTATTAGCATAGGAAGATGCAGGGGTAGCGTGGGTCAGTCGTGCAGTCGTTACCACACCTGTAGATCTACCTGAAACAAAATACAAGCAACAGTGATTCAATTTCAAGTACATAACTAAGTCTGGCTTATAAGGAAATGAATTCAAAAACGATGAGACATCCATAGTTAACATTACAATTATTTCAATGTAAAATTAAAATGATGCAATTTTGCCCTATTACTAGTTTGGTAGTTAATATAAAACCTGCTTTGTACTATTTAACACGTATTCTTAATCCGATTTTTTAATGTGCTAGTTCACAAGGTAGTAGTCCGCAAGAAGAAATGTTTTCCTACCCGGAAATATTACTGTGATTCCGGGCCGACCAGTCTTTGCTCATACTCTTCAATGCAGTAATCCTAGCAGAGAAGCAGCAAATATCAATTTTTAAGTCTTGGTTTGTTAAAGTCGTTGATCATCACTTGAGGCAAGCACACTACCACGATAACATCGAGAAAGTTTCAAATCCGATATTAATGTTAGGTGCAAATTGTGTATATATGGGTCAGATTTTCTGCGTCTCTCTGCCACTGAGTAATTTCAAAAATCCAGACAAGTATAAATTGTGATAAAATAATGATTAAATGTATTTATCAGAAAATCAAGTTTTATATGTAGCGTTTTGTGAAGAAGTAGATATAAGATGATGTGGTATGAGTGCCAATGAGACAACTCTCAATCCATGTCAAAATTTATAAAGGTAAACCATTATAGGTCAAAGTACGTTCTTCAACACGGAGCATTGGCTCACACCGAACAGTAAGCTATAAAGGGCCCCAATTATTAGTGTAAAACCATTCAAACGGGAAAACCAACGGTCTAATCGATATAAAAAACGAGAAACGAGAAACACTTATGAACCACATCAACAAACGACAACTACTGAACATCAGATTCCTGACTTAGGACAAGTGCAAACAAATGCAGCGGGTTTAAACGCCTTAATGGTACCAAACCTTCACCCTTTTTCTGAAACAATAGTGTAACATCACAACATAGAAAGACACACTATAAAATATCAACTGAAATAGCTTAACTCAATCAATTGACATATTAACACCAGTGAACAAACACTGAACAAATAAATAGACCTATGATACAATGTAAATACCAAATAAATAAACTAAGGGAAGAATAATAAAAGTAACATGTTATATCGGTATGAAATGTTAAACAATTTAAGAAAAACAATACGCTCGAACAAAAATATCAGTCATTTGCAATAACTTTAAACACAGGTAAATTAAAATAATTTTGTTGTTAGGTATACGTGTACAGTTCCAATAGAGAAAGGAATTATTTTTACAAAATAAATAATTTTAATGTTTATGGTACGAAGTGAAAATTTATAGTAATACCAAATACTTATCAAAGCTGGTATATAGACCAGATATAACCCTGAATAACATTAAATAACAAAAAAGCATTACAATTAGTATCAACAGGTCAAATAAACAAGAAAGTACGATATTAGAGTACTCGCAGCTACTGACAGCTAGTTAAAAGCCAAAACAGTTAATAATAAAAAATCTTGCATCAGAGACTAAAATCAACTTAAACACATCCCAGGGATTTAGTATTTTAACGTCATGGACAGTCAAAGAAGACATGACTAGTGCAATGCCAAAAATAAATGTATCGACAGACAGTAGGAGAGTTAGGAGTTTGACCTGTTTATAGATCAAAATGAACGTGGGTGTGTCTTTATACATCCCGTTTGAAAAGAATACAAATTTAGTTATGTTTTAATTTGCTGATGACAAAATCGATATTAGTGCCAATGTAAACTATATTCAAAGATCTAATTACAACATTGGTAAGATAACCTTTACTAATAAGTTTGTTTAAAGGTTCGATGAGTTTACACGGATCACATAGTGATTCCCGCGCTTTAAGTACAATATTTCCGTAAAATTTAGGATGCGAAATACCGTTTTTAATCAGTTTTCTACAGGTACAGCCAAATTTTCTTATCAAATCTTTGTATCTATGAAAGAACTTAGCAAAAATTTTACGTAATTTATGGTAACGAAATCCCTGACTTAATAATTTACCAGTGATGCATTGATTACGTTCGTTAAAATCTATGACATCACTATACATACGGGCATAACGAACGAATTGGGATATATAAACACCGTATGATGGAGCCAAAGGAACATCGCCGTCTAAAAAAGGAAAATTAACAATAGAGAATGAAAAATCGTCTCTTTTGTCGTAAATTTTCGTCTGGAGTTTTCCTTTAGAGATTGAAATGTCCAAATCCAGAAAAGGACAACTACTGCTGTTTATGTTAGATTTAGTTAAAGTAAGTTCTATTGGGTAAATTTCGGTTGTATATTTAGAGAACTCTGGATTATTAAACGAGTAAATATCATCTAGATAACGGAAGGTATTGTTGAATGTATCAACCAAATATAACAATGACGTGTCTTTACTGAGTTTGGTCATAAACTGAGATTCATAGCAATACAGGAATAAATCTGCTATTAAAGGGGCGCAGTTAGTGCCCATAGGAATACCTACTACTTGTCGATACACTTTATCGCCGAAACGTACATTTAAATTTAATTAAATATGTAAACTTTTTCTTGATAAGATTGTGTGGAAGTGTAGTATAGAGAGTAGAAAAATCATAACTGTCAACAGAATTAAAAGGACCATCAAAAAGTTACAGGGTATTAAAGTCAATACAAGAGCACAATTGTCTCATTATAAAACAACGACCTATCCATCCATCCATCCATCCATCAATTAAAGCATATACATTCGAGGTTAAAATGCCCCCCCTTTTTTCTATTTGTTACAAATCAAGGAATCCTCAGTCTGTTATTTCTTTTTTTATAATTGGTAACAAGGTGAGTACATTTTTTATGAGAAATTTTTCACCATTATCTCTAGTTGGTCTAAAATGTTGCCTCAAGTGAATTAAATCGAAGTAACTTATTTTCAAATATTAGAATAAGAAGATGTGGTATGATTGCCAATGAGACATCTCTCCACCAGATACCAAATGACATAGAAGTTTAAAACTTTAGATCACCGGACGGCCTATACAATGAGCAAAATCAATACCGCACAGTCAACTATAAAAGGTCCCGAAATAACAAATGTTTAACAATTCAAACGAGAAAAATAACGGCCTATTTAATACGCAAAGCAATGAACGAAAAAACAAATATGGTAAACAGCAACAAACGACACATTGAAATACAGGCTCCTGACTTGGGACAGGTACATCCATAATGTGGCGGGGTTTAACATTTTTGCCCTTACCTGGGACAGTGGTGTAACGACACAACACATCAACAAAGTATAAACGACAATAATTCTTATATGATTTGCATATTAGGGAATACGTTAATATGATTGGTCGAGAAGGCTCTTGACGTTGTTTATTTTTCGATAGACGACGTTGACAGAACTAATTTTTGTAACCAATGTAAACAAGATGACGGCGACTTTAAAAATATTTATTTCCACTTTTAAATATAAAACATTTACTCGAACAAAAAACTTACCTGCATCATTAAAGTGATGAAGAATAGATTTAATTTTGTTCTCTTCAGTTTCAGCAGAACAATTCCCCGCCGTGACCTTGTCATTGAAGCCAACTATGTAGAAATTTGTTTTATAACCACTCATCAGCGCCGTGGCTGTTTGTGCAGAGTCTGGAACCTGCCTATCATTTCCGTATGTCTTATAAAATAAAAAAAAGATTGTCGAAAAAGAAAAAAACAATAATAAAAAACCCATAAGAAATGCACATACTACAGCATTGGCATTCCATGTACCTAAAGCCTTGATTCTATGTTTAAGTATAATGACACTATGTTTCTATTTCTATATATATTGACTTCTCAATTAAAACATTTTTTTTTCTTCATTATATTAAAAAGCTTATTAGGGTAGGAACATTAAAGTACTTTCACTCAGTCAATACGTTCAGGGCCGTGACTAGCCTCTTTTGAAAGTGAGGCAAAATATATTCGACGAGTTGAGCGAGGTAAAAAAAATTTCGGCGAGGGGTCTGGGGGCCGCTCAATGTCCCCATAAGCTCTGGTAAATTGACGCAAAATCGTGCATTCTGAGCGTTTACCGAACCCTTTCTTAATCTGAAAAGCAAGTTTTGTTTTTATTATTTTTTCGATAATATTCCTGATTCAAAGCAAAATATATAGATTCAGTGTAAGAACTTTCAGTTTTTAGGGACAAAATCAAAAGACTGATACGTAGGATAAAGCAAAAATTGTAATTAACATATTCCCATGCTGTTTTTTTGTTGTTTTTTTTGCTATTGAATTAATGCTTGCTGAAAAACGTATTTTACCTATAAATAATGTTTTTTTTTTCAAATTAAGTTAAGAGGGGGCTGATTAACATTGAATTGCTATATATATGTGAATTCAGTATTTATAACACATTTCAATTACAACTTGATGTAGTTCTAACTGTGATAAAGGGCCGCCTTTACCTTGTTGTAGGCTATGAATGATTCGTATATTGTTCAGCGACTGTCACGACGAAGAACAGGAATAAAAGCCCTGTGCATTGATAATTTGTATTTCTTCTTTGTATTGTGTGCGATTTTGTCTCATGCACACTTACTCCATACCCCTTTGTTATCTATTTTAGGTCCTGAACACCGCTTAATGCAAGGGTAGCCCTTCAATGTAAAAGGCCATTTGCTAAAACAATTTCTACATCGAGATGACCGTGAGGGCATTCCGATGTATTGTTGCCGACGAGATTTCCACTTACGTAACTTTCGTGTTTGACTGGTAACCGATCTATAAACAGATAAATACGCGGACATTATCGAGTGCAAAATAACATTCCTTATCGCTTGTTATAAATTCATTTCTTCAATGAATACTGATAAAAATATTTTTGTTTAGAACACAAATTAATACTATGGAATGTTTTAGAAATATATATATAAGTAAAAAATCATTGATAATATCTATACACACGTATATGGAACGCGGAAACCACATTAATAGATAATCACAGTTTATCGGGGATAATGACAGTTTATCGGTCGATCATCATAGATAGTCGGCGTAAAGTATAATTTACGGTCGACCATCATAAATGAGTTAATCAATGCGACTCGCGCGCAGATATTGATAGTTACTTTTTTGATAATGCATTAACGGTCGATAATGTGAATTGTTTCGATAATGATAGTTAACATCCACCAAATGAATTAAAACACGAGTCGTAAATTCGAAAACTTGAATTAAAACCGGAAATGCTTGCCGATTGTAAAATCGATTTTGATTGGAGGTCATCTTTTTTCTAATTTCGCTTTTGCGAATTGATGTAAGCAGCATGGATACAACAATCTATATGTTTTTGAAGGTGAGTGACAGCTGTAAATAATAATCTTATGTTATTTAAGGACATAGTTACTGTAATTTGTAATACTGATTCTCATTACTCCTTCATATATAGACCTGAATCAAGCGATATTCCTCAAATTCCTTGACAGGTCAACGTCAAAAGACCAAGGTAGCCTGTTGTCACCTGGCATTTTGCTTTTCACCCCATGTGACTATAAATTGCGTTTGTGTTATGGGGAAGAGGTTTTTGAAATTGAATTATCGGTGCTGGCAATTACCGAAAATAAGAATCCGAACACAGTTACAAGCCACTGTGACAGGATGAAACAGTTTAAAAAAATAATCTATAGGACAACAAAGGCAGTCTGACTAGACCCAGCCCCTACTAACAGCAGTGGATAGTAGGGGTTGGGTCTAGTCACGCAATGTGGTTTTCAATTTTTAGTCTAAGTGCTTTAATACCTAAAGTTATCTAATCAACATAAATATAATTTTATGGTACATGTACTGTATTGTACTGTAAATTAAATTTTTTAAAGCCGTGGGCTCTGATGTAATAAAAATGTTCAGAAATACAAGTAGGTAAATAAGTAAATTGAATGATTTTATTAACATAAAATTTTCAAAACTGACTAAACCAAGTATAATGAACAGTACTTGTAGTATAGGCAATATTACTGTCCAAAAGTTCATCACAGCTTGATTTTTGACCGTATACTTCTGAGCTATCCTTAAATATAACTGATCTGAAAAAAAAATAAAACTACATTTGGTAGCAGACCAAGCAAAACATGAAGTCAACGCGCGTTAACGCCACGTGAACATATTTTATTTGTTAACTCCAATTTTCGTGTTTACTATAATTACGTTAACGTGGTCACAGAAATGTTTGAATCTTATGAATTTAATGCAAGATAAAATCAGTACTTTAGAAATCATTGAATCATTTTGATGATACCGAAATACAATCAATGGATATAACTTCTGTTTGGATATGCCAGTTTCGTCCCATTGACAATGTTTACGATATGATAATTTGCAATGAAATACATTAGAAGGCTTTGTATTTCACTTGGAAGGCCAAACTGAAATTTTCAGAATTTAAATCAAAATAAAAGTTGATCCAATATCTTGAAATTTTATTTGAATGCAAGACATAAATAGCAGTGCTTTAGTACTTCAGCATATCAGATGAAATAAGAGTAGTGATACCAAGAATGGAATTAATACATAAAATTGTGTCTGTTTGGAGTTATGAGTTTCTCCCGTTTACACTGGTTGAAATGTGATCATTTCAGTAGGCTTCCTATATGAGGAGGTGACATACCGAAACACTATTCGAATAGAAAAGGGCAAATAGCACTGTTTTATATAGTTAGCTGTATAGGCATACATGTTAAAACTAGGGAAATATAATTGAAAAAAAGCTAACAATTCAAATTGTAAAGATATATATAGCTATTGAGGGACCAGAATTTCAAATGTTACGCTTAGGTATAAGCAATTTGATGTAATATCATAAACTTTTGGTTTAAACATTTTGTACATTCAATTTTGATGATTACTTCTCTGAAATCATAAATGTTGCATAAATACTGCATAGTAAAATCACGAACATAAATAATTTAATTTAGATTCAACCTAAAAATATGCAAAAGCATGGATGAATAAAAGTAGATGTAAAAAAGTAGGATATATTTGTACAAATGTTTTTATATATTTGTACAAATGTTGTATGATACATAATGTTCATGAAAGGGTAACTTCACTTAAACAGGTTTGCAGAAGATTATTAGCCAATGAGCTCCTTTTAGAGTGAGCTCCAGGATGTTGACATAGACGGCATCAACTACTGTTGATCAGCACCAGTAAAGACTTAAAATTGTAATATTTTTAAAAGTCTATACGAAAAACAATATCATAATAAATAAACTAAAAGAAAAATTTAACCGTTTACAAATGCCAATATACCATATCTATACGGAAAATCCTTTTTTGACTAAAACTGAATCTCTCCCTTTTGGGCCGGTCACCTGCGATGGAAATCAAAATATATTTTTTTGACAAATACCACCCTATCTTTATTCCCTATCATCATTAGAGTTAATGTTTTAGTATTCATTGAATGATTTGCACTGTACAACCCTTATTTAAATTGTAAAAAGACATCCAAGGTCAGCAAGAATGATGGTCTTACTTATTGATTCCATATACCCAGTTGATAAATAAATTAAATATATGTGTGCTCAAATATCAAAAATCATTGGGTGTTGGCACTTAAATATTTTGTGGTAGGGGTGAGCAGCTGAGGTGTCATACCCTGTCATATATTGTTTGACAAAAAAAGACCATTATAGCTTCATTACACTATTTCATGGAGAATAATAAAAGATTACATAATTAAGAATATCAAGCATAAGATAGTATATTGCCTATGATATCATCATATATTTAATCTTAATTTCTCAACCTTAGCATACGTTATGTTGCTTATGATAATAGTGACATATTGCAGTTGTTCACCCCTGACACTCATTACAAAGTAAGTCCCCGATCCCCAATGACTTTGACTTAAATGAAAAACTTTGAAGGGAAAATGGTTGTACCGCATAACCTCCACCTTTGTAGCCCCAAAACACTTAGCAGGTATGATACATGTATAACTATATCGTATTCAAATATATCCTGCAGCTATTACATATTATACAATCATGTGTATCAACGTGCATAGATGTCCTCAGTTGCCTAGTCGTCTAAGTGCTCCATCTACAATGATCACTAGTCTGTCAACTGAAGTTTGTGAGTTTAAACTCTCCCAGTGGCAGTTGCATAGTCCTAAAAAACACGCTGGTTGTTTTTTTGTACTCTAGGTTCTTCCAACAAAAGAAATGGCAACATTGAAATAGGCAAGAGTCTTAAAGGCGGTGTTAAACACCATAAATCAATCAACCATCAATGTGCATAATCATTGTACATCGTCTTGCATGTATCAATGTTCATCTATCAATGCCATGGAATTATATGGGAAATAGCAAATTACAGGTATACATCAAAATTCAAACATATATTACTTGTACTACTATACCTTAAGACAGACAACATTTCCATTGTGTTTACTGGGGTCCAAATTGGAGGCTCTTACCTGTGCTCAAAATGATCTTAAATTAACACAATTCCTGTTTCAAAGGATCTTGAACCCATTAAAGAAGGAAAATCCCTAGCGACTACATTTTTCCTATCGAATTCTAAGTTCATACGTACATGTTATAAACTGATACTTTTTTAGTTATGAACATTCGGTTTTTCAATGAGTTAAAGGAACGGTCATAAACTGTAATTATAAGGACACCTGTCTAGTTTTTAAAATTAACTAATGCCGTGTAGATTTATATTGGTTATCTATATCGTTAGATTGCTGTCTTATTGGCATGAATCTAACAGGCTCTATTCCAATAACCATGTATTTTGCGGTTGTTGTGTCTGCTTTTGATTCTAATTTAACATTTAAGCTTCGGATGTTTATCTCATAGTCTACTATTAATATTGTGTGGGGTATGTAAAATTTGCACTCCATGCTGTTCTACAATTCCTATACCATACATTTTTTACAGTTGGGTTAACTAGTGTTTTTCAGAGTAAACATCTCCACCACAGCGCTCTATTGACTAATCTAGTTATGTAACCAACTATGACAAATGCAGATTTTTGTAGAAAGTTGCAAACAGATCAATCTCAGTTTGTCGATTATTGAGTGAAGATAAATGGTACATGTGGTCTTCATTTTTACCATTTTACATTCAAAAAGGAACTGTATTGGTAACTAAAAACAAATGCGTTTCATTTGCATATTATGATTGCTGTATTTAAAGCATACATGAACTGCCATTTCTCTTCTGGCACAAATGCACACTCTGTTTGCACAGTATACACATAAAGGATTATTTCAGCTCTAAGGATTATTTCACTGGTTATGATTTTTATTTGATTAAGAAGATGTGGCCGTGTGATGCTTCATATACACTGCAAAAATTTTAACGTTATAAACTAATAAATTTACAGCCTGACACTTCACTCGGTTGCAAATAATTCAAATAGCAATACTAGGCAAATTGTAAATGACCGAATTAAGAGACGTTTTGATAATACTTCACTTATGATCACGAGGAAAAAGACTGTTCGCATCATATAACGTAGATTTAAATTTTGAAGTTCATTTTTTTTTTTGGTGTTTTAAAAAGAAATATTTCATATTAAGTTTTACAATGTCATATGACCCATCCACATTTCATGTTCGTCAATGTAATTTCGCTTTAAATCAGATACAGACAAATGTCACAAGAAAGAAATTACAAATAAACAGTTAAATAGTTATTGCAATCTTTGTTTGCACATTATCGGTAATATTTGTAATTTTCTACATGTTACAAAATGTATGCTTGTATTTTTTTAAGTTACAGTAAAAAGAATATTAATAAAAACCTTCTGTCTCGTCGTTTCTATTATGTCATTATATTGCCTTTATGATGCTCAGTTTTTGGTTCGATATCTTCTACAAGATATCAGAACTCATCAACGAAACCATGCTTATATTTAATACTCCAGATGTGTGTTTCGTCTACATAGACCTCCTAAGTAGCACTCAAATCAAATCAGTTGGAGGACAAAATCATTAACGACATTAAAACCAAGTCATTAACGAAGTAGAAGACAATTGCAAACCAAACTTTCAATTTCGTGACAAAATTTCCAATTACTCAGCACTAACATACCCTCTGCTTCATCGTTTGGCGTTTGCACATATCAATTAAAAGGTTAATTTCGTCCATTTTAACACTTTACCTCATTAAAGGGGTTGTACTTCTTTCATAAAAACTGCGCGAAGAGAGTTGTGAGGAATATTGATTATAATTGACACACTACATACATTTCACGATCACCATCATCAATTGATCGACCGATGCATGTGTCGGTGTCTTAACTCACAAGGACATGTTTTTGCGGTCTCATATCTTCAGATTCATATTGTACCAGAAATGTTGTGTGATCTGTAATTTTACCGATGGTGTCCAATGCCCGATATTGACATTTTGAGCAAGTATTGATTTGCATTGCCGGTGATACTTACATAGCAGGAGACGCTTACCGTGTCGACGCACCAAGGTATCGTTCTTTTTGGAAGTCATGCGATTCTATCAGTCTTTGCTTGTTCCCTGCTTTCGTGTCTTCTTAATCGGTATATGAGATGTAAAGTGTTTCATGGATAATAATTGTAACTACCCTATCAATGCACTTACAAATGTAACATAATAAGAACAGACTTTCTCTAAGAATACTTGGAATCAGGAAAAATACAACATTAAGACGATTCTCAGTATTGTACTTTGTTAATCTTATGAAAGTTATGATTTGACATTTTTAAATTTTGTAAAGATCTATGGACAAAATGTTTCTTTTAGGGATACAATCAGTTAATAAAGAATATCATATGGATTTTTCAATATCACATCCGTATCAACCCGAGACACCAATATAATCCCAAGAGCTCTGCTCAAGGGGTTATAGCGGTTGATGGTTATATACTTATAGATTATTACATGGCATTTTCCATATTCGACCTGGTATCAGCCCTAGAATGCCATATCAAGCCAGAGGGATTTAGCCCGAGGGCTTGATATGGGTCGAGGGCTGATACCAAGGCCAATATGGAAAATGACATGTAATAATCTATTTATCACATATTTTCAAGCTGGAGAAAAAAGAAAGCACATATCAAATTATGTTTAATATTTTCAACAAAAATTCATAACATTTGAATAAAAAAATTAAAAAAAATGTATCACAGTGCATTAACAAAATTTGTATCACAGTGATTAAAATAAATAAAGTGATGTGAAAAATTTAACAAATATATAACAAAAATCTTATTTTTCAGAGTTGTAAATGTTAATTGTAACATTCCCAATAGAAGGTTGTGGAAGAATGGAAAATGTGGAACTTTTTCCACTGGTTATTTTTACATTTTTTTCTGCAGATTCAAAATTTTCTATTGTTTTACAGACTTCATTTAGTTCAATACTGTCGAAAATATCCTCAGGAAAATCTGCAGGTTTGGCTTCAAAACTAGTGTTTGAAGTTGCTTCTTGTGGTATTAATCCTCTGTTTCCTGAACCAATATCAGATAAAATATTAGACATTTTTTGCTGTTGCTGTAATGATGCTGAACTATACTCATTGACTGAAGCAACATTTCTATGGCCTGTCTACTGCATGACGATAGTAGCCTCCACATTGGAGTGAAGAAGTGAGGAAACTGTAGTCTTGCGAACACCATGGTTAACTTTTCTTCCCGTAAGACCACCTTTCATAGACATTTTTTCCGCTAGATCTCCTAGAGTATTTTTACCCAATGGCTGCATGGTAAAACATGTTTGTATAGCATTTTCACTGGCATCAGGTTGTATTGTCCGTTTTATACTTAGATACAAGTGACTATCTGGAGTAAGAGCATCTTCAGGGCGGCGGCGAATATATTGTTTGAAAGCATTGACTGGACAGCGTGGATTACCTATTATAAGAAAAAGACCCAAAAAAATTAAGGACATGTATCTTGATATCATATTACATTAAAACAATATTTACATTTTTTTAAATTTATTTAAAGATGAATTAGCTTTCGTGATATTTTTTTATTCTTTTTATTTTGTTCATAATCTTTTTTTTTTGGCGCGGGTGGCTAGATATTTTGGGATAATTTGTGTTTTTTTTTCTTATTTGTATTCTTTTTAAAAGTACATGGAAGTTATATATGTATGAATGAATTGAATTGGCATACTTGTGTGGTAATTTTTGTATTTATCATTTACTGTCAATTTTAAATTAATATTCAATAAATTAAAAGAAAGTTACCTGGCGTTGCAAAAATTTTAGGTGCAAATGCTCTGCTGTCACTGTGTCCTGTCCTGGTTTTGGTCAGCCTTTCATTGTACTCCAAATATTGTTCACCACTCGCTGTTGTCATCATTTTTATGTCTCCAAATAATATGTCAATATGCTCCTTCCTTCCCCTCATACCAAAGTGCAAAGTATTGTTTAACCATATGATATTAAGTAGTGCCTCAGCGTTGCCTAAAAATAAGAATAGAGAGTTAAGATTAGGATTAATTAAAAAAAGGTACACTAGAAGTTGTTTACATTCAATATATAGAAGACTGAAGCACATTTTTCAAAAATTATACCAGTTCACTGTCTTGAAATATGTATGACAAACTATGTTGATGTTGCCTGGCATGGCTTATAAACACACTTTGCAAATAGAAAATTTTCTTTCTTTATTATCTTTTTAGCTGGTTGTAAGATATATTTTTGAAGCTGATACCATTATCATTTTAAGTACATGCATAGTCACAGGATAATATTTCATAAACCTACGTGTTCCCAGGAGATTCTGTTCAAATAACATGTCTATTTCAGTAGATGTGAAAGGATCTGCTTTCAGTTTTTTGTTTCCAAGTCCCTGTGACTTCAGGTGCTTCCTTTTGGCAGAACATACCTCTCTACTGTGGTAGAATTCCTTATCTTTAAGAATATTTATTCCATTCCTTTCCATTAAATATCGACTTATTGATGACTGGATTGATTTCAAGCTATCTGGTTCATATTCCTCATTTTTGTGAGATCGGACAGACAAGAAAAATCTGGCTAAGTACTGATTGAGTTCAGGTACAGATATGTCCTCTACTGCCCGTAACTCATTGTTCTCCTTTAACCATTCAGTTAATAATTTAACGTCACTTTTAGTTTTTCTCTTTGTGTTATCATTTTTCATTTCTTCTATGAAACAACTGGTATCATCATTCGATACTGTGAGAAACCTCTCATCGTCTGCTTCAGATGCCATCTTGTTTACAAATAGTTTTTGATTGACAGGTTACCGGAAGTCAAACTCGGGAGCACGATATGGGTTTTCGAGGGCAGATATCGATATTGGCCCCGAAGGCTAATAACCAACCTTGACTTCCGGCTATTATTGGCCATGCAAAAACGTACATATTAGTACAAAATATGTGATAAACTTGAATATATACTTCAAGTAGATGTTTTTTTCAAGTGAGAGGATGAAATTCAGATTAGGATTTTTGATGAAGCCTTTACAACCGTGACTGATATCGATGACATGACGTCATAGGGTTTAGGGGTTTGATTTAACTTTTACAAGCGTGACTGATATCGATTTCATCACGAATAGTTGATACAGCACGATTGCCATTGATTTTATTACACATACAGTGTATCTGTATTTACTCCTATTAAGTATATAATAAATCAAAATATGTCATCAAAGACCTTTCGGGATAACCCTTTATTCCAGTGCTCCACTGATTAGTACATTCTATTTGTAATACATATATTGATAAGATGAATTAGAGTTTAAGTTAGAAAATGAACGCCGAATGAACTCAAATAATTTACTACAGAATCTAAAAGTAATGGGGTCATTGTAGGAATCAAGTATGAATCCACAGTTTTCGTAACAAGGCCATGCGGACGGCCATACAATATATTTAGTGTAATTGAACAGCCCATGATTTAGTCAAGATAGAGATAAAATCTGAGTTAAAGCCGAAGAAGCAGCTGATACAGCATGATCGTCGTCTACTATTATAGTAAATATAGAAGTGTCATGTACACGAAGTGTTATGCCATTTCAGTGCAATTTACCATATCATTATAGAAATCAGAAAAAAGAAAGAGTCCCAAGACTGATACCCGGTGAACACCTGAGTGAACACTTTTAAGAGTTGATGAACAAACTACTGAAACCATAAATGGCTGACCTAAAAAGACTTCAATATTAATATCCTATAACTCATAGTGTCTTTTTCTGTTATTATCTATCTCCATTTGTGTGTGTATATCCATAATTCCAGTGAATCCATTTTGTAGCAACTATTGAAATATCAAAATTTTTAGAAATTCTTTCACTCAGATCAACTGATATCCAGAACATCGACCCGGGTCCGCTGATTGGTTTACTACCAAACAAAAAATAACATATACAACAAGTTAGATAAGATTGATATATTCATTTGATTGATTTATTATTATATATGTGCTTAACGTCCAGTTACAAATATTTCATACATTTTCAGGAGGAGAACAACTTAACAAAATAAATCTTAAAAATTGGCAAGGTTTGCAAAGTTTGTCGACAATAATAACCTTATACATACATATAAATATATTATAAAATTATCCGCAATATGGAAAATGGAAGGGACGTAAGGTTTGTAGTATGTGATGTATTTAGAGCATTTAGAAAGCTTGAATTTTGAACCAAATGATTTTTATTCAAACTACCAGAAATGTTTTCATCAATTCGTAAACTATACACGCAAGTGTTCCTCATGTGTCAGTTTTGGGACCCTTCCTGTTTCTGATATACACAAATGATATTAGTAAACGGCATTGAAAATGACATAAGAGTTTTTACAAATGCCACTTCTGTATTCATTATAGTAAACGATGACCATGCTGTAGCAGCTGCTTCTTTGGCTGATGACTTAGATGTTATCTCTAATTGGACTATATAATGGGCTGTTCAATTTAACACCACCTAATGAAACTGATATATTGTACGGCCGTACGCATTCCCTTGTTATTAAAACTGTGGAGTCCCACTTTATTTCTTTGCATTTAAATATTTAAAGCAACAATTTATGATATTTAAATCAAAAACAAATATGTTATATAACATTCTAAATGAAAACATTTCAGCAACAGTTTCAAATATAATGGGTATTTTATTCCGAAAAATTATCTAGGATAAGCAGCGCGTGTAGTGAATACTGCAAAAACACCTTTTACGTTTAATTAAAATTGTCTTCATAGTTACTGAGAAGGAAAAAAAACATTTCTTTTTATTTTCTTACACAAGGTGTGATAAAGTATTTATTGTTCGATACCTTTTGGATATATAGGTCGTAACGTTGGTTTTCTTTTTTTGCTGCTTTGATCATTCCTGATAGAGATAAAGTCGCATTGGATATATAAAGTGTTTTTTTTCGTTTTAAAAAAAGTATCTACCATGAAGACATAATCATGTTTCTATTCAAAACTTGCCTACTAATACAATCTGATTTAACATAAGAAGATTACCGACAGAGTTGTATCACAATGATAACGAAAATCTAGTGTAGGTCTGATATTCTTTTGTGTTGAAATATTATTAAACAAAAAGTTAAATAACAAAAATACCGAACTCCAATGAAAATTCAAAACGGAAAGTCCTTTATCAAATGGAAAAATCATAACCTCAAACATTTCAAACGAGTGGAAAACAACTGTCATATTCCTGACTTGGTACAGGCATTTCCTTATGTAGAATATGGTGGATAAAACCTGGTTTTATAGCTAGCTAAACCTCTCACTTGTATGACAGTCGTAGTAAATTCCATTATATTGACAACAATGTGTGAACAAAGTTAGCAGACATAATAGGTAGAAATGTCAAAATGTCAGCAGTCAACGTTTAGTTATTATCTTAAACACTATGAAAAAACAAACAAATATGTCACAAAGAAAAACATAATGGCATATATACAAAGCATATAAGCAAAAATGAACGACAAGAATACAATAAACTGCTTTGCCTAGCGCAGCTGGATACGACCGCAGAGGTCCAACCCTGAACAGTTGGGGCAAAAATGGACACAATATTCAAGCTTGATACTGGTCTGAATTTGGATTGTAATTAAATATTTGACACATTATAGGTTTCTGACACAGAATAAATGTAGTCAAAGAACTTGAAATTGGTTATATGATTTGAATTTATATTTAATGGAAGATTTCTTGCTTTTGTGCAGTACACAATGCTATTGCGCCATTCTTAGTAAATCTGTTTTCAGACTATATAGAAAAAAGTTAGCAAAATAAATTCTGACTCCCAATTTTTCTTTGGAGAATTGACAATTTCTTAAATCTTGAGGGAAAAAAATTGACCCCCCTAATCAATTATTTTTTAGCCCCTTCCTTTTTCAAAAAAAAATAATATTTGAAGAAATCTTTTTAATTTCTTAAATCTTGAGGGAAAAAATTGCCCCCCAAAAAACTATTTTGCCCCTCCCTCCAATTTTTTTTAACCCCCCTTTTCAAAAAAAAATAAAACTTGAAGAAATCTTTTTAATTTCTTAAATCTTGAGGGAAAAAAAATGCCCCCCCCCAAAAAAAAAATATTTTGCACCTCCAATTTTTTTTAACCCCTCCCTCTTATTCGAAAAAAATAACATTTGAAAAATTTTCTATTTGCAAAATGTGGTACAATTTAAGAAAAATCAATACACTTAACACAAGTTATTGCCTGAAAATTAAAAGAATGCTTGTTTTAGACCCTTTTTGGCCCCTAATTCCTGAAAAGTTTGGGCAACTACCACCAAAATGAACCCCAACCTTCTACTTTTCAGAGCAATCACAATACTTATACACAAGTTATTGTCCTGAAACTAGAAAAATGCTTGTTTTGGGCCCCTTTTGGACCCCTCATTCCTAAACGGTCGGGACCATCACCCCCAAAAACACTCCCAACCTTCCTTTTGTGGTATTGAACCTTTTTCATAGAGTTCCATACACATAAACTAAATTGTCCGGAAACCAAATGTCTTCGGACGACGACGACGACGCCGACGACGACGCCAAAGACGACGTGATACCATTATACGACCCCTAAATTTGTTTGCAGTCGTATAAGAATGACCATCGCACAATATCACAATGGCGGGATGTATAAGTACCGATCAACGCCAAGTGATTATTACTAAAATTGACTACACGTTATATTTCCATCAACTGCAAAGGACTGCATATTTATTTATAGCAGCTCATAAACAGGGTTCAGAGAGGGATGGCAGACATGAGACCCATTAAAACTGAGGGAAAATAGAAACGAAAAAAGTACATATAAATAAGAAGATGTGGTATGAGTGCCAATTAGACAACCCTCCATCCAAGTCACAATGTATAAAAAGTTAACAATTATAGGTCAGAGTACGGTCTTCAACAGGGAGCCTTGGCTCACACCGATCAGCAAGCAAAAGGGCCCCAAAATGACTAGTGTAAAACAATTCAAACAGGAAAACCAACAGTTTAATCAATATAAAAAAAACAAGAAACGAAAAATACCTATGAACGACACCAACGTGACAACCACTGAACAACAGGCACCTAATTATATATAACATCTCAGAAAACTTAACTGAATATATTATAAAACAAATGTTTTAAAGATGATTGGTATGTTATCCTAAAATTTACCCAAACTATGTTTTAATAAAAGAACGTGTTTCTCGGACAATGTACCTCATGTATGTTAAATATCGGGTATTGGAAAGTTTCAACTGCGAGATTAAACAAACTTGGATAGTTGTCTCATCGGCAAACGTACCTCATCTCTTACTATACATTTTGGATAAATGAAATTTTAAGACTGCAATTTTTTGTTATTTTAATTTTTGTTTGTTTGTGTGTGTGTAGGTGGGGGGAGGGGGAGATATAGTGCTTATACAGAGCATGAATTGCAACTAAGTGTGATTTTGTTATACCTCTTACTATTCTGAATCCGAGAAACATTTAACAAAAATTGCAACTTAATAGAACTCCGGATTTCTATTTTAAATTGAATGTGAAAATATGTCAGCTGTGCAAACGTTCTAAATTTTGATCGAAACATTAAGTGCGTCATTAAATAAAAAAAACACCTGCGATGTACATATACCAAGGACGAGTATATGATACTGATATCGTGATTATATACGCAAACATAATATCAGTTATATAGATACAATGGATAAGCGTGGATTCTTGAAAAAGAAACCATGAGCCCGGAGGGCGAATGGTTTGTTTTTCATGAATCTACGCTTATCCATTGTATCTATAACTTAAACTATTGTGTTAATTTCTTTTCAAAATTAAAGCCTTTTCTTAATTAGAAGGTATTGTAAGTGAGTTTAAATAACCATGTTATCGTGTCCAAACGATGCATTGATAAATCTCAGATCACAATTAATTGGTTAACAAAATACAAATATAACACTTCTACCTTTAAAGATCTTTATATTACCAGGCATATGAATATTATCTGTTTATACAAAATAAGACATATTCGAAATTTTCTAATAAAATTGAAAATGGAAATGGGAAACGTTTCAAAGAGACAACAACCCGACCAAAAAGCATATATAAAGTATATATAATAAGTATGTTATCGAAATTTTTCTAGCACTCTAGGCACATCACGATTTTCTCACATAGGAATTTGCGAACAAACCTGTGTAAAATTATGTAGTAAAACAGATGAAATCATACTATATTTATAAAACAAAAATTGACAAATAGAATGTAATCATTTTTGTTTCAAACATGTGAAATAGCCAATAATAATGAAAAAACAACCGGTAAAACTCACTATTATTACAAAAATATCCACTTTAACATGCAAAATTAGAAAAAAAACCAGGATAACTTAAGAATTGGAACATCAGAGAGAATACAGGGATTCGAACCTAAACCGACAAATCCATATCTTTAACTCATTGATTTTAACCATGCTAACCTCGCGGCTACCAACTCATATTATACGACTGCCTATTGTGTTTATATAAAGGTACAAGCCCTGTGTGCCCGATGAACCGATGTATATCAGATGTTCATTTAAATATATAAAATAGACATCTATAGTGTAACCCATTGGTAGCCGAGAGGTTTCGTCGATGTGTTGATGTCAGTCACACATAACAGATTTCGAGGAAGGGTTCGATTCCCAGTGAAGGCATATAAAAATTACAAAAACTAAAGGTAAGTTTTTAAATTAATTCCATTAGTGAACAGAAATCAGTAAATTAGCCAATTCAAACTTAATGAAATTAGACACACAAAGGAAACAATTGAATATAATTTGGTGAGTCAATTTCAGCGGCAGATTTAGGAAGCGTTGATTCTAGAAAAAGAATCCACGGTAAATGAATAGGCTGACGTCACCACAATGGTTTAAGTCTACAGCATTAATAACACAATATATTTATAGTTCTCTTTAAATGGACAAAAATATATAAATCACCATAAAACTTGAAAATGTCAAATCATTAACTTTCATCAGTTTAACAAAGTACATTTCTGAGAATCTTCTTAATGTTGTATTTTTCCTGATTCCAAGTATTCATAGAGAAAGTCTGTTCTTATTATGTTACATTTGTAAGTGCATTGATAGGGTAGTTATTATCCATTGTGAAAGGAGAGATAGGCGATCTGTCGTGCAAAATGCAAGACAGTTTTAATTGAATTGTCCTCTTGTTTGAAATCATTTTATGATATACTATACTCTATAAGCTATTAATTTATGAAACTCCTTTCTTTCGTCCTGTTTTTGGTCTTTTTTTTTACATAATGATAAAATTGAAAATGGAAATGGGGAATGTGTCAAAGAGACAACAACCCGACCAAAGAGCAGAAAACATTCCAAGGTCACCAATGGGTCTTCAACACAGCGAGAAAAGGCGGGCTTCAGCAGGCCCCTAAACAAAAATGTTGCTTGTTCAGTGAAAATGGACGTCACACTAAACTCCGAAACATATAAATGAACTAAAATTAAAAAAAAACCATACAAGACTAACAAAGACCAGAGGCGGGGTTAAACATGTTTTGTGAGATCTCAACCAAACCCTTCCCCTATACCTCTAGCCAATGTAGAATAAACAAACACACAGCAATACGCAGATTAAAACTCATTTTCAAAGAAGACCGAGTCCGATGACTGAATAGGTAATAGACGAAACTAAGCAAAATGACAATGATACATAAATTAACAAAGGACTACTAGCAGTTACTGACATGCCAACTCCTGACCTCAATTTAACTTATTGAAAGATTATGTCTTCATCATATGAAAATCAAGCACAATCCCTCCCGTTAGAGGTTTAGTATCATACCATCATAAAATATATGAGAAGAACATAACCCGTATCATGCCAACAACTGGTTTTAGAATAAATGTGTTTATTTCCGATGCAAAGACCTTATGAGTGAATCAATATCAATTCCAAAAAATGCCATCTTTAATGACCTGACAACAGTATCGTAACCATATCCCTTCTGAATAAGTCTGTTTAAAGGTTTGGATAGATTTTGAGGTGAATTACGACATTTTTGTGCTTTTTATAGAATATTACCATAAAAGATTGGATGTTAAATACCTGAACGTATAAGATGTCTGCATGTTGATTTATATTTACATATGATGTCCTTGTATCTATGACAAAATTTAGTAAATGCTTTGACTAGTTTGTGATATCGAAACCCCTGGTGTAATAATTGTTTATGCATACAGAGATTTCTTTCGTTAAAATCAAATACTAGTACGTTGTTACATACACGAGCAAATCGAACAAGTATATATCCATATGTGATAAAATCTTACTGGTTAATTGCTTAACTCGCAAACAAGTTATTTGACACAAATAAACAAAGGCGGAAGATACCTGTTGTAGATAACTAGTTATTAAAACCCTTAACATTTCATATACCGATTAAGGAGACAGAAATTCAGGGAACAATTAAAAACCAATAGTTCAGAGAACAATTGAAGGTCTTTCCACATCAATTTTCTAAATTATTGACGAGAAGCTACTTCCGGTTTACTCAAAGGTACTATTGGCGTCCAAGCATATGTTTCTTCATATTGATTCAAGGGGAATGGCAAGTCATGTGTTCTAAACCACAAAGTCTTCTTAGCTCACAAGGATGCATATATAATGTACCTCAGGAATATTCCGAGGAAGACATTAAATATGCATTAAATGAATATGGGGTCACAAAAGCCACAAGGCTTACATATCATGACAAACAACAAGCAAAAAGAGTACCTTCTAGAACTATAAAATTGTTCTTTAGCATACCACAAATGCCAACATCTGTATGCATTGGGTTTCTGAAGTACAGAGTTAAACGGTTTGTACCTAAGCCACTCCAATGCTATAATTGCCAACAGTTTGGCCATGTTGCTACAAATTATTTAAGGAATAAAGCATGTGTAAAGTGTAGTTTAAGACATGAAGGCCAATGTAGTACTGATTCAGTAGTGTGTGTAAACTGTGAAGGTTCTCATCAGGCAACCTCTAAAGATTGTCCTAAAAGAGTAGAAAAACAAAATGCTCTCAAAAACAGCAAGGAATTAAAAATATCAGTCGGTGAAGCCTCACAAATTGTAAAAGGTGAAAACACTAAGATCTTTGTTGCTGAGAAAGAACTAAATATGCAACATATCAATAAAACAAAAACCCACAAAAACCTACATTGGTTGAAATAAATACTACTGTTTCCCAAATGGTATCAATAATGACTATTGCAATAACTCATATCATTAATGCTGCAAAAGAGAGAATGACAGTTGAGAATGTAGCAAAGTACATCAGTGAAGTGGCCAACACTCTAAACTTGTGTAATTTTGACATAGATCAAATGAGTCATTATATTGAGAAAAGCCAGTCCATCAGTATATAAAATTCAAAATACTCAATACTTATATATACTAAATAAGTATTAACTTGAAGAACATCATTACTAACATCATGTATTTTATAATTATATTATTTACAATAATGACTAGTTTATTTGTTATACATCAGTGGAATTGTCATAGCTTTCATAGCAATGGTACAGAATATATATGGATTTTTTCAAATTCCTCTACTTATCCAGATGTAATATGCCTACAAGAAACTTGGTTTAAAAATGAAAATGATCTAATTGAAATTAACGGTTACACAGTTGCAGATTTCTCAGTTAGAGATGGTATAAAGGGGGGTGGTACAGCTATATATGTCAAAGTAGATATCCCATACTCTTTGAAACAAATAACTTCAAAATTTGAATTTTCTGTTACTCAAATAAAAAGAAACAGTGATATGGTCACCATTATTAGCCTATATGATGCATCAACAGACACAAAAGAAGATGATTATGTAAATCTCTTGAATCAAATTGAAGGTAAATTTATTATCTGCGATGACTTTAATGCTCATCATTATCTATGGGGTAGTAATAAAACTGACACTAAAGGTAACTCATTGCACAATGCTATTTTTACCAATAATATTATAGTTTTAAATGATGGATCAGGTACCAGATAAAACCCTTCGATCTACAATTGTCATGTATTGGTATATCAATGTCTAGTGTACAGCTAGCACACCAAATAAGGTGGACAGTAGACAATAAATCCTTATATGGAAGTGACCATTTTGTAATGCAATTAACATTGAATCAAACCTCTTCTTGTTCAAACAGCGAACACGAGTTGATTTGGAACTATAAAAAAGCAGATTGGGATGGGTTCGCCAGCTCATGTCATAAACAACTTAGTGAGAGCATGGTTACCGACGATATTAATAAAATCATGTACTCATCTCACTAACACTATCATTAAAATTGCTGGTGAGCACATCCCTTCTAAGAAAAGGAGGGAAAATAATAAACCAGAGGTACCCTGGTGGAATGAAAACTGCACAAGGGTAGTAAAAGAACGTAATAAAGCTCGTAACAAGGCCAGACAAACGGGGGGAGGACGTGATTACTTATTATACAAAGAAAAGGCAAAGGAATGTAGAAATACTATTAAATTAACACAGCAACAATACTGGGAAAACTTCTGCAGTGGCTTGAATAATAATAATAATATAGGGCAAGTATGGAATACAATTAAGAGAATGATGGGTAAAACAATTAACTCTCTAATTATGCCAACTTTGATTTACAAAAATAAAAAATATGAATCTACTAAAGAAAAGGCTAATATATTGGCTGAAGCATTTGCCATTGTAAGCAGTTCAAGTAACTATTCAGAAGCATTTATATCACATAAAGAACAGATTGGGTCTATAGAAGCTGAAAACTTGAAAGAATATTTTTCTGAAAACTCCCAAAGTTATAATGAACCATTTACTCTTAATGAATTACAGGATGCTATTGCCGATACATCAGATACATCTCTTGGTAAAGATAAGGTTAGCTATAGTATGTTTAAAAGCTTCAATGATAAATCACTTGGTGTACTTCTTTTATTATATAACAGAATTTGGTTCTTACAAGATCTTCCTCTGGCTTGGAAACATTCTATAATAATTCCATGTTTTTAAAAGGGGAAAGATTCAAGTGACCCACATGCATATAGACCAATAGCTTTAACATCTAATTTTGTAAAAATTATGGAAAAGATGATTAATAACAGACTGAGATGGTACCTTGAGAAAAATCATATTTACTCACCTTATCAGAGTGGATTCCGTCAAAATAGAAGTACGACGGAACAAATAATTAGACTTGATAACGGTATACAAAAATCATTTTTAAAAAAAGAATATTTAGTTGTAGTATTTATTGACTTCCAGAAAGCATTTGATATGATATGGAAATTTAGACTTCTAAAGAAGATGGTTGAAATTGGGATAAAGGGTAACATGCTCGGTTGGGTTAATTGTTTTCTTACTAACAGAACCATACAGGTCAAAATAAATAACACTCTCTCTCTCTGATACGCTCACGATTCAAAATGGTACCCTCAAGGAAGTTGTATCAGCCCGACATTATTCAATATTATGGTAAACGATCTCCACACATGTATTAATAATTGTTCTATTTCCAAATTTGCAGACGATAGTGTAATATGGTTGTGTGGTAAAAATATTGGTTATAGGAGAATACAGAAAGATCTTGACAATATCAAAACATGGTGTAATAAATGGGGATTTCTTATTTCCCCCTCTAAAACTGTAGCCATTGTGTTTAGTAGAATGAAAAAGTCTGAGAAGTTACTATTAAAGTTAGGTAACAGTTTATTAGAAGTCGTCAATGAGGTGAAATTTTTAGGAATAATTATAGATAGTAAATTGACTTGGTTAAAACATATGCAATGTATAGAGGCAAAATGCAGTAAAGTCTTAAATTGTATGAAACTTCTAACTGGTACTAAGTGGGGAGCAAACAGTCATTCTCTTAGAAACATATATTATGCACTTATAAGATCTAAAATAGACTACGGATGTGAAGTATATAACTCCGCCTCACAATCCGTAGAGAAAATTCTGGACCGGTTGCAAAGTCAAGCACTTCGAATTTGTGAAGGTGCATACAAAAATGTAGCCACAAGTGGACTGCAGGTAGAAATGGGCGACCAACCCTACGAAGAACGTAGGAAGTGTCTTATTACAAAATCTTTATTGAATATATCTAGTCATGAAGATAACCATCCAACTAAGGAAAGTTTAGCAAATTAGCAAAAAAAACCAACATTTATTTGCTACTCCAGGGTGATTAAACCCCGTGTATGTTCACAACTTTCAAACCTCATCTCGAAAAAGGACAATCCACACTTAATTCGAAGTGAAAGTAACTTCATGATTGACACACAGTATCGCCAGTTTTTAAAAATATATACGGACGGATCTAAAGATCCAAATTCTAATAATACCTCATGTTAATTTGCTATACCTGAAATGGGAATAAAAAAAGGTTTCAAACTGCCTAAGAGTATATCAATTTTCACTTGTGAGCTTATGGCAATATTTCTGTCTCGTATATGGTTAGAAGAATTTAACCCAAATAATGTGGTTGTGTTTGTCGACTCTTTATCAGCTCTCCCAGCCTTAAAGAATAATTTATTTAAGGTAAAAAATTATTTATTGTACGATATTATATTTTTATAAAACCAGTTAGTCAAACTAGGTAGAAACATAATATTTGAGTGGATCCCAAGCCATGTCGGAATTTTAGGAAATGAAATTGCAGACCAGACAGCCAAAGTGGCTCTTAATAAAGGTACAATAGATTGTCATATTCCACTATATAAGGAAGACATCAAATGTTTAACAAAAAACATCTTAAAACAAATTTGGCAAAAACTGTGGTCAGACATCCCAAAGGGAAGATTACTACACTCCATCCAAAATAATGTATCTTTTAAGATTACTATTCCACAAATGAAAAGAGAAAATGAACGAATCATCAAGATCTGGCTCTATTTATGTCAACAAATATCTTTACAAAATAGGGAAAAGTCCGAGTGAAATTTGTAAAAACTGCAAAATCTGCTCAAAATATGATGCGCAAAGAAAACAGATGTTTGAGACGCTAAAAAATAATGAAGTCATTAATTTCTCATTGAAACACCTTCTATCCGGATACACACATACCATTAGTCCCGTGCATAACTATCTACGGGAAACTAATATACTTATAAGAAAATAAGTAAGACTCTCAAAAAAGTGTCATTTAGCCTTTAGATATTATAAAATAAATATGTATTTGTGACCTGTGTATATGACGTATTTCTCAGATGGTCTCTCAAGTTAAATTATTTCACCAAATTACACAACAAGCACGATTAAAGATAAAAAAACTCACCCGAATCTGAAATCTTTTTCTTTTTTAGTATCCATAGAATAATGATAAGAAAGTCACAAATGCAATGCACATTTCACCTTTGTGTCAGTCAATTGAGCGTTATCAAATAGACTTTTCTACCTGTAAATCAATCACCTTTCAAACACCAGTACGTAACTGACCACGCAGTGCACGCAATTAATTTTAACAAGTATCAACATTCAAATTAAACACTCCGATCTCTTGAAGATTAATAGTAACTCCGACACTAAATAAGTTAACAGTATATGCTAAGGGAAAAAAAAACAATATCACTTTAAGATTCTCACTAATGGACAATAGCAATCATATTTCTAGAAATTAAGAAAAAAAAAAAAACAACAAAAACAACACACTATGCTCATATATTTAACAATAGAACCATTTGCTACAGTCTTTTCTATGAAAGTGCCATTAACATTTGTCTTAATTATTTAATGGTATATGTTAAAAGCTAAAGGAAAAGTAAGAACAAAAGAAAATACAATATCTCTCTCAGAATATCACAAACTGACAATTACAGTCATATTATTAGAAAATAAGAAAAACAAACAAACACAATCAATAAGCTCATATGTTTCAGAATAGAAGCATGTGCTAAATCCTTTTCTATGACAATAAATCGATAAAATCAAAAATTTGTACTAGAGGTTGTCAGTTAGACAAATTCACACAGAATATTGTAAATATATCTGCACATCCCTGCACTATTGTTTCGCTGACAATCTCTGTACTTGAAACAAATTCAAACAATTGCATTGTTTTAATAATATACTGGTATTAAATTTTTTTCATATTTTTTTTATTTTTACTTCGTATATATATTACATGTATATAACTACAAAAGCGACTAAAGGTGTAGGAAGGGGTGATTTCTCATTCAATGACAGAAGTGTTTTTTGTTCTCGTCAGGGAAGGAGGAATCACTAAATACCAGTATGTCTTTGGAAATTTATTTGGAAGATAGACGCAATCGTTATGGAAAAGGAAAAACTACAAAATATCAATCCTTACTAAGAATTCTTTATTTACTACATCAATCGTGGGAGACGTCCTTACATCGGTAGCATTTAACTAGCAAATGTCTTGTTCGTAAGTATATCATCACAAACGACGCAAAGGTGAACAACCAGATGAAATTTCTAAACAACTTTATGATACCTAGCAGTTAATAATTTACATTTCATTAGGAACTAAAAAAAAATTTCAAGGTCACTTCCGATTTACATTTGACAAGGTCATAAGTCACCCAACATTTTGCAAAAGACTCTATGGTTTTATCATGTACCAAGTTGGAGTAATAATCAATTAACCTTAAATTTAATCATTTCAGGGACAATAACTCCTATAAGATGTCATTGGATTGTTTCAGACCAAATTTATCATATCTTCATCACAATGAGGCAAACATTTTGCACTAGTTCTTTTAAATATATTTTTAAAAGTGACAAAGGAGATCATAAAACAAGTAATTTAGAATATGACCTTGACCTTTGACCTTGACCTCAATTTCATTTTAATGAACCAAAGATCCTTAATACATATACCTTAGGTCGCTATCACTTACCATTCATGCCATACATTAATGTATCACTTATGTCAAATACAGAAGGGGAAATAACTCTCATATGGAGTCTTCGTATCGCTTCCGTCAAAATTGGACAAAAAAACCTGAGGATATAGCAAGCAATTTGGTAAAATAAATTTGTCGCTTTCTTTTACTGTTACGGAGGAAATGCAATAACAAGGAAAACAGTGTTCGGGGAGATAACTCCTACAGAAAAAAGTATTCGGTTAAGGGGGGTCAATTTCAAAGGCGCATAAACTGTGCGATATCATATACCAAACATCAAAGCGACATCTTGCGAAACAAAACTTACGCGCAAGAAATAAAAGTGGCGGAAGAAGAAAAAAAAAATAATTCAGTTCAGAGAACAATTGAAGGTCTTTCCAACCCGACTTCGATAATAAAGAATTAAATTTAAAAAAAGAAAATGTCATTTCTGGTTCATATATTTGTTACTTCAAACTGATTTAAAAAAAAATAAGATTTCTAGTTACTTTTTCATTGAATTAATATGAAATATGCTACTTTCGGTTAACATTATGTCACTTCCGATTAACCCTTTAAAAGGCCAAATGTCTTCCAACCAAATGCAAAAGACCTAATGGTTTTAAAATGAACCAGTATGAATTTTAAGCAAAGGTAAAAATCTAGAACGTCAAATTGACATTTCACCTTGACCTCAATTTCAAGGTCATAGGTCAGTGATCTCAAATTGAAAGATCCCATGTCATTAACTTGTATGGTTTATGAGTAATACTGAATTTAAATACATAAGGAGAGAAAACTCCTATAAAGGGTGACCAGAACACTTCGACTTAAATGGGTTGAAGATGCACCATATCATAAACAATTATTTGGCAAACACATCATATCATTAACTGTTACGGTTTCTTTTGAATAAAGATAACAAGCAAAATTCAAAATTAAGATCATGACCTTGACCTTTGACCTTGACCTCAATTTCCTCCAAATGGACCATGGACCAAGGACTTGATATCAACAGACTTTAGGCCTCTTTGACTTATGATGTATGAACTTATGTTAAATTTTCAAAGGGAAAAAACTCCCATAAGATGTGATCGGATCACTTCGGTTAACCAAACCATTCGTAAGAGTAGACAAACAATTTGGTGAAAAAAAGTTTGTTGATATCTTTTACGGTTTTAGAGAAATAAAGATAACAAGAAAAAGGGACGCGAGGAGATAACTCCTATAACTCATATAAGAATAACTGTTCGGTTACAAAGGGTGAATGGAGAAATCCCCATCACTTTACGACATCATTGGCCAAATATCCTTTCGATATGTCTTAAAACAAAAAAGCATCTCAGACGGCAGAAGAAAAAATAAATATTCAGAACAAAAGCAAAAGGTCTTTCCACGAAAAGTGGAAAGACCTAATAATCAGAACAAAACCAATAGGTCTTTCCACTTTTCTGTGGAAATACCTATTTCTATTAATTGACTGATGGAATCGCATTAACTCAAAAAAAGAACGAGGCTTTGTGCGTCGACACGGTAAGCGTCTCCTGCTATGTAAGTATCACCAGCCAGGCGAATCAATAGTCGATCAAAATGGCACAATCGGACATAGGGCACCATCGTTAAAATTTACAGACCACATGACTTTTCTTGTACAATATGTGTCTGAAGATATGAGACCGCAACAAAATGAGTTGAGACACCAACACATCTCATCGGTCAATCAATTGATGTTATTATACTTCATGTCAATATTTTGATTGGTTAATACAGGGGAGATAATTTACTCTATCCCATGGCAAATATTATATTGCCCTTCACGGAGACGCTTGATTTAGTGTGTGCTTTATTAATTACGGATAGTTGGTATGTACAAGACGTCATAGTATATTACTGTGAATTTAAACAGAATATTCAGTATAATAAATTAAATAACACATATCTAAGAGGGTGATAGAGCAGATTGTTACCCCACGAAAAGACATTGTCAACCTTGGCTTCGCCTCAGTTTACAATGTTTTCTCGGGGTAACAACCAGCTCTTTTGCTCTCTTACCTATGTGTTATTTATATAATGGTGACCGTGAAACTTATGTAGTGTGTCGATTGTAATCAATATTCCTCATTACTCTGTTCGCGCAGTTTTTGTGAAAGAAGTACAACCTCATTAATGAGATAAAGCTAACGTGTTAACTGAGATATGCAAACTCCATACGATGAAGCAGAGGGTATTTTACTGCTGAGAAGTTGACGTTTAAAGTTTGGTTTGCAATGGTCTACAGCTTCGTTAATGACTTGGTTTTAAAGTCGTTAATGATTTGGTATTTATCGTCGATAATGATTTGGTATTTATCGTCGTTAATGATTTGGCTTTTATCGTCGGTAATTATTTGGATTGATCGTCGTTTATAATTTGGTATTTTCGTCGTTAATAATTTGGTATTGATCGTCGTTAATGATTTGGTATTTATCGTCGTTAATTATTAGGTAGTTATCGTTGTTTGGTATTTATTGTCGTTAATGATTTGTTATTTATCGTCGTTAATGATTTTGGTTTTGATCATTAACATCATTAACGATTAGATGTTCATCGTCGTTAATGATTAGGTATTTATCGTCGTTAATAATTAGGTATATATCGTTGCTAATGATTGGTATTTATCGTCGATAATGATTTGGTATTTTTCGTCGCTAATGATTTGGTATTTATCGTCGTTAATTTTTTGGGTCTTCCAACTGATTTAATTGAGGCGCTACTTTGGAGTTCTCAGTAGACAAAATGCACGTCTGGAGTATTAAATATAAGCATGGTTTCTTTGATGAGTTCTGATAACATGTAGAAGATATTGAACCAAAAAATAAGCACCAGAAAGGCAATATCAATGAAATGATAGAAAAGATGAGACAGATGTTTTTTTTTGTGTAACTTGAAAGATACAAGCATACATTTTGTAACATGTAGAAAATTACAAATATTACCGATAATGTGCAAACAAAGATTTCAATAACTATTAAACTCTATTTTTCTATTTGTGAGATTTGTCTGTAATTGATTAAAAGTGTAATTAAATAAACAAATAGGAAATTTGGATGAGTCATATCACTTTGTAAAAATTAATATAAAAATATTTTTGTTTAAAACACAAACAATGCAATGAACTGTAAAATTTAAATCTACGTTATTTGATGCGATCAGTCTTTTTCCTCGTGATCATAAGTGAAGTATTATCAAAACGTCTCCTAATTTGGTCATTTAAAATTTGCCTAGTATTGCTATTTGAATAATGTGCAACCGTGTGAAGCGTCAGGCTGTAAATATATTAGTTTATAACGTTAACATTGTGTTAATGTACATGGCGCATCACACGGCCACATGTTCTTAATCAAATAAAAATTATAACCAGTGAAATAATCCTTCGGGCTGAAGTAATCCTTTATGTTTATATTCTGCAAACAAAGTGTGCATTTGTGCCAGAAGAGAAATGGCAGGTCATGCATGCTTTAAATACAGCAATCATAATATGCATTTGCTTAAGTTTTGAAAACAACTCCTTTTTTTAGTGTAAATGAAACACCAGACGTACCATTATTCTTCTTCAAAACTCTTTGAACGAAGATACATCTACAAAAATTTGCATTTGTCATAGTTTGTTACATAACTAAAGTAGTAAAAAGATCTTAGTGTTAGAGATGTTTTCTCTTGAATAAAATAGTTAATACAACTGTGAAAAAATCTTATTGGAATGGTAGAAGAGCAAAGAGTGAAAAGCCAATTTTACATACCCCATAACATAATACTAGTAGACTATAAGATAAACATCCGATACGTTAATGTTAAATTAAAATCAAAAGCAGACAAAAGTACTACACATTACATAAACACGTCATATATTCAATTATTGAAATAGAACAATTTCGATTCACTTCAATAAGACAGCAATCTAACGATAAAAATAATCAATATTAATCTACAGGACATTGGTTAATTTTCTAGACTAGCCAGGTGTCCCTTACAATTACAGTATATGACCATTCCTTAAACTCATTATTGACAAACCGAATGTTCAGAACTCGAAAGTTATTAGTTTATAAAACTAAGAATTCGGTGGAAACACATGTTTCCGCAATAAATAGTATAAAAACAACTCTAATAATGATAGGGAGTAACGATAGGGTGATAGTTGTCCAAAATAGGAGATTTTGGTTTCCATCGCAGGTGACCGGTCCAAAAGGTAGAGATTCAGCTTAAGTCACAAAAGGAATATCCTCATAGATCTGGTATGTGGGTATGTCTAAACGGTGAAATTTGTATTTTAGTTTATTCATTATGCATGTTATGATACTGTTTTTGGTGTAGTCTTTAAAATACAATTTTAAGTCTTTACTGGTACTGATCAAAAGAAGCTGATGCCGTCCATGTCAACATCATGGAGCTCACACTTAAGGGAGCTCATTGGCTTATAATTTTCTGCAAATCAGTTTGAGTGAAGTTATCTTTTCATTAACATTATGTATCATACAATATTTGTACAAATATATACTACATTTTTAAATCTACTTTTATTCATGATTTTGCATATTTTTAGGTTAAATTCCATTTATATTATTTTTATGTTGGTGATTTCACCATGTATAATGTATGCAACATTCAGATTTCAGAGTAGTCATCATCAAAATTGACAGTACAAAATGTTTAAAATATAAAAGTGTATGTTTTATTAATATATTACATCAAATTGCTTACACCTAAATGTAACATTTTAAATGCTGGTCCCTCGATAGCTATCTTTACAATTTGATTTCTTTAGTTCTAACAGCTTTCATTCAATTTTATGTCCTTCGTTTAAACATGTATACCTATACACCTTACTATATGAAACGCGAAAATTGGAGTTAACTAATGAAATATGTTCACGTGGCGTTAACGCGCGTTGACTTCATGTTATGCTTGGTCTACTACCAACTGTAGTTTGATTTTTGTAGGTCACTCGTCCTTCATTGTTAGTATGTTGGTACTTTTGGCACAATCTGTATAATTTTTTTTCAATATAAAACAGTGTTCATATTCACCCACTAGACAACACAACATAATTTAAGATTTTAAAGTTGCATATGCGCCTTCTTGCACCCACCAGAATTTGCACTTGCTCATGTCATTATTAGAATTCGTTTATCAGACAGCACACGTCTGTGTCCACATTTTGTGAACGTAAAATAATAAGGTTAAACAGAAGTGACATTTATGACTCACCATGCATTAATGCAATACATATAGCATGCGGGAACCACCTAAATAAGATAATCACAGTTTATCGGGGATAATTAACAAAAACCGCAAAATTTCCATTAAACGAGATAGCATTGCAAAAGAATGTTGTCATGAACACCAATTGAATATCCCTCCTCTGAAAAAATTATTTCACCCAGGCCCTGTATAATGCTGGAAATGTTTTGTGGGAAAAAAATTTGGACAGGGCACCCCCTGAACCCGGCTAACCCGCCAGGTCTGGGGACATTCACCCGATATAAGTATGCTAAAAGAGACGATATAATGGTTTATAGAAAAGTAACACTGAATAATTCTGAAAATGGAAAATATCAAGCAGAAATAATAAGCACCCTTCCCCCTGAAAAAATTGCATCCCCTCCCTTTGGAAAAAAAAATCAAGTCATCCCATTGTAGTCTTACAATAGTTACCGATGACCACTTATCATTATTTGAATTAGTTTTCAAGTTCTGACCATTTAAAATTATGTTTTTTACAATTTTCCCATAGACTTCTATGGTAAACCCCTATGTTCTATTTTTAGTCATGGCGGCCATGTTGGTTGGAGAGCATGGTCATCGCATCAGTTTTCAATCAAGATACCCTATTGAAAATTGATGCTATGTTTAATTCTATTTGGCCGAGTAGATTAAGTGGAGAAGGTTTTTGTAAAAGATTACAAAAATTTACGAAAAATTGTTTAAAAATTGACTTTAAATTACTTAAGGGTCAATAATGTGTCATTGACCTTTTGGGTCAGGTGAGCTAAAAATGACATTTCAGTTTGTGCATAAAATAAAATTCTTAAGTTGAACTAAACTAAAGGAAAAAACTATTTTGATATGATTTCAAATTTTGTTAAAATGATAAGTCACAAGCAAGAATGTCACAAATACTATAGGGAAAAAGTCACTGTACAATGTCAAGGAAAAAAAATCACAAGATAAAAGTAGTAATATATGACAGAGTAAAGTTTTCTAAATGGAGCAGAAAAAGTCATAATATACATGTATGAAATATATTAATCAAATAAATGTTTGAATGCACAGAAAAAAAAAGGTCACATTTATTTAGATGGTAGATTCTTAATGCATACATGTATCAGAAAAAGTCACATTATAGCATATAAAAAGTAAAAAATGTAAATAATTTAATGGGCACATATATGTAATATAAGTGATGTTTATACATAGTCTGATTTTTCTTCAGATCATTTGTTTATATTTAAGAATAGCTCAAAAGTACACGGTCAAAAATCAAGCTTTGATGAACTTTGGAACAGTGATATTACTTATACTACAAGAATTGTTCATCATACTTGGTTCAGAAAGTTTTCAAGATTTTATGCTCATAAAAGCCATCAATTTACTTGTTTACCTCCTACTTGTATTTCTGAACATTGTTATTACTTCAGAGACCACGGCTTTACAAAATTTAATTTACAGTACAATACAGTACATATACCATAAAATTATATTTATGTTTATTAGACAACTGTAGGTATTAGCAGGGTCTACTCCCAGGTAGCAAGTGGTCTAACAGTTCAGTCTCTTTTAAAAAAACTATAGTTTTCCATTCGGCCTACTCTTGATAAATTTTATATGTTTGAAACATTAACTTTTTTTTATAAGTATAGGGCTTTTTTTAATTGATAAGGGATATTTAAAGTTTTTTTTTTAAAGTTTATTAAAATGTACTTATCATGCTTATAGGGGGAAGGTTGAGATCTCACAAAAGTAAACACGTTTAAGTCGGCAGCATTGTTGCACCAGTCCTAAGTCAGGAACCTCTTGCCTTTGTTAGTCTTGTATTTTTTTTTAATTTTGGTTCATATCTATGTTTCGGAGTGTAGAGTGGCGTCTATTTTCCTGAACTAGTATACATTAGTGTTTCGGGGCCTGCTCAAGCAAGCCTCTGGCTGCTGGATTTCTGGCTGTGTAGAAGGCCCTTTGGTGACCTTGGGCTGTTTTGTGTTTTTCAGTCCCGGTGTGTTTTCTTGTTCCTTATTTTTCAATCGTTAACCGCATACCAGAAGCATGAAAAAGGAGTCAAAGCCCTCATTTGAATTGCAAATTAGAAAGAATACATCATACGAAACATTTATTATTTACTTTCAAGTTGAAGTGACTACAACTTCTATCCACTGCTGTTAGTAGGGACTGGGTCTAGTCAGACTGCCTTTGTTGTCCTGTAGATTATTTCTTTTTAAACTGTTTCATCCTGTCACAGGGGCTTGTTACTGTACTCGGATACTTATTTTCGGTAATTGCCAGCATCGATAATTCAATAATTTCAAAATCCCCCTTCCCCATAACACAAACACAATTTATAGGCACATAGGGTCAAATGCTAAATGCCTGGTGACAACAAGATACCTTGGTCTTTTGACGTTGACCTGTCAAGGAATTTAGGAAAATCGCTTGATTCAGGTCTATATATTTAGGTGTAATGAAAATAAGTATTACAAATTACAGAAACTATGTTCTAAATAACATAAGATATTATTAACAGCTGTCACTCACCTCCAAAAACGTATAGATTGTTGTTTCCATGCTGCGTACATCAATTCGCAAAAGCGAAAGTAGAAAAAAGTTGACCGCCACTCAAAATCGATTTTACAATCGGCAAGCTTTTCAGGTTTTAATTCAAGTTATTGAATTTACGACTCGTGTTTTAATTCACTTGGTCGAGGTCAACTATCATTATCCAAAAAATT
Source organism: Mytilus californianus (assembly GCF_021869535.1). Taxonomy (NCBI): domain Eukaryota; kingdom Metazoa; phylum Mollusca; class Bivalvia; order Mytilida; family Mytilidae; genus Mytilus; species Mytilus californianus. Next base: position 30,539,046 of record NW_026262593.1, on the reverse strand, counting down.
TACATTATCGATCGTTAATGCATTATCAAAAAAGTAACCATCATTACCTGCGCGCGAGTCACATTAATTAGATCATCTATGATGGTCGACCGTAAAGTATACTTTACGCCGACTATCTATAATGATCGACCGATAAACTATCATTATCCCCGATAAACTGTAATTATCTATTAATGCGGTTTCCGCGTTTCATACACGTACCGAAAAACTGTGTTAACGCATACGGAAGAATATCTCAATAACGTTTTTGGCGGCAATCTCCCATGCAGAGTTATCGGTCCTTGCTCTCTCTCAGAGCAAGGACCGATAACTCTGCATGGAAGATTGGTTTTGCGGGAAAATATGAAATCCTACTCAAATCCAATCTATTAGAAAAATCGAATTTTTACAGAAGAGTGTCCACCATACACTTGCACTGCACTATTATTAGAATAGTAGAATAGAATGATATACAAATGGATGAAAATTATATATACATGTAACTGTTATATTAATATAATATATAACAACAAACCAGAGTATACTGATTTGTATCACTACAATATAATAGTTATTGCGATGAGATTGAATTTCCTGTGATTTATTCATCATCCACGCACGAACTTGTCTCAGAAAAAAATAATCTCTGTACATTAACCTCAGTTTCAGGTATAAAGATGTGATTTTTTTCTGAGACAAGTGCTTTTGACCATCCACAAGAACTTGCGGTCATCCGATGTACTTCAGAACTTTGATTTCTTTTTAAAAAATCTGATTCGGGGAGATTGGGTTGTCTCACTTTAATTAAACCATGTCAGCTTTTAAGTTTTACCTACAGAAAAGAGAGCCAGTTTTGTATTCTTTTATATTAAGTTTGATTTTTCATGAAAAAAACGACAAATGTTTTTATGTCCGGTAGCATCGTATCTCCTCAAAACATTTTCTCGAAAAATATCTGGGCATCGGATATCTGGGCATCGGTGGGCATGTAACAATGCCAAACCATATATGACCGTTTACTAGTTATTTTTTTGTTGTTGGAAATTTCCAACATGAAGCATTTGCCTCATTTGCCTCAATGTAGTAACAGCCCTGACGTTATATATGGACCTGTTAGATTATATTATCACTCGGACTGCGTCTTGTTCAATATAAACTGAACATGTCAAAATATAACGTATTGACCTCGTAAAAGTTCATAATTGATAAGTATTTGTTCTTTGTCAATGATATGTAAAAATGAAGAAAAATTGTGTGGTTTTACATAAATTTTTAATACCATCAGAAAATTGTTTGGACTGGTATTGTGAAAATAATTGTATAAAGGTCGAGATTGCATGTTCGTTACGTAAGTGCGTCACTGTTTGTGATGTCCTGTGGTTGATGAAAGATGTTCGTTGTTGTTCTGCGGTTTGCACGTTGTGTCGACAATTATATTATTTGTTTGTGCGTTTTTCTGTGATGAGTTTTCTTGTGTGTGTTTGTGTTGTATTTCTGTCACGTAGTGTTGTCGTTTTAGCGATATTTTTTAACATTGTCATATAAGCGGAAGGTTTGGCTAGCCATAAAACCAGGTTCAACCCACCATTTTTTCTTAAAATGTCCTGTACCAAGTCAGAAATATGGCGGTTGTTATCAAATAGTTCGTTTCTATGTATGTTGGCGTTTGTTTTTGTTGCTCTTCAGTGTTCCTGTTGTTCCTTTGTTTTCCTCTTATAGTTGATGTGTTTCCTTCGGTTTTAGTTTGTAACCCGGATTTGTTTTCTCTCAATCGATTTATGACTTTTGAACACCAGTATACTACTGTTGCCTTTACTTAACGTGTGTATTAAAATGATTTTTTACCCAAGATTTGAATAAATATCTTGATATTCCTCCCATTTTTTTTCTATTCAGTAATGCATACTTTAATCAAAGTTTGCACACGAATAAAATTTGTTTAATACTATACTAAAAATAAAAGCTTGCGCAATATGAACTAAAACCGGATATAATATCAGGTGATCTCAATGGTAATATATATTGGGTAAAAATTGTTTTTACAATGTTGTTTACATATGAAATGATATTGCGTATCTAAGGTCATGGTGAATTCATTTGTTAAAGAATTTTTAAGAATGTAAAGATTGATAATTCCTTTTACATTAAGACATCAGTCAAAAAGGTTCTCGCAGGATCTCAATAGCTATACCAAACCTATATTTATTGGCTATTGACTGGATACAAAGACATACAACATCAGACAAGAAAAGGGGTATCTAGTGGACCATGTTTAACCAGCTAGAAGACCTTGATTTTGCTAATGACATTGCCATATTATCAACAACAAGTGAACACCTCCAGGAGAAGACCAACATACTTAATAACTATGCAAAGTAAACTGGACTGAATGTTAATGCCAAGAAGACCAAGGTAATGTCAATAAACACTAGAAATTCAACACAAATCACAATCAGTGATCTGCCAGTGGACAGTGTTGAAGATTTCACTTACCTTGACAGCATCATAAGTAAAGAAAATGGGGCAGGAAAGGATATAAAGGCAATACTATCTAAGGCACGTGCAACATTTGCAAGACTTCATACAATCTGGAAGTCCAACCAGTACAGTTTAAGGACCAAACTACGAATATACAACAGCAATGTAAAATCTGTCCTACTGTATGGTTCAGAAACTTGGCGTGTTTTAGTTAGTGACCTTCAAAAAGTAGATGCATTCCGTACTAGCTGCCTAAGAAAGATCAACAGAATAACAGAGCCTTTTGGAGAAATGCTAAGAGCATAACAGCAGAAATCAAACAACGAAGATTTTGATGGTTAGGTCATGTAATGAGAATGCCACAACACCGCACACCTAAAACAGCTCTATGTTGGACACCACTAGGAAAATAGAAACCAGGGAGACCTAGAATCACCTGGCGAAGAACTGTTACAGCAGAATTGGAAGCAATGGGATACACCTGGGGCCAAGCCCAGTACATGGCTAAGGACAGAGAGAAGTGGAGGCAGTTTGGTGTGGCCTTATGTCCCACTGGGGATGAAGAGGATAAGTAAAAGTAAGTAATACCAAAACTAGATTTTTATTGTAGTAACATTACACCATAACTGACAAAATAAGCTAGGAACTTTAAATGTATCATACATTATTCCCCACTTTCTATACGGAAATAACAAGTAGACGAAGAATACTTTTGAAAATATGCAATTGAATTCAGATGTCACAAAGATATGTCATTCAATTAATTGGATTTAAATTTTTAAGTCAAATACATAGAAATAAGGAGATTTGGCAAATGATTGCCTCAAGATAACTATCCACCAGAGACCAAGTGACGAAGATGTAAAAAACTGTAAGGCACTGAATGACCTTCAACAATGGACAAAACATATACCGTATAGTATTAAAGGCTGCAGCATAATCAACATTAAAACAACTCATATCATAAAATTAATAACCTAATTTATGATAAAAACAAAAAACAAAAAATAAAACAAAAACAAAAAACAAAAAAACAAAAATGATCAACGACAACTACTGAATTAAAGGTTCTTGAATTCAGACAGGCATATGAGGAATACTGAATTAAAGGTTCTTGAATTCAGACAGGCATACGACTGATACTGAATTAAAGGTTCTAAAATTCAGGCAGGTATATGCAGAATACTGATATAAAGGTTCTTGAATTCAGACAGGCATACGACTGATACTGAATTAAAGGTATATGCAGAATACTGATATAAAGGTTCTTGAATTCAAACAGTCACATGAAGAATACTGAATTAAAGGTTCTTGAATTCTGTCAAGTATAAAAATTATGCAGAATATGGCAGGTTAAACATTTGTGTGAGAGATGAATCCATCAAACTTTAATTCAGTCAGAGTGCATTATAGTTAGAGCAGGAAATGATGTATGCTAAATAAATGCGACCTTCTTTTCATTTCTCTGCGATATAAAAAGGGAACATGCCGTCGGGAAGAGGCACACCGGTAGTTTCTATTGGAATGTCGACTGTCTGTTGAAAAACATTTCCACCGAGCATAACATGAATGTTGTCAATAAAAAATCAAGCATATTGATTCTGATTTAAAAAACATCAGAGTGCTTTTTTCTTCGTATGTTTTTTCCTTTCCTAAAGCAGAATAGTTGTTTCTACTTTGACAATTCTTTGCTATTCTAGTCTGTTAACCTGTTTAAGTTTGAAATAAACAACTCTAAGTTGCGTTAGAATTTGATAATAGCGACTTGCATATCTACCATTACGATTTAAAATCCCTAAAGTTATGGTATTTGTCTGACTAAATTATCAAAACCATTTTTATTTTTCGTTTAAATGGCAGGAATACTGGTTTACATGATCAACAACATAGCATCAATTATTGGTCACGTACCTACCTTTGACAATGCCACATTAGGAAATTCTTCAAATTTCAGAATCGTCTCTTCGCCAGGATGGCCTTGTTTCTGACCTTTATATATTCTGGCTGCAGTAACGGTGGACACGCCCATTCCATCTCCAATGAATAAGATAATGTTTTTCGCCAAATTAGTATTGTATGTTAGTTTGAGTGCCTTGTTTAAACTGTCAGTAGCGAGTTTGTCCCAGTCTGTCTCGGGAGGATCTATTCGTCCTATAAAAAAAAAATTAAAAATCAAATATTCTGATTAATACGACGTTTATACTTTAATTATAGTAATATTTTAAATGCTCGCTTATTTAACAAATCAATTTTCTTTACATTCTTTGGTTTTTGGAGTGGATCTATGGGACATTTACAGAACTTTGTAATTGGTATTTGAACAAGGCGGTATAGTTTCCTTTTTGGTATGGGAATGAACTAGAAAGAATCACAAATATATAGGATATTCAATTGAAATATAATATTAATTTGTTTGAAATTGTCAATGCTACATACAACATTTGATTTTTAGCACAGTTTGCTACAAATAAACTGAGTACACCTCCTTGATATTTTTTTTACGAAGACTTATTTTGGGCGCTTAGTATAATTGGTTTGGCGTTCTGTAGAGAATCTCTGTTTTACGAAGACTTATTTTGGGCGCTTAGTATAATTGATTTGGGCGTTCTGTAGAGACTCTCTTCTGAAGAACATGTACCTCAGCTCTTGGTTGTGTGATTTAATGCTTATTTTGTGGATTTACAGGATGCATGATTATGCAGTCATTTATTTAAAGGTAATGTTAACTACAGTTTTCGAACATTATGTAATATTACGGTCAGGTACACTAATCATGCGTAAAATGCACATTATGATTTTACACATGACAAAAAAATAAAATATTTCCTATAAATAAAAAGAGGTCAGTAAACCAACGACACAAATAACCAAAAACCATCCAGAGAAGTATATACTTATTTAAATAGAGATTGTTCATGCCATAGGTCTAAAACTATTTATTTAAGTTTTAACCAGAAACTCTCCTGTTTGATATTGATTTTTTTTACTCGTGAACGTGTTCTATTCATAATATGATTTAACTGTATATTAGAAGAAAAAAACAGTGTTTCTAAATAGAAGAGTAAAATAAAAAGCATAGTCAATGGCTCATTCAATCTCGATACAACCCTCAATGCACAGATACTTCGAACTATACAATCAAATATTAGTGTTATGATATTTTCACAACTAAATTCTATTATTAATGCAACAAGTCATTAAAATTTAGTAAGCGATATAAAAATGTGCTTTATTTGTAAAAAAAGATATATTTTACCTACATATATATATATATATGAAAGATCACTCACCTTGACATAATGAATAGGAAAAACAGACTAGTAGAAACGATGTCAAAGTTCTATACGCCATTGCTCTACAGGTGCAGGTAAACTATCAGATATTACTCGGGATGGACAACACAGATTTTTGAGAAAAATGGGTGTTTATTGTGAACATTTTTTTGGGCGTTCTGTAGAGACTCTCTTTTTTACGAAGACTTATTTTGGGCTCTTAGTAGGATTGATTTGGGCGTTCTGTAGAGACTCTCTAATGAAGAACATGTACTTCAGCTCTTGGTTGTGTGATTTACAGGATGCATGATTATGCAGTCATGTAAGGTTGTGTTGGATCAATCGGTGTGTCATGTCCATTGCATAATAGTTCAAGCACATTAGGACAAGAACATATTAAATTAACGCCGTCACGTAGTGACCCCATATGGATCCGTAGGGTGTTAGTAAATTTCATAAGGGGGGGGGGGGGGTAACATGACGTCACGTCAACTGTTAATGGTGACGTCATCTATTAATGTTGTTGTGTTTCATTGTTTATTTTTCTACAAAACGCAGCAGAAAAAGTCCCGCGTGCGATAAATTCGTTATACGGTTCACTACTGACCCCTTACGGACCATAGAGGGTATTTAAAATCCATAGGAGATTCGGCCTTCGGCCTCATCCCCCATGGATTTTATAAACCCTCTATGGATCCGTAGGGGGTCAGTAGCGAACCATATAACTTATATTATTGTAACTGTTGAAGGTTGGTTATTATACTAGATAGAAAGTCTTGTGACTTTTGTATCATGTCTTGAATTTTGGCAATAATTCATAGATTGATTGAGAGTAAGTTACATATTGTTCCAATATTTCAGACGACCCCCCTTCCACCTTGACCAGATAAATATCGTCAATCAACAAACAACAAATAATGGTACGGTTCCTGTCAGAATGCAGGAAAACTGACATTCTAGGTTGTTTCGAATAGTTCGGACACTGGTTAGGGCAGCGGTATTGTTAAAAAGTTATTGTGTAACAATATGATGGCGAAATGAATCCCCATCTTTGATTGAATCGACCATATGGGGTATTGATTGGCTTTGCATTGATTATAAACATGTTTTAATAAATTAATGATCTATAGTTTAATCATGGATGTTTATCTGCTTATTTTTTTTCACTATTCTAATCATGTGGTCAGTGGAATAAGCATATACCAAGGGTTTGTATAGTAATCTTACTATACAAATCCTTGCATATACCCATCTACAATCTCAAACAATTTTTACAGTTGAACACTTAATTGCTTTTTGACGAGGCAAACGATATAAGATGGAATTTATTTATTTACTGTCCGTGTCGTTTTCCTCACATCCTGCAAAGTATCTTAATAACATTTATTATATATTGTTTATAAATTGATAATCAGGAATAAACATAATCTGGCCAGGTTTTATTCAGAACACATTGACTGACAGATAATTCAACCTACTACGCGATAATATTATGTACATGTATTATGTATGTTCATGAATGTGTGTTAAGACATTATGAAGTAATGTTATTTATCGCTATTTTACGAAAATTTCCTTTGATCTTACTGACTGATAATTTCCTTTCTCAGCGGAGTCGAGTGATATAAAAATTATCGATAGAAACTTAGGGGGCACGTGCCGTTGCTAATGAAATTGACATGAAATTGACAACGTCGTCATAGGTAAAATAGCGATAAACAGATTAGCATTGGTAATCTCAACTCGAATACTTTTCTGAGAAAATCAATCTCGTTGAGATGATCAACGATAATCTATTAATATGTCCTTTCTTAACACCACAAATCATTTTATGTTACTTAATTTTGCTTAAAAAATATGTACTAGATTTATACACAGAAAAAGGCGTTAGCACAATGGGGTATATTTTATTTACACCGCGACATCATGGTTAATACAAAATGAAAGCTTTCAATAACTAAGTAGGGGCGTTCTCAGCAATTAAATATTATTTAAAGGTAATGTTAACTACAGTTTTCGAACATAATGTAATATTACGGTCAGGTACACTAACCATACTTAAAATGCATAGTAAGATTTCACACATGACAAAAAATAAAAAAAATATCTCCTATAAATAAAAAGAGGTTTTGAGTATTAACCAGTAATCCAACGACACAAATAACCAAAAACCATCCAGAGAAGTGTATACTGATTTAAATAGAGATTGTTCATGCCATAGGTCTTCAAAGATTTATTCAAGTTTTAACCAGAAACTCTCCTGTTTGATATTGACAAAGTTTTTTTTTTCTCGTGAACGTGTTCTATTCATAATATGATTTAACTGTATATTAAAAAAACAGGGTTTCGAAAAATAAGGGTAAAATAAATAGAATAGTCAATGGCTCATTCAATCTTATTACAACCCTCAATGCACAGATAATTTGAACTATAAAATCAAAGATTGGTGTCATGATAAAATCATAACTAAATAAACTTCTTAGTGCAATAAGTCATTAAAATTTAGTAAGCGATATACAAATTTGAATTATTTGTAAAAAAAAGACATAATTTTACTTACAGATATATGAAAGATCACTCACCTTGACATGATGAATAGGAAAAAAAGACTAGTAGAAACGATGTCAACGTTCTATACGCCATTGCTCTACAGGTGCAGGTAAACTATCAGAGATAACTCGGAATGGACAACACAGATTGTTAAGAAAAATAGGTGTTTATTGTTAAAGTTTTACGTTTTATTTTTTAATAGTCCTGGGTCAATGGTATTACACAAAAAACGTTTAGCAGGGATGAGTTTTAAAACCTATTTATCAATAACATTCTTAAGTCTGCGCTAATATGAAAATAAGAAGAATAAGAAAAGTATGATAGCAAATGAAACAACTATAAATCAAAACCAAAGAGAGGGGTGACAGCGGGTGCCCATTTCTCAAATCCTATTTTTGGTATTTTTTCTCACTTCCCACTTCTTTTCCCAACATCCTATTTTTTAACCCCTAGATCCCATATCTCTACTTTTTTTAACCCTTACATCCCACATCCTCATGCACTTTTTACCCCTTTATTCACCATCCAAAAGCGTGTCACCACCATCAAAGCCCTAGGAATTAGCAAATACAGGTCATCGTACGACCTTCAACCATGAGTAAAAAATAATACTGTACAGTGAGTTATTAAAGACTACGACATGACAAAATGTGAAACAAATAAGGAAAGAAAAAAAAACAACGGCCTTGTTTAAGCTAAACAAATCAACGCGAAACTAATTTGGGAGACAGCAAGTAACCAACAACAACCACAGAATTACTGTTTTTTGACTTGGTACAGGAACATGGAAAATGTGGTAGAGTTAAACATGTTTTGAGAGCCCAACCCTCCCCTAACATAGAACAGGGATATATTAATCAGTAAGTTTCAATTTGGTAAGGAATTTGTGAGGTATTTTTTTTTACAGATATCTCATATCATTTCGTCTTACTTTATAAAGATATTCAAATCCTTACGGTAGTATGGTAGTATAAATCAAAAATTGTAGAATGTATTTTATGCCAAAATGTAGTACTAGTATATATTTTAATATGTTGAAAAATAATATGAATTAAAGTAATAGGTCACAGGGTTGTTTTACGCTACAGGTTGCGAAAAAGATGACGCATTTGCATAAATCATACAAAGAAAAGGCAACATAATGGAATTACAGGATAAAGTAAATGAATTTGAAATACAATTATGGGAAGATATCTATACCTTTATACCTTTATACCTTTATCTTCGGGTCCTTAAAATAAGCCAAAGGCTTCTACTGACCCCTCATCTTGGATTATCGTAATGCAATTTCTCCTCTCATAATAAACGCATAATAATATATTTATATATATTATACTTATAAAAATAGAACTTATTTAGGTGTGCGCAGCTTAACAATTAACATGAACATATAAATTTATATGGGTTCCAATTCTCGCCATTTAACGCTGACTTAAATTTATTCAAAGTCTCTGCCGTCACTGTTAAATCTGACAGGTTATTCCACTAATCCACTACTCTAATTGAAAAAGTATTTAGTCTATGTGTCGTCTTACACTGTTTCTTAAAGAGTTTTAATGAGTGACCTCTAGTATTATTAGATGGTGCTAAAGTAAATAAGCTCATCCAGTTTATATCATCTATACCATGCAACGCTTTATATACTTGTATCATATCATTTCTATCCCTACGATATTCCAAGGTTGGCAATCCCAATGAGCGCAATCTATCTTCATAACTTAAATGATTTATATTCTTTACGAGTTTAGTGGCCCTTCTTTGGACAGATTCCAATTTACGAATATCTTTTTTAAGGTGCGGAGACCAAACACATGTAGCATATTCCAACAGTGGACGAACAATTGACTTATAAAGAGTAAGAAACATATCCTGATCCATGTAGTCAAAGGAATGATGAATAAGAGATAAAACTCTCTGTGCTTTATTAACAATAGTACTAATATGTTTTTCAAACTTTAAATTTGACTCGAAAGTTACTCCAAGATCCTTTTCTTCATTCACCTTAGATAACGCAATAAAATTTTCTGTATCATCCAACATGGTATAACGATATTGTTGATCATTGTCAGGATTAATATGTAATACTTTACATTTAGCAGCATTAAATTTCAATTTCCACGTATTTGACCATTCACATAAACTGTCCAAATTTTCCTGTAACTTACAGCGCTCATTATCTGACGAGACTTTAGAATATACTTTACAATCATCGGCAAACATTTTCACTATGCCCTCTACTACATCAGGAAGGTCATTTATAAATGTTAAAAAAAGAACTGGTCCTAGAACACTCCCCTGAGGTACACCACTCACAACATCTGACCATGCTGAAGTTGTATTATTTATACGAACACATTGCTTACGCCTGGATAGAAAGCTTTTTATCCAATCCAAAATGCATCCCTTTATTCCAAGTTTTTCAAGTTTCAAAAATAAGCGCTGATGAGGCACGGTATCAAATGCCTTGGAAAAATCAAGGTAAATTGAGTCCAGTGGAAAACCATTATTAATTAATTCTGACCACTCATCCAAAACCTCCAGGAGTTGAGTAACACATGATCTACCTGGTCGGAAGCCATACTGACTACTTGTAAAAAGATTGTTCATGAGAATATACTTCATAATATTGTCTCTAATAATGGATTCACAGATCTTACATACTACGGATGTTAAACTAACAGGTCTGTAATTACCAGGGTTCAGCTTCTTCCCTTTCTTAAATATTGGTGACACTATGGCGTTTTTCCAATCATCTGGAACTTTACCCTCTTTGATAGACTTATCAAAAATTTTAAACAAGGGATAACAAATTGCATGTCTTACTTCATATAAAACTTTCGGATGTAGACCATCAGGTCCTGCAGATTTATCTGTCTTTAATTTATTAAGTTTCTTTAGCACATCTTCCTGACAAATATTAATATCATCCAAAAAATTGTTTGACTCTGAATTAGTATCATAATCTTTCAAGTCATCTGTATGAGTAAACACACTAGTAAAACACTGATTTAAAACTTCAACTTTATCAGCAGTACTGGATGCTAAAGTACCATCCGGTTTCTCAAGAGTGCCTATTCCTGATCTAGTCTTGAGTTTACTGTTAACATAATTCCAAAACGACTTAACATTAATCTTTGATTCTAAGGCCACTTTTTGCTCAAAACTAAGTTTAGCATTTCTAACAGCATTTGTACATTCGTTACGATCCTTCACATATTTTGCATATGACAAGTTACTTCTTGAATATTTATATTTTTTCCATGATTTACGTTTCTTGACAAATGCAGATTTAGTAGCTCTATCCATCCACAACGGTCAGTCTTTTTCTTAGGAATAAATCTATCAATATTTTCTGACATAACAGAAGAGAAACTTTTCCACATTTCATCAACGTTTTTATTACTTAGCAAAACATCCCAGTCAATGTTGTTTAGACTCTCATTAAAAGCTCATAATTTCCTCTAAAATATGAAAAACGATCGCCAGAAGTTTTCTCATTATTCAAATAACAACAAAAATCAAAATTTATCATGCAATGGTCACTCTTCCCCACTGGTGAATCAGTTTGTATTGAGTCTTTGGCTATCATATTTTCTTCATTTGTAAAAACCAGGTCAAGTAAATTAGCATTTTGACCAGTACGAAAACGTGTTGGTGTACATATATGTTGAAAGAGAAAATTGTTCTGCATACACTCATAAAATTTAAAAGGATCTGTGTTAATACCACTTGATACTTCATTATCAACCCACTTGATCTCAGGAAAATTAAAGTCTCCCATAATTAAATAATGGCTATACTTTAAATTACAAGCTTGACATATTAAATCGTTCAATTTCTTATTATTTGATGGTACAGACGACGGACTCCTATAAATACATCCTAATAAAAGTTTATCAGTTCCTTCCAACTTAACTTCACACCACACTGATTCATTAAAACTAGATTCAGATAAAATGTCAACTTTAAAAGCTGTCAAAGACTTATGAATATAAATAACTACACCTCTATCACCCATTTTGTCAGGTATAAATTTGTCATAATCAGGTAGATTTAGCATGGATGCTATAGATTTATCCATAGAGTTTTTAGGATATATTTCACACAAACCTATAATATGTGGCTTCTCAATTGATAAGTATGACTCAAACTCTGAACGCTTATTTGACAGGGTGTCTACATTAGAAAACAAAACTCTCAAAGATTTCCTTTTATCCTCCGAAGTAAATTTCTTTTCGTCACTAATTGACTGGTGATCAGAAACATCTTGCGAAATATTCAACTCATCTCTATTATCATTAACTGTAACTGAAACATAACTATTAACTGGAACAAAATTATCAACATTAACTGTTAACGTATTTACATTTGAAGTATCTGAACGATTGTTATCTTTACTTATCTGGGGCCCATGGAGGAATCCCAGATTTCGGCAATTCAACTATTTTCTCTCGACGAATGGCCCAACTCATATGGGGAAAATCCTTTTTCATCTGACCCAATTCAATGCGTAAAGCATTATTGCTTTCTCTCTGTTTTTTTTGTGAGGTCTCTGCCTATACCTATTTTCTTGTGTGCACCTATCTTGGTGTCTTTCAACTTATAAGCGTTGCGGAAGAGGTTATTCCGAGATGTATTATCTTTCACAATTAACCTAGTAATTCTGAATTTCCCAGAGCCTTTCTTTGGCTTTGCACCCAACCGTGTAATCTCATCAATAGCAATGTTATCAATCCCTAATGAATCACTACAAAGCCCCTGAATAAATTCAGTATCTTTAATTCTCGAATCCCCCTCCTCACTTTCAGGTATACCAAATATAATTATATTGGCTTCTCTTTTCTCTTCTTCTGACTTATCATCAATAATCTGACTTATTTGTTTCGATACTATCATAGGTAAATTTTCATTTAGCTCGGATAGATTTTATCCACAGAATTGATTCTTTCATTACAATGTTTGAGACTCTTAGCGAGACCAACAACTTCTGTTTCTATCTTATCTTGCCTTGTGTGCATTAAAGTTAACATTTTACAAATTTTTTGGGATGCCCCTTTACAACCCTTGCATACCCACTGAATGCTGTCGTCGGATTTTTGTAAAAAATCATAATCTGCTACTGGAACTCTTTCACACTTAATGTGAAACCATTTGTCACATATTGAACACGACAGAGCTCTGTCATTTGACACAACATCCTACAACAGTTGTTACAAAAGTCTTTTGTTACTTTGGGCGCCATGTTTGATGGCAATGATGCTGAGCTACCACGTGGTGATTAGTAATAAGGCCACAACTTAATCAAAAGTCTATATCATCACTTAAAAATTGTTTTAAAACGTGTTTGTGTATGTAAGGTCACTCATGGCTGTGTATGCTTTTAGATAATGCGGATAACTGGGAGAATTCAACAGAAATAAAAGTCTCTAACTCGGAGCTTCACAAAAAAGCAGCCATCTTCTTGCGCATGCGCACACCTTCTTCATATCTTATAAATGCTTTCAAAAGAAAAAATGGGTCACAGTACGCTCTTCCCCGTTTTAGCATAAAATAGAGCACCTGAGATCACCCCCAATTTTTAGTGGGGTTCGTGTTGCTCAGTCTTTTTTTATGTTGTGTTTTGTATACTATTGTTTGTCTGTCAGATAGTGACCTCGTGCAATTGGATTGTTCTAGGTCTGTTTGATTTCGTATTGTAGGTTAAAAAGTATGTTTATCATCGTTTTTATACGACTGCAAACAAATTTTGCGGTCGTATATTGGTATGACGTTGGCGTCGTCGTCGTCGTCGTCGTCGTCGTCTTCGTCTGAAGACACATTGGTTTTCGCACTCTAACTTTAGTTTAAGTGAATGGATCTCTATGAAATTTTACCATAAGGTTCAATACCACAAAAGGAAGGTTGGGATTGATTTTGGGGGTTATGGTACCAACAGTTAAGGAATTAGGGGCCAAAAAGGGGCCAAAAATAAGCATTTTTGTAACTTCCAGACATAACTTGTGTGTTAGTGTATGGATCTCTCTGACATTGTACCACAAGGTTCCATATCACAAAGGGAATGCTTGGATTGATTTTGGGGGTAATTGCCTCAAAATTTTAGGAATAAGGGGCCAAAAAAGGAGCAAAAAACAAGCATTTTTCTAGTTTCATGACAATAACTTGTGTGTAAGTCTATGGATCTTTCTGAAATTGTACTACAAAGTTCCATATCACAAAGGGAAAGCTGGAATTGAGTTTGGGGGTAATTGCCCAAAACGTTTAGGAATAAGGGGCCAAAAAGGGGCAAAAAATAAGCATTTTTCTAGTTTCCAGACAATATGTCTTTTTCTCTTTAGCCATGACGTTGTCAGTTTATTTTCGACTTATGAGTTTGAATGTCCCTCTGGTATATTTCGCATCTCTTTTTCTGTAAAATCTTTTTATAATTTATGGAATTTTCGGGATACCTCCTCTTAGGAAGTTAGGAAAAAAATGTTGACCTTTATTAATATATTAGTAATTATAGCTAAAATCACATACATGTGTTCATTGCCATAAAAATTCTGATAAGTTAATTGCATTCTTGAATCGAAATTTGCTGACTTGATTAAACATCTAGACCAATTGTATTCTTCTATTTAACGATCCAAGATGACACTTAACAACTTTTTGGAAATTTTATACGACTAATTTCTGAAGTATTATTTTATCAAGGTAAGCGACATGTTTTTTTTTCGGTCTTAGATCTTTAGATACCAATCAGTTAGATCTGATTACCTTTCCGGAGCATCTGGGGTAACTCCCGGTTTTTGGTGGGGTTTGTGTTGGTCAGTCTTTAGTTTTATGTTGTGTTTTGTGTACTGTTTTTGTCATTTGGTATTTTTTTTTGCCATGGCATTGTCAGTTTGTTTTCGACTTATGAGTTTTAATATCCCTTTGGTTCTATCGCCTCTCTTTCTCCGGTAAGACACTGTGATTTTGGTTGACTTGATAAAACGATCGTCTATATATGAATGTATACAGTTTCTGAAAAATGTTGTTTTTTAATTGAAAGCAAGGACAGCGAACAAAAATAAGAACAGAGAACTAGCGGTTCCCAAGAGCCTGTGTCGCTCACCTGTATCTACTGTTTGGTTTGGTTTAATATGGCCTAGTAGTTAAATTGAAAGCAGGTCATCCCATTGTAGTCTTTCAATCCTTATAATTATTCAAAATAGCTTTCAAGTTGTGACCATTTGAAATTGGTTATTTTTACAATTTTCCCTTAGATTTCTATAGTAAACCCCTATGTTCTATTTTTAGCCATGGCGGCCATGTTGGTTGAATTACAGAGTCATCGGAAACATTTTTTCAATCAAGATACCCTACTGAAAATTGTGGCTAAGTTTAATTCTATTTGGCCCAGAAGATTAAGTGGAGAAGCTTTTGTAAAAGATTACAAAAAATTAAGAAAAATTGACTATAAAGAGCAATAACTCCTTAAGGGGTCAATTGACAATTTGAGACTTATTTGTAAATCGTACTCTGAATATTATTGCTGTTTACAGTTTATCTCTATCTATGATAATATTTAAGATAATAACCAAAAACTGCAAAATTTCTTTAAAATTACCAATTCAGTGGCAGTAACCCAACAACGGGTTGTCTGATTCGTCTAAAAATTTGAGGGCAGATAGATATCAACCAGATAAACAATTTTTATCCCACGTCAGGTTTGCTCTAAATGCTTTAGTTTCGGAGATTAAGCCAAAAACTGCAATTTACTCCTATGTTCTATTTTTAGCCATGTCGGCCATGTTGGTTGGCCGGCGGGGTCATCGGATATATTTTTTAAACTAGATGATACCCTAATGATAATTGTGACCAAGTTTGGTTAAATTTGGCCCAGTAGTTTCAGAGAAGATTTTTGTAAAATTTGACGGACGACGACGACGACGGACGACAGACGCCAAGTGATGAGAAAAGCTCACTTGGCCCATTGGGCCAGGTGAGCTAAAAAGAAATTTGGTTAGTTTAATATATATGACTTTGGAAATGACATAGAAAAAAATCCTGTTTAATCCATTAGCAATCCTTATGGACATAGCAAATGTATTTGAATAGTCGCTTTTGCACATTTTCGAGTCCGGGTTTTCATTTTATATGTTATATTATCATTTAAAAAAAAAAATCTTAATGCAACTCTTTATTACGAGGTGCTAAATGTTAGTAGATTTGCCGATATGTTGATGATCTGAGGTTCGTCTCCGTTAGTAGATTGAGCCGAAATGTTGATGACCTGAGGGGGTTGACAACGTTCGTCTCCGTAATTGTATCTCATTGTTACCCTTTCATTAGTTCAGAAAGGAATGGATGGGTTGACATGAGATTCTATTTATACTGGTCTTGTTGTCCGATAGAAAAAGTGCTAAAGCTATACAACGTTACTGTAGGTCACAAACATTTAGAACAATATTTGTAATGATTTCCTGTAGTCTCTCAATAATAGTGAAAATTAAAAAAATCAGTCGAATTTTGGATGAAAAGGTTGTCGTGAATATGCATGAATTATTTTTGCTACAAGATATAATGCTTACAACACAATGAATCAATCTATGAGAAATACATTGTATTGTTCTTTATAATATTAAAATCCTAACAACAATACTTGTTATGATATCGACTTCTCCGTGAGAAATTATTTTTCCTATATTATATGTAACAGCTTTCCATATTCTCAGCATTCTGTAAAATTATTCCTAAAAGTAACAATATTTCTACGCTACAAGAATATAACATTTCTTTTATACTATTCTTCTGCTTGTAAGACAAAACTATGCGATTGAATCAATCTCTTTTTCTGTAAAAACAAATAAAATTATACTTTATAAATTTTAGGCTTCTGAAGGGATTTTCTGGATTAAACTACCAAAGCCAACTACTTGAATGCTAGGACAGAGGATGTATAAGTACTGAAACACGTGAAGATATATTTATCAACAGTGAATTTCAGACGAAGGATATATATTTTTAACTATGGTGTGCAGGAAATTGATAATTATCTATATTAATTATACAACTATTTAGACAAAAGCATTGCCGTATAGAATTCTTGACAATTTCTGAAAGTTGAAAAGGGGTTAGAATGCAAGACCCTGACTTTAGACCTATTTTGTAGGAAATCCGTGAGATACCCTTTCTTGTGTTTGTAGCCATGCAGACCGTAGGAAACCAACTTTTATTTACATCTAGTGCCGGGACATAAGTATTGGCATAGTTTTTTTTTTAACAAATTCTTAAAGTTAAGCTGAGGTTGAGGGTTGGAATGTCAGACATAAACTTAGGACCTATCTTGAAGGAAATTCATCAGAAACCTCAACTGAATGTTTCGGTCAGGCAGACCGTTGGTCCCAAACTTTTGTTTGCACCTAGCGTAGAATGAATATTTTTGAAAAACTCTAAATGTTGAGATGTGGTTGCGTAGAAATGTCAGACCCCACCTGTGGACATATTTTGTAAGACGTCCGTGAGATACCCATCTGGGTTTTGTTAAGCAGACTTTAATTTGTCGACAATTCTCTGCGGAAATCTTTTATCCGCAAAAGCTGCATATGCAAGGCAGTGGCCTAAGGTTTCTTGAACCAAAAGGCACTGGTGAGACAACTGACGGAAGGTCTAAACCATAGGTCCAACATTGGGTTAGACATTATTGACACCCTATCCAGCCTAATCTTAATTCTCCAAAAAATCCCTGCGGCAATACTTTTATCCGCGAATTAACGAACAACATGCATGGGGGGGCGCAAATTTAACCAAACTTGGCTTAAATCATCCTTAGGGTATCTAGTTTAAAAATTGTATCCGATGACCCCGGCCATCGACCAAGATGGCCGCCATGGCTAAAAATAGAACATGGAGGTGAAATGCAGTTTTTTGCTTATATCTCTGAAACTAAAGCATTTAAAGCAAAAATGTTCATCAGGTCAAGATCTATCTGCCTTGAAATTTTCAGACCCATCAGACAACCGGTTGATGGGTTGCTGCCCCTGAATTGGTAATTTTAAGGAAATTTTGCAGCTTTTGGTTATTATTATGAATATTATAATAGATAGAGATAAACTGTAAACAATAAAATGTTCAGCAAAGTAAGATCTACAAATAAGTCAAACATGACAAAAATTGTCAATTGACCTAATAAGGAGTTATTGCCCTTTATAGTCAACTTTTCACATTTTTTCGTAAATTTTTGTTATCTTTTACAAAAACCTTCTCCACTGAAACCACTGAGCCAAATACAACCAAACTTGGCCTAAATTATCCTTAGGGTATTTAGTTTAAAAACTGTATCCGATGACCCCGCTCATCAACCAAGATGGCTGCCATGGCTAAAAATAGAACATAAGGGTAAAATGCAGTTGTTGGCTTATATCTCTGAAACTAAAGCATTTAGAGCAAATCTAACATAGGTAAAAATGTTCATCAGGTCAAGATCTAGCTGCCTTGAAATTTTCAGACGTATCAGACAACCCGTTGTATGGTTGCTGCCCCTGAATTGGCAATTTTAAGGAAATTTTGTAGTTTTTGGTTTTTATCTTAAATATTATAATAGAAAGAGATAAACTGTAAACAGCAAAATTGTTCAGCAAAGTAATTTCTACAAATAAGTCAACATGATCAAAATTGTCAATTGACCCCATAAGGAGTTATTGCCCTTTAAAGTATATTTTTCACAATTTTTCGTAAATTTTTGTAATCTTCTCCTCTGAAACTACTGGGCAAAATTAAACCAAATTTGGCCTAAATCATTCTTAGGATATCTAGTTTAAAAAATGTATCCGACGACCCCGCCCATCAACCAAGATGGCCGCCATGGCTAAATATAGAACATGGGGGGGGGGGGGTTAAAATGCAGTTTGACTTTATCTCTGAAACTAAAGCATTTAGAGCAAATCTGACGTGGGGGTAAAAATGTTCATCAGATCAAGATCTATCTGCCCTGAAATTTTCAGACGTATCAGACAACGATTGTTGGGTTGCTGCCCTTGAATTGGTAATTTTAAGGAAATTTTGCAGTTTTTGGTTTTTATCTTAAATATTATTATAGATAGAGATAAACTGTAAACAGCAATAATGTTCAGCAAAGTACGATTTACAAATAAGTCAAATGACCAAAATTGTCAATTGACCCCATAAGGAGTTATTGCTCTTTATAGTCAATTTTTTCGTAAATTTTTGTAATCTTTTGCAAAAATCTTCTCCACTTAATCTACTGGGCCAAATAGAATTAAACTTAGCCACAATTTTTAATAGGGTATCTTGTTTGAAAACTGTATCCGATGACCCTGTTATCCAACCAACATGGCCGCCATGGCTAAAAATAGAACGTTGGGGTTTACTATGAAAGTCTAAGGGAAAATTGTAAAAAAATACAATTTCAAATGGTCAAAACTAATTTAAATAATGAAATAATGATAAGGGGTCTTCAGTAACTATTGTAAGACTACAATGGGATGACCTGCTTTTAATTTAACTACTGGGCCGAATTAAACCAAACTTGGCCTCAATCATTATTAGAGTATATGATACTATTAATTATGATTTTAACCTTATTTTACATAATTTCTAAAACAACAGTCGATACAGGTGAGCGACACAGGTTCTTTAGAGCCTCTAGTATGTAGATTAGACCGTTGGGTTTCCTGTTTGAATGGTTTAACATTAGTCATTTTTGGGGCCTTTTATAGCTTGCTGTTCGGTGTGAGCCAAGGCTCCGTGTTGAAGGCCGTACTCTGACCTATAATGGTTTACTTTTTACAAATTACGAGTTGGATGGAGAGTTGTCTCATTGGCACTCATACCACATCTTCTTATATCCATTAAAGTTCGTTTCCAATATCTAACGACTTCTTTAAAACTTAAACATAGTTTTGTTGAATAAAAATATTCTCGAAAATTACATAAACAAATTCGGTTAATGTATGACAAATAACAGTATTAATATTATTTGCATCAGATTAAATGACATTATTTACAGCATTTAAATAGGTAAGCATTCTATCATATATAATCTACTTCATTTTTCTATAAATATTATTTTTTTCGTCACCTTGAACAACAGATTTTTGGATATTAGTAATAAAGTTTTGTCGTTTCTTTCAGTTTTCGTATACAGTTAGAAAGATTATGAAGATTGCATGTCTGAAAAAAACCGTTTCAAATTCAATGATTTTGTATAGAAACTTTGCAGAACTCTTCAAACATTATAGTTAATAACACTAGCGTTTTTACCAGTTGCTTTATCATGCATTTCCGTTTTCTTCCTTTCAACGATTAATTGTAAATATTTATTACTAAAGTATCCCCTTTTTTCCATATTGTTTACTACAGTAACTATACTGTTTCGCCACATTGGTAATCCCCGTATACCGAGTTCATCTATATACCGGCGTCACATATCAGCGTATAGCACCGACGTACGCCGGGCGTGGTCAAAAACCATGAACGCTGCCAATACGCTAGTAATTTTTGACGCATTCAACTTGTCAATCATATATGTATCGTGTGCATAACGAGCTTTAAGCGTGTTTAGGGCTTACGAGGAGCGTTCATAAGCGTTTTTTGGGCGTCTAATTAACGTATGTTGGCGTATGTTTGGCGTTTGTTTAACGTAGATGAAATACACGCCACGAAGGAAAAATGTCCCTTGAACGTATTTGAGACGCGTACCGGTCGTATCTGGGACGATTATTCGTGCTTTCGTCGTGTCTGGGACGTGTAATTATGGGGTGTTTGAACAACTTCCGGATACATAACAATTCATTTCGAAATGCCACCCAAAGGAAGAGGCAGAGGTCAATCAGTTCGTGGTCGAATGGCTTTGTTTATTCTGCGACCAGTTTTCGTGATTAGGTCAACTTCTCAGTACAAATAATACCTAAAGTTATGATAATTGGTCTATAGATAGACTCTTCAGTATGTGCCAATGTCAGTCTGACATATGCAGAAGCAAATTTGCAGATTTAACATTGTTGTGCTGATATTTAGAGTAATTATGTATATATTCTTCCTCGCTGGGATTCGAACTCATGCTATTAGGATATCGAGACAACACCGCCTACACTGTGTCCAGCGCTTTAGACCACTAGGCCACCTAGCTAAAACTAAAAACTCAGCTTTCGGTGGCCTAGTGTTACCTTTCCTCGTCAGTAGAATCTAGAGTTGAAACACAGTACATGATATATATATATATATATATATATATATTTAGACCCCTCTACCAAGAAATTTGTTTTGCATGCACACGTATAAAAATTGCGGTTTTTATCAACGCAATCATAGGTTTGAAAGTTGTTTTCAATTTAGACTTGTTTATATTTTTTCATTTGGGCTTGTATTATATTTGCCTTCGGGTTTATATGATCCGTTCATCCTATTTTGACTCTTTCAGAATTCAAGAGTCTATCCTAAATTGAGGTAAATTATATGGCCTTCCAAATACCGTTTCGATTCCTAACATCACTGAAGAGACATTAATTGTCGAAATCCGGATATGGTGTACACATTTTTGCACCTCATGTTTGCGGTATACCATCTTTTCCGCAAGTTTATTGTTTTCTGTTTGGTAATAATTTAATAATAAGATCTATTTTGTTAAATCTTGTGATCCGTTTATTTGGCAATCGCCAATGGCAGTCAGCAGGGTTTAAGAACATCAGTTGTTCGACCTGCTAGTCAAATGCGTTTTGTTAAAATATACTTTTTCACTCATTTTGGTCTTTTGGAAAATGTTGTTTGTGCTGTATTTAGACCCCTCTACCAAGAAATTTGTTTTGCATGCACACGTATAAAAATTGCGGTTTTTATCCAACGCAATCATAGGTTTGAACGTTGTTTTCAATTTAGACTTGTTTATATTTTTTCGTTTGGGCTTGTATTATATTTGCCTTCGGGTTTATATGATCCGTTCATCCTATTTTGACTCTTTCAGAATTCAAGAGTCTATCCTAAATTGAGGTAAATTATATGGCCTTCCAAATACCGTTTCGATTCCTAACATCACTGAAGAGACATTAATTGTCGAAATCCGGATATGGTGTACAAATTTTTGCACCTCATGTTTGCGGTATACCATCTTTTCCGCAAGTTTATTGTTTTCTGTTTGGTAATAATTTAATAATAAGATCTATTTTGTTACATCTTGTGATCCGTTTATTTGGCAATCGCCAATGGCAGTCAGCAGGGTTTAAGAACATCAGTTGTTCGACCTGCTAGTCAAATGCGTTTTGTTAAAATATACTTTTTCACTCATTTTGGTCTTTTGGAAAATGTTGTTTGTGCTGTATTTAGACCCCTCTAACAAGAAATTTGTTTTGCATGCACACGTATAAAATTGCGGTTTTTATCCAACGCAATCATAGGTTTGAACGTTGTTTTCAATTTAGACTTGTTTATATTTTTCGTTTGGGCTTGTATTATATTTGCCTTCGGGTTTATATGATCCGTTCATCCTATTTTGACTCTTTCAGAATTCAAGTGTCTATCCTAAATTGAGGTAAATTATATGGCCTTCCAAATACCGTTTCGATTCCTAACATCACTGAAGAGACATTAATTGTCGAAATCCGGATATGGTGTACAAATTTTTGCACCTCATGTTTGCGGTATACCATCTTTTCCGCAAGTTTATTGTTTTCTGTTTGGTAATAATTTAATAATAAGATCTATTTTGTTACATCTTGTGATCCGTTTATTTGGCAATCGCCAATGGCAGTCAGCAGGGTTTAAGAACATCAGTTGTTCGACCTGCTAGTCAAATGCGTTTTGTTAAAATATACTTTTTCACTCATTTTGGTCTTTTGGAAAATGTTGTTTGTGCTGTATTTAGACCCCTCTACCAAGAAATTTGTTTTGCATGCACATGTATAAAAATTGCGGTTTTTATCCAACGCAATCATAGGTTTGAACGTTGTTTTCAATTTAGACTTATATATATATATATATATATATATATATACACGAAGATCTGTTGCTTCGTTTGTGCTGATCTTTGAACCCTTTGTTTTATGGGTTGGACGCTTTGCTTATTTACGAAGTTGTTATATTAGATTCTGAAACAGTATCACAAGCAATAAAATTTGTAAGTATTTTCTAACGTTTTAAGGGACTTTTACATAAAATTATATAAATATCTTGCCTCAAGCATCTGCCCGTATAAACTTGTAATCACCATCAACCAGAGCTAGCATGACTTTGGAGAAGAATCCCTTATAGTTGTGGTATAATGAACCTGAACGAGTCGGTTTCTTTATGGCAATATGCTTTCCATTCAACGCTCCCCAGCAATGTGGAAAATGCCATAAGCGCATAAATTGATCAGCAATTGTTTTCCATTCCTCTGGATCATTTGGATGAGTCATGACCTCATCTGTATATTCATCAATAATTGCACTGCCTACTTCCCTGACAACTGTTTACATACAATGTGTAATGCCATTTGTTTTTACTTTTCTAGATTTAATATTGTGTACTTGGTCACTTACAGCTTTCAATAGCTTATTGATAAATTAGGGACGTGACTCGATTATCAGACAGGCGGACGCTACTATTGCGTACTGATTATTTTACTTTATTCGAAATAACAAAAAACCGGAAAGTTTTTAAGCCATAACAAAAAAATCTACCGGAACCAAGTATATTGTTTGGATAACCAATGCTGGTTCCTCCGAAGAATTTCATGGTACATTTCTACGGGCATTCTCATAAAATTTCTGAAACTGCTCTGATCTTCTTGTCAAAGTTCAACTAATAGTTGGTTATACAATCCGAACTGCTTTCTCTGTGATATCTACGGCTGCTGCCATAAGGAAGTCTTCGCTAACGTCTTCGACGCCTTCTTGTAAGTATTGGTGCATGTTAAGGTGAATTTGGCCTACATGTTGTAGAGCTATGGCTAGAATATATGCCCTCCTGTCTCTCTCCTGACAATTCATTATAGCAAGTGCCAAACTGAACACTGCCAAACCTTGTATACCATTTTATACATGCACTTGGATCTGCAAATTCACGGACATATACTACTATAAATGTCAGAGCAAGTTTCGTGATCATCAGGCGCAAAAAGCGTCAATTTTGACGATTTTTCGTCCTATTTCTTGACCTGGAAGACCGTAGATGCTGATAGATGTATTCAACTGTTGTCTGCATGTAGAGTGAACACATTAACCCCAAAAGTGTTTAGGTCGGAGTGAAACTGATCTGGGTACAGCAGTCTAAAGAAGGTCATTTGCACAAAAAATACGGAATTTCCCTATTTTTTCCGATTTTTGACTTCAAATTGACCTGCAACCGGAAGTAGTCGTTTCCTAGGCGTATTTCGATTATAAGTACGGCCCGCGGCTTTACACTATTTTTGGAAGTTTTAGGCCTCTGAACTTCGTGTGTCAGACATGGAAGAGAAGCCCACCCCTCCAACAAACCCAGTCTTATCCGATTTCAATTTTTGAAGTTCGTATTTGAGCTCAAAAAGAACATTAAACCTGAGAAACATGACAATAAATACCATAATGTTTATGTAACATGCGTACAGTACACTTCAAAATTAATGTCATAAAGTTTACCTCTGAAAGTATGGAGAGCCATTGGAGCCATATAACGGTATTTTGGGTATATGAAAGATATTGAAGATGACGACAAAATGTTTATTTTCAAACAACCACTACAAGGATGTGGAAGATATGTGAAATGTTTGAAACCTTAATGCATGACACTCAAAACCCTACCAAAAGATACGGAAATTAGAAAAACATGTGATATATATGTTAGATATACTGACCTCCAAGACATTGTTTTTAAATTTAACGGACCTTCTCTACAAAATATTGACGAACAAGGTCCGCATATTTAGTTGTACCCTCTTATGTAAAGAAAGAAGGTTGGTTTAATAATGAGTCAGCGATAAGATATGGTCCAAGCAACTTATTAAATCATTCAACAGGGAAAAAAATTCTTAATGAATTTTATATAACGTTTGATAGGTTTTTAAGCACATTCATGTACATAGTAGAAATGGTCGGAACTGATAGAACATACTTGTATCTCAAATGTGTTTTATTCCTTATATAGAAATAAAATATAATTTCCTGAATATGATTTTATACATGTTTGTAAGATTACAAAATAACCACGCTGGGAATAATTGAAACGACAAAGTATCCATTTGTACAATGTTATTAGCGAAAAGAAGGTATTTTCATGTTTAATAAGAATTAAGTCGTGTCCTTTGAACTCTTACACTCTATACTTTCTTATCAAGACCTTATACAGAATTTTGAACATTAACAAATATTCAACATGGCGACTGTCTTGACATTGATACAATTTGCGGTATATGTTATATGTTCCAATGCCTTATTGGAACAAGGAATTCCAACCACACCAAAGCTCCCGGATACCGAAGCAGCATATATACATCAGATTCTGGACCAAGAATCAAGTCTAAGAATGGAACTGGAAAAACAAATGACAAGTCTACAATCCACAGTCTATACAATGCAGCAAGAACTTCTTAAAATAAAAGCAGAAAACCTGGCATTGAAGAATACTTCTCAACCAGGTTAGATTTAATGTGAAAAAAAAAGATATTAAAAGAAATGTTTAAAAGCAGGGACCCTCTGTCAGCTGCCATTGACTGCTTAGGGTTTTGTATTCCATGTGATTAAAAAAAAAAGATATTATTTAGAAAAAAAAAGATGAATTTTTAGTATACAATGTGCATCCAGTTGACAAGTTTACGGGTTGATAATAGAAAACAGACATATAACCCCGCCACATTCTGTATGTGCCTGTCCCAAGTCAGGAGCCTGTAATTCCGTGGTTGCCGTTTGTTGCTATGTTACATATTCGTATTTTTGTTTATTATATGTCTTCAGTTTATTTTCTACTCGTATGTGAAAGTAAAGATAATTAATCATCTAGTTCATTTATTAATATTCTTGTAATTGTTATAAAATACATCAAATAACACCATTACAAAATTAATCCCGATTTATATTCAATTTTTAAAAATTTACATGTAACGTCACTATTTGTGGCGTTGATACTGACATTCATGTGACGCACAGTTCGTAATTCTATTATGCTGTTTTTGTGTACTGTCGTAAATTAATTTAAGGTGTTCGTTGTTATTCTGTGGTTAACATTTCTAAATGTACTATTATATTATTTATTTATGTATTTCTCTGTCCTGAGTGTTCTAGCATTTATTTGTACTGTATTCCTGTCATGTAATGTTGTCATTTTAGCGGTATTTTTGACATTGCCATTAAGCGGGAGGTTTGGCTAGCCATAAAACCAGGTTCAACCCACCTTTTTTTCTTAAAATGTCCTGTACCAAGTCAGGAATATGGCATTTGTTATCAAATAGTTCGTTTCTATTTATGTTGCATTGGTGTTTGTTTTTGATGCACCATAGTGTTTCTGTTGTTCCGTTGTTTTCCTCTTATAGTTGATGTGTTTCCCTAGGTTTAAGTTTGTAACCCGGATTTGTTTTTTCTCAATCGATTTATGACTTTTGAATAGCGTTATACTACTGTTGCCTTTATTTACGTTTTGTTACGAAAATTTACGAGTTAGTTATATAAATATATTATTTATATCTTTCCAAAATCGTAAACAATACGTAAGAATATGTAAAGTATACGTATCTTTTCGTAAAGTACTCGTACCAATCCGTAAGGCCGTCGTGAATATTTTCGTTACAAATGTTCTTTCAAATAAACTTTAATTGAAAAAGCTTGGCTATTTCTTACCAGAACACCTGCTTTAAGTAAACATTTATTATGTAACACTTTGATACTGTTACACATGTAGCAATATTTACAATATTTAACTTAAGTAATCTTATCATCTTTATTGGATTTGTAATTGTAACTTTATTGTCATATACGTATATACACTTTGACTCTTGAGGGCATCTCTTATGGAAATAAAGGATATTCTATTATATTGTATTCTCAATCGACCAGGATTGTCAATTTTGCTGTCGAAGGTCGGTGGTTCTTTTGGGGCACTCCGGCTTCCTCCACCAATAACACTGACCGCCACAAAATAGACAATAGTGCTGACAGTGGCGTTTGGCACCAAGCATTCACTATTAACAGATGCTTGCGATTGACTACGAGTTGGCGTTCCTGAAGGATTCGCAAGGAAAATCCGTGTATACATTTACTGACGGGACATAAGTATTGGCGTAAGCACTTTTTCACTAACTCTGAAAGTTGAAGTAGAAATGTCAGGCCCAAACTTTGGACCTATCGTGTAGGAAACCCATGTGGAATCTAATACGGTGTTTAGGCCAGGCAAACGGTAGGTCCCGAATTTCGTTTGCTTTTATAGTGTGGACATAAGTATTACCGTAGGGATTTATTAACACACTCTGAAAGTTGGGAAGTAATTGGAGGTAGGAAAATTAGACCCTAAGTGCGAATATATTTTGTAGGACGTCCGTAAGATACCCCACCGGTATCAAGATGATTTTAAAACGTCGAAAATTCCCTACGGCAATATTTCTATTCACACTAGGTGCAAATGAATGACAGCGGCCTAATGATTCTTGGACCAAATCACCTAAATGGACTTACGGAAGGTATGATTAGTTTTCAAAGGTACAAGGCTTATAATTTGATACATAAAGGCAACAGGAGTATACCGGTGTCAAAAGTCATAAATCGATTGAGAAAAACAAATCCCGGTTACAAACCAAAACCGAGGGAAACACATCAACTATAAGAGGAAAACAAAGGAACAACAGGAATACCAAAGTGCAACAAAAACAAACGCCAACATACATAGAAACGAACAATTTGATAACAAATGCCATATTCCTGACTCGGTACAGTTCATTTTAAGAAAAAATGGTGGGTTGAACCTGGTTTAATGTACATACGCCAGACGCGCGTTTCGTCTACATAAGACTTGTCAGTGAGTGACGCTGAGATCAAAATAGTGAAAGCCAAACAAGTATAAAGTATAAACAATAGATCCGATATCAGGCGGCCATACTTTTACCAGCAAAATCACGATTAACATGTAGATCGAGAGGTAAGGTGCCATTATTATGCTGATATGCAGCACTACGAACTCATTCATTAAAAAAAAGTCTTGGATTTTGAAAAAAATTGTACTTATGATGTTCTTAACGTGACGAAATCTGCTTCACTGACCGGAAAGTAACTCTTGGCTAGCGAAGATGTATGAACAATGTACCAACGAAATCCACAAGCATACGAACCCATCAAATAATAAACAATCCACAGTATTATCCAACACATGTCTTTAAAGAGATGGTAGGGTTGTGTACTATTGTAGTTGCGTCTTGGTTTGATCTGTGAAACCAGATTTGCTGTTATTTTCATATAAACAATATTGCATTTTTATGACGAAGGTCACGTTTTCAGACCATCTAAGCTCATAATATTACCTGAAAGCTGAACAAACTTTGAATTGTACGTGCTGGGTGAATGATTTACTAGGCGATACATATACGAGCGCTTTTTGAATTTTATGCACTCAAAATCTGGCTAACGTTTACAAAAGTTTGAATTAAGTTTTTACCTACTACAATTCTGACGTTAGAATAGATTTGCATGGTAATTTCCCAAATGCAAAATGTAAACATGCCCGTGAGAAATGGACTAACCGACACAGTGATTCTAAATGCATTGGTTGCTACTATTACCAATTAAAAACACGTGAAATTTGGCTGAAAAGTGTCATATTGTATCTCGGACTCTCAAATTTATCTTTTGTGGTCATCTAATGTTATACATGTAACGAATTTCGCATAATCTTCAATTTGCATGCTCAAATTAAAAACTAAATTGCGCCTGCCCGGGATGGGAAAAGACGTGTTTATATATCAGGTCGAGTCTCCAGTAAAATTATGTGAATAAGCGTTTTGTTTTGAATTATCCAATGACAGGAAAGAAGTAATAAGTGATGCACAAACAAAAAAATAAAATTTGAGACTTTCATACGACATGTTATAATGTGTTAAAACATAATGCACACCTGACACTCAGTCGAGTGGACCGAATGCCAACGTGACCATTGTTCTGAAAGAACTGTTATTAATGCCTGCAAATTACTCAATCATCTATGTATTTAATTATGTTCAACGGACTCTTAACCTTTGATGCAGAAATCTAATACCACAAACAGTGAATTTAAAAAACGAAGACGTCGCCCATCTTCTCAACCATCCCCCCCCCCCCCAAAAAAAAAAACAAAATTTACAAACAGATAAAAAACAAAAAACGTTTCATACAGAATCTGCGGCTATATTCCATACATTATCACACTCTTCTTCTGATGAAAATTTATTTGATACAAGCATGAGTAATCCCACAATTTCTTATTGGTGACTTACATAATCTTATTGATGAAAAACAAAAACCTGTTCTACGCGAGTTAAAAGAGTTTAAAATCAAATATGCCGACCTTGAACAAAAAATGGAAAGTTCTGAAGTCAGTAACAATTAAAAGGCAGAAATAAAATTTCTGAAAAACAAATGCGATGACATAGAGCAGCATAGCAGGAAACAAATGGTCCGTGTAACAGGAGTCCCTTTGTCTTATGGAGTAAACACTGACTATAAAATACTAAAAATCGCAAGCCAAATGAATATCCAAATGTCGCTGAGTGACATAGTAATAAGTCACCGCACTGGAAAGCAACAATATGATCATCCGCGCCCAATCATCATACGTTTAGCCAGTCACGGGGTTAAGGAATCTTTACTTCGCATGAGCAAATACAACAAAAATAAACCGTAACTTGCTAATATTTCCATCAATCAAGAATTAACAAGGCTGAGAAGTAAACTGGCATACTATGCAAGATTTCTTGTACGAAACAAGAAGCTTAAATCAACATTGGTGGTCGACGGCAAAATATACATTATAGACACCAAAGATGACAAACGCATAATTCGAAATAATGATGATTTCAGTGAAATGTTAAATGAGCTTGGAATTGAACCCCAACTGAATGGTCCGAACAGCCAGATGAAGCCACAGGTGACACTAGAGAACGCATAGCAACAAACGATGATGGTGCCTTGTCTGTCATTAACGGGGATGTTGGAAGCGATGGACGCTAATAAAATTAACCATGTTCAGCTTGACTTTGTTTCATTTTCTTTGTTTTTTGTTTTTTTTGCTAATTATGTTTTTGCTACATTATAATTTTGTATTAATCATTGTATATTTACCTTATTGAATTTAGAATTTATGTGTATATACAATGTGTGTGGATGTGTGGGTGAGCAGTCCTGTGTAAAATGGCGAATGGGGATACATACAAACAATTTCAAAATCAAATCAATTTTTTCCCATTTTATACTAAGTGGTGCCGTGATTCTTTGAGAACGAGTTGTGTGTGCATGTAGAGGTGAATGGGTGTTTTTTTTTATTTGTTTTTTTTTCTTCTTTTTTTGGGGTGTATATTTGTTTGAGATGGTCTTTTCTAAATGATAATTACTTAATAAATTCAGTCATAATAATGAACAAAGGGTTACTCTTCCATTTGATACTTCCAATTGAAATTAAAATGTGCACTAATATTTCTTTATCGTGCATTATGATTTGTGTGCAATTTCTTTTCCTGTCCTGGGTAAAACTCCCAAAGAAAATGCTAAAACTTGTATATTATATAATTACATTTTTGTTACTTACTATTTATTTAATTGTTTCCTTTTTGTTGTCCCGGTGTCGAAGGTGCATTCTTTATAATATTAACATAAACAGAATCATATAAGAATTTTATAACAAGATCAAGTATTTAGTTTTTCATCTTTATTACAAAATTAATATACAAATGATAATCCCGATCTATACAATATCGAAAATTAATTAATTCTTACAACTATAATACTAGTAGTATAATGATTTCAACTGAATGATTATTTGTCAAATGAATCGACATTTATATACAAAACACTATTGCAGCAACCGTATGTATATCCATTTTGATTGATATGACAACAAATGATTGAAGGCTGTTCATAAAAAGAGATCAACTAGAGAAAAGAAATAATTATATTCCTCGCCCATATTTACCTAATCAACAAACAAAATGTATGCATGCATCAATTTGAAAATAGTAAATGGTTTCAACTGTTAATAGAATCATGGTGATACTTTTACGACGAAAAGACGAAAAAATCACAATGCAAATCATTAAGTCTTTTCAATCGTAGACATTCCCAAAATAGTAAAATATTTACACCATTAATGCAGCATCTGATGGATAAAAAATACATGTATGCTAAATGAACACAAACAAGGGATTTAAGAAAATAGAGAGTGCAGCAATTGCGTGTTTCTCATCGTTATATATATCTAAAATTACTTAGCGAAAAGTGTGTTATATTAGGTAGAATGAAATTGTAGGAGGCTTATTCCATTGGAACTGTCGGTAATTCTATTATGTTTGCACTACTGAGACTGTATATTTCCCTTCTTAATTCTAAATCGTTTTGATTTTTTCGTTTTCTTATACTAGTATACAAAATTGCACTATTGAGTTCATAGACATTTCAGCTTTTCATACAATTTACTTGGATTTTTCAGATCAAATATGTGTGTGTCTCTATTTGTTTTATAAAACGACCACACTATTACTCCATTGAATATATTTTAATGATTGAGTAAACAATTTTTTCTACTGCATATCTTCATAAGTACAATAAATATAAATATTACCTGAT
Organism: Mytilus californianus; assembly: GCF_021869535.1. Lineage (NCBI taxonomy): Eukaryota > Metazoa > Mollusca > Bivalvia > Mytilida > Mytilidae > Mytilus > Mytilus californianus. Next base: position 30,507,044 of record NW_026262593.1, on the reverse strand, counting down.
TGTTAAAAAATGTTTTATATACACTGTAGCACTTATATAAAAAATTCAAAACTATCTATTTTGAAAGACAAAACAATTGAAATGTAGTTCTTCATGCCATACTAATAGTAACTATAGAAAGAGTAGACTAAGTCCCACTGCAAGACCAATTGATAAAATCCAGGAGCTCGGACTACTTGCTCCACCGTATGAACTTCTTAAAGCTTGAAGAAAAGCCTGACGTCTACAAACATTATTGTGTAGTATGTCATCGATTTCTGTGATGTTATGACATATCCCTGGCAACATGGCGCACTGAAATTCATTCTTCAGCCCTACGGTAACTTCATGGCAACTCTCCTTCCATGCAGTAGTGTCGCACTCCATATGCTGAACACGAATTCTATAAAAAAAAATTAAAAATAAATCAATAGAGAAAAATGTAGATTACATGATGGTTTTTTTCTAAATGTCAGCCATTAGTCATAGCAGATAGTGGTTTTCCGCTTTCAATATGGCAAATGACGAGCTCTGAAAGTTAACGTTAGTGCAGACTGGTTGACCTACCATCTATAAGAGCAAAAGCTCGTGCAAGCTATAGTAACAAAATTGTTGCTCCATTTTCTTCTATAGATAGATCAGCTTTTGAAAAGGTTAGTTTATCATTCTGTAAATACACATTTGGTGTTAGAAAATGCACAGCAAATTTGGTAATTCGTTTTGAAGTTACCAATAGCTAACTTTATTATTAAAGTCCAGTCTATATTATATTTGGCTAGGCTACATACTAAAGATATTAATCCTCTATTAAAGGAATCGTTTGAAATCTGTAAGATGTTAGATGCACAAAATGTATATTCCTGGTATACACATGCCAAATGTATTATCCCTAAAGAGATAGATGACCCCAAAAATTTGCCTTCATGCAAAACTATAAAGGAAGTCAAATCTCTAAAACATGTTATCAAAGTAGGAATTTCTATAATAAATATAAAAACCTCTATAAAACAAATATTGAAAACCTATGTGAACAAAATAAACTTTTTCTCTACAAAGATCTCAAAACAGATACTGTGACAGAATTTTACTTGTCACATTCAAACTTTGAATTTCGTAAACTTATTACTAAATTTAGAATATGTGATCATAATCTGGAACTTGAATTGGGTAGATATAAAAAAAAATACCACGAAATCTTAGATCATGTGATGTTTGCTCTATTAAAGATATAGATGATGAATTTCATTTCTTTTTTCATTGCAAAATAAATAAAAATCTAAGAAACAATTACTTCTCTGAAATTGTTTCTCAAAATATTGACTTTATGAGTTGCACCAACACAAAAAACTACAAATATACTAAACCCAACAAATTTTCAACTAGGTTCCTTTTTAAAGCAGTCAGTGGAACTAAGGTAGCAATACACAGTTAGGAGTTTGGTTTCGCATTTTGGCCCCGGTGGATTTTTCAAATATGAAAGTTATTGTGTAATAAAATTTATTTTTAGACAGCTGAGTACTAATTTAGCCTTCAAAGGTGGTTTATAAGAACATCAAGATTATTTTTTACATGTTTTATGGGCTATTTTCTGTTTGACTCTCCGTATTTTCATAGCTAGACCGGTCATCGGTCCAGAAATTAATGTAATGTTTACAAACACTTTTTTTCTACACGAAGTTTTTGACGCAATTTTACAAAAAAATGAGATGAAAGACATATAATTTTCATTGGATTTATTGAAAGATATATGTAAACAGTTTCAGAAAAGGTATTACTTGAAGTGATTGAAATTCGACTTTTGGTCAAATTTTGGGGAAATATGTGACATCTTTTCCCCCTTTTTTGTTATATTTTATAACAAAAAAATGCAGATTGTTGCCATGGATACACCAAAAAGAAATTATATTTTACCATTTTATATACTGGATTTGAAATCTATGGAAGATTCTGATTACATACATATGCACATATATGACACAAACAGTAAGCTTAATATTGCAAGAAGGCAATGAAAAGGGGATGGTAAAATTTATGAGGGAAAATTTTAATATTTTTTCCTAACTGTTTATTGCTACCTTATGGCATACTTACCAAGCTCAGAATTGTATAATTTAAGACTTTTCATACCACAAATCTATTGATATTTAGATTCTAAATCAACTTCTGAAGGGATTAAGTGTTTAAGAATGACAATACATGTCAATTTTATTGTTTACAGTCCTTAGCAACCAAAATTAGACATTTTGGGACAAGGCTTATAATTGTACTCTATTTGCTTAACCCTTGCTTCTGGAGGATTGCGCAGTATGTAGTAGCCTAAGTATTGAATGTTTTGTATTTTTTCTTGCGAATATATCAAATTATTATTTTTATCAAGATTTCATGTTACATTTTGACATATATTAAATGTATAGTTGATTCAGCTGTAAGAAATTGATTCCCCATTACCAAGTACTTTAATCAAGTCTTTGGTATACATTAAACATAAAGATTAACATTTTCATGCTTGAAATTGTTAAATTTTGTACAATTTTGCATCATCAGAGGTCTTATAAAGATTTTCAACATTAAAAAACTGACAAAAGAGGTATAGTTTTTAAGATTTTGCCAAAAATTGAGGTAGAAACAAGATTTTACTCTTTGACTTGGCACCTTTCTTTAAATCAGTTTTTGTCGCGTTTCAGTGTCAACTGCTAACCTTCATAAAATATTCATTACTGAACCAATTTTCAAAAATAAAAGGCCATTTTACTCCTTTTAGCTAGCAGAACACAGAAAATTAGTTAAAAGGGAGAATTGGAAAAAAATATTTACTATTAAGGTAGCAATACACAGTTAGGAGTTTGGTTTCGCATTTTGGCCCCGGTGGATTTTTCAAATATGAAAGTTATTGTGTAATAAAATTTATTTTTAGACAGCTGAGTACTAATTTAGCCTTCAAAGGTGGTTTATAAGAACATCAAGATTATTTTTTACATGTTTTATGGGCTATTTTCTGTTTGACTCTCCGTATTTTCATAGCTAGACCGGTCATCGGTCCAGAAATTAATGTAATGTTTACAAACACTTTTTTTCTACACGAAGTTTTTGACGCAATTTTACAAAAAAATGAGATGAAAGACATATAATTTTCATTGGATTTATTGAAAGATATATGTAAACAGTTTCAGAAAAGGTATTACTTGAAGTGATTGAAATTCGACTTTTGGTCAAATTTTGGGGAAATATGTGACATCTTTTCCCCCTTTTTTGTTATATTTTATAACAAAAAAATGCAGATTGTTGCCATGGATACACCAAAAAGAAATTATATTTTACCATTTTATATACTGGATTTGAAATCTATGGAAGATTCTGATTACATACATATGCACATATATGACACAAACAGTAAGCTTAATATTGCAAGAAGGCAATGAAAAGGGGATGGTAAAATTTATGAGGGAAAATTTTAATATTTTTTCCTAACTGTTTATTGCTACCTTATGGCATACTTACCAAGCTCAGAATTGTATAATTTAAGACTTTTCATACCACAAATCTATTGATATTTAGATTCTAAATCAACTTCTGAAGGGATTAAGTGTTTAAGAATGACAATACATGTCAATTTTATTGTTTACAGTCCTTAGCAACCAAAATTAGACATTTTGGGACAAGGCTTATAATTGTACTCTATTTGCTTAACCCTTGCTTCTGGAGGATTGCGCAGTATGTAGTAGCCTAAGTATTGAATGTTTTGTATTTTTTCTTGCGAATATATCAAATTATTATTTTTATCAAGATTTCATGTTACATTTTGACATATATTAAATGTATAGTTGATTCAGCTGTAAGAAATTGATTCCCCATTACCAAGTACTTTAATCAAGTCTTTGGTATACATTAAACATAAAGATTAACATTTTCATGCTTGAAATTGTTAAATTTTGTACAATTTTGCATCATCAGAGGTCTTATAAAGATTTTCAACATTAAAAAACTGACAAAAGAGGTATAGTTTTTAAGATTTTGCCAAAAATTGAGGTAGAAACAAGATTTTACTCTTTGACTTGGCACCTTTCTTTAAATCAGTTTTTGTCGCGTTTCAGTGTCAACTGCTAACCTTCATAAAATATTCATTACTGAACCAATTTTCAAAAATAAAAGGCCATTTTACTCCTTTTAGCTAGCAGAACACAGAAAATTAGTTAAAAGGGAGAATTGGAAAAAAATATTTACTATTAAGGTAGCAATACACAGTTAGGAGTTTGGTTTCGCATTTTGGCCCCGGTGGATTTTTCAAATATGAAAGTTATTGTGTAATAAAATTTATTTTTAGACAGCTGAGTACTAATTTAGCCTTCAAAGGTGGTTTATAAGAACATCAAGATTATTTTTTACATGTTTTATGGGCTATTTTCTGTTTGACCCTCCGTATTTTCATAGCTAGACCGGTCATCGGTCCAGAAATTAATGTAATGTTTACAAACACTTTTTTTCTACACGAAGTTTTTGACGCAATTTTACAAAAAAATGAGATGAAAGACATATAATTTTCATTGGATTTATTGAAAGATATATGTAAACAGTTTCAGAAAAGGTATTACTTGAAGTGATTGAAATTCGACTTTTGGTCAAATTTTGGGGAAATATGTGACATCTTTTCCCCCTTTTTTGTTATATTTTATAACAAAAAAATGCAGATTGTTGCCATGGATACACCAAAAAGAAATTATATTTTACCATTTTATATACTGGATTTGAAATCTATGGAAGATTCTGATTACATACATATGCACATATATGACACAAACAGTAAGCTTAATATTGCAAGAAGGCAATGAAAAGGGGATGGTAAAATTTATGAGGGAAAATTTTAATATTTTTTCCTAACTGTTTATTGCTACCTTATGGCATACTTACCAAGCTCAGAATTGTATAATTTAAGACTTTTCATACCACAAATCTATTGATATTTAGATTCTAAATCAACTTCTGAAGGGATTAAGTGTTTAAGAATGACAATACATGTCAATTTTATTGATTACAGTCCTTAGCAACCAAAATTAGACATTTTGGGACAAGGCTTATAATTGTACTCTATTTGCTTAACCCTTGCTTCTGGAGGATTGCGCAGTATGTAGTAGCCTAAGTATTGAATGTTTTGTATTTTTTCTTGCGAATATATCAAATTATTATTTTTATCAAGATTTCATGTTACATTTTGACATATATTAAATGTATAGTTGATTCAGCTGTAAGAAATTGATTCCCCATTACCAAGTACTTTAATCAAGTCTTTGGTATACATTAAACATAAAGATTAACATTTTCATGCTTGAAATTGTTAAATTTTGTACAATTTTGCATCATCAGAGGTCTTATAAAGATTTTCAACATTAAAAAACTGACAAAAGAGGTATAGTTTTTAAGATTTTGCCAAAAATTGAGGTAGAAACAAGATTTTACTCTTTGACTTGGCACCTTTCTTTAAATCAGTTTTTGTCGCGTTTCAGTGTCAACTGCTAACCTTCATAAAATATTCATTACTGAACCAATTTTCAAAAATAAAGGCCATTTTACTCCTTTTAGCTAGCAGAACACAGAAAATTAGTTAAAAGGGATAATTGGAAAAAAATATTTACTATTAAGGTAGCAATACACAGTTAGGAGTTTGGTTTCGCATTTTGGCCCCGGTGGATTTTTCAAATATGAAAGTTATTGTGTAATAAAATTTATTTTTAGACAGCTGAGTACTAATTTAGCCTTCAAAGGTGGTTTATAAGAACATCAAGATTATTTTTTACATGTTTTATGGGCTATTTTCTGTTTGACTCTCCGTATTTTCATAGCTAGACCGGTCATCGGTCCAGAAATTAATGTAATGTTTACAAACACTTTTTTTCTACACGAAGTTTTTGACGCAATTTTACAAAAAAATGAGATGAAAGACATATAATTTTCATTGGATTTATTGAAAGATATATGTAAACAGTTTCAGAAAAGGTATTACTTGAAGTGATTGAAATTCGACTTTTGGTCAAATTTTGGGGAAATATGTGACATCTTTTCCCCCTTTTTTGTTATATTTTATAACAAAAAAATGCAGATTGTTGCCATGGATACACCAAAAAGAAATTATATTTTACCATTTTATATACTGGATTTGAAATCTATGGAAGATTCTGATTACATACATATGCACATATATGACACAAACAGTAAGCTTAATATTGCAAGAAGGCAATGAAAAGGGGATGGTAAAATTTATGAGGGAAAATTTTAATATTTTTTCCTAACTGTTTATTGCTACCTTATGGCATACTTACCAAGCTCAGAATTGTATAATTTAAGACTTTTCATACCACAAATCTATTGATATTTAGATTCTAAATCAACTTCTGAAGGGATTAAGTGTTTAAGAATGACAATACATGTCAATTTTATTGTTTACAGTCCTTAGCAACCAAAATTAGACATTTTGGGACAAGGCTTATAATTGTACTCTATTTGCTTAACCCTTGCTTCTGGAGGATTGCGCAGTATGTAGTAGCCTAAGTATTGAATGTTTTGTATTTTTTCTTGCGAATATATCAAATTATTATTTTTATCAAGATTTCATGTTACATTTTGACATATATTAAATGTATAGTTGATTCAGCTGTAAGAAATTGATTCCCCATTACCAAGTACTTTAATCAAGTCTTTGGTATACATTAAACATAAAGATTAACATTTTCATGCTTGAAATTGTTAAATTTTGTACAATTTTGCATCATCAGAGGTCTTATAAAGATTTTCAACATTAAAAAACTGACAAAAGAGGTATAGTTTTTAAGATTTTGCCAAAAATTGAGGTAGAAACAAGATTTTACTCTTTGACTTGGCACCTTTCTTTAAATCAGTTTTTGTCGCGTTTCAGTGTCAACTGCTAACCTTCATAAAATATTCATTACTGAACCAATTTTCAAAAATAAAAGGCCATTTTACTCCTTTTAGCTAGCAGAACACAGAAAATTAGTTAAAAGGGAGAATTGGAAAAAAATATTTACTATTAAGGTAGCAATACACAGTTAGGAGTTTGGTTTCGCATTTTGGCCCCGGTGGATTTTTCAAATATGAAAGTTATTGTGTAATAAAATTTATTTTTAGACAGCTGAGTACTAATTTAGCCTTCAAAGGTGGTTTATAAGAACATCAAGATTATTTTTTACATGTTTTATGGGCTATTTTCTGTTTGACTCTCCGTATTTTCATAGCTAGACCGGTCATCGGTCCAGAAATTAATGTAATGTTTACAAACACTTTTTTTCTACACGAAGTTTTTGACGCAATTTTACAAAAAAATGAGATGAAAGACATATAATTTTCATTGGATTTATTGAAAGATATATGTAAACAGTTTCAGAAAAGGTATTACTTGAAGTGATTGAAATTCGACTTTTGGTCAAATTTTGGGGAAATATGTGACATCTTTTCCCCCTTTTTTGTTATATTTTATAACAAAAAAATGCAGATTGTTGCCATGGATACACCAAAAAGAAATTATATTTTACCATTTTATATACTGGATTTGAAATCTATGGAAGATTCTGATTACATACATATGCACATATATGACACAAACAGTAAGCTTAATATTGCAAGAAGGCAATGAAAAGGGGATGGTAAAATTTATGAGGGAAAATTTTAATATTTTTTCCTAACTGTTTATTGCTACCTTATGGCATACTTACCAAGCTCAGAATTGTATAATTTAAGACTTTTCATACCACAAATCTATTGATATTTAGATTCTAAATCAACTTCTGAAGGGATTAAGTGTTTAAGAATGACAATACATGTCAATTTTATTGTTTACAGTCCTTAGCAACCAAAATTAGACATTTTGGGACAAGGCTTATAATTGTACTCTATTTGCTTAACCCTTGCTTCTGGAGGATTGCGCAGTATGTAGTAGCCTAAGTATTGAATGTTTTGTATTTTTTCTTGCGAATATATCAAATTATTATTTTTATCAAGATTTCATGTTACATTTTGACATATATTAAATGTATAGTTGATTCAGCTGTAAGAAATTGATTCCCCATTACCAAGTACTTTAATCAAGTCTTTGGTATACATTAAACATAAAGATTAACATTTTCATGCTTGAAATTGTTAAATTTTGTACAATTTTGCATCATCAGAGGTCTTATAAAGATTTTCAACATTAAAAAACTGACAAAAGAGGTATAGTTTTTAAGATTTTGCCAAAAATTGAGGTAGAAACAAGATTTTACTCTTTGACTTGGCACCTTTCTTTAAATCAGTTTTTGTCGCGTTTCAGTGTCAACTGCTAACCTTCATAAAATATTCATTACTGAACCAATTTTCAAAAATAAAGGCCATTTTACTCCTTTTAGCTAGCAGAACACAGAAAATTAGTTAAAAGGGATAATTGGAAAAAAATATTTACTATTAAGGTAGCAATACACAGTTAGGAGTTTGGTTTCGCATTTTGGCCCCGGTGGATTTTTCAAATATGAAAGTTATTGTGTAATAAAATTTATTTTTAGACAGCTGAGTACTAATTTAGCCTTCAAAGGTGGTTTATAAGAACATCAAGATTATTTTTTACATGTTTTATGGGCTATTTTCTGTTTGACTCTCCGTATTTTCATAGCTAGACCGGTCATCGGTCCAGAAATTAATGTAATGTTTACAAACACTTTTTTTCTACACGAAGTTTTTGACGCAATTTTACAAAAAAATGAGATGAAAGACATATAATTTTCATTGGATTTATTGAAAGATATATGTAAACAGTTTCAGAAAAGGTATTACTTGAAGTGATTGAAATTCGACTTTTGGTCAAATTTTGGGGAAATATGTGACATCTTTTCCCCCTTTTTTGTTATATTTTATAACAAAAAAATGCAGATTGTTGCCATGGATACACCAAAAAGAAATTATATTTTACCATTTTATATACTGGATTTGAAATCTATGGAAGATTCTGATTACATACATATGCACATATATGACACAAACAGTAAGCTTAATATTGCAAGAAGGCAATGAAAAGGGGATGGTAAAATTTATGAGGGAAAATTTTAATATTTTTTCCTAACTGTTTATTGCTACCTTATGGCATACTTACCAAGCTCAGAATTGTATAATTTAAGACTTTTCATACCACAAATCTATTGATATTTAGATTCTAAATCAACTTCTGAAGGGATTAAGTGTTTAAGAATGACAATACATGTCAATTTTATTGTTTACAGTCCTTAGCAACCAAAATTAGACATTTTGGGACAAGGCTTATAATTGTACTCTATTTGCTTAACCCTTGCTTCTGGAGGATTGCGCAGTATGTAGTAGCCTAAGTATTGAATGTTTTGTATTTTTTCTTGCGAATATATCAAATTATTATTTTTATCAAGATTTCATGTTACATTTTGACATATATTAAATGTATAGTTGATTCAGCTGTAAGAAATTGATTCCCCATTACCAAGTACTTTAATCAAGTCTTTGGTATACATTAAACATAAAGATTAACATTTTCATGCTTGAAATTGTTAAATTTTGTACAATTTTGCATCATCAGAGGTCTTATAAAGATTTTCAACATTAAAAAACTGACAAAAGAGGTATAGTTTTTAAGATTTTGCCAAAAATTGAGGTAGAAACAAGATTTTACTCTTTGACTTGGCACCTTTCTTTAAATCAGTTTTTGTCGCGTTTCAGTGTCAACTGCTAACCTTCATAAAATATTCATTACTGAACCAATTTTCAAAAATAAAAGGCCATTTTACTCCTTTTAGCTAGCAGAACACAGAAAATTAGTTAAAAGGGAGAATTGGAAAAAAATATTTACTATTAAGGTAGCAATACACAGTTAGGAGTTTGGTTTCGCATTTTGGCCCCGGTGGATTTTTCAAATATGAAAGTTATTGTGTAATAAAATTTATTTTTAGACAGCTGAGTACTAATTTAGCCTTCAAAGGTGGTTTATAAGAACATCAAGATTATTTTTTACATGTTTTATGGGCTATTTTCTGTTTGACTCTCCGTATTTTCATAGCTAGACCGGTCATCGGTCCAGAAATTAATGTAATGTTTACAAACACTTTTTTTCTACACGAAGTTTTTGACGCAATTTTACAAAAAAATGAGATGAAAGACATATAATTTTCATTGGATTTATTGAAAGATATATGTAAACAGTTTCAGAAAAGGTATTACTTGAAGTGATTGAAATTCGACTTTTGGTCAAATTTTGGGGAAATATGTGACATCTTTTCCCCCTTTTTTGTTATATTTTATAACAAAAAAATGCAGATTGTTGCCATGGATACACCAAAAAGAAATTATATTTTACCATTTTATATACTGGATTTGAAATCTATGGAAGATTCTGATTACATACATATGCACATATATGACACAAACAGTAAGCTTAATATTGCAAGAAGGCAATGAAAAGGGGATGGTAAAATTTATGAGGGAAAATTTTAATATTTTTTCCTAACTGTTTATTGCTACCTTATGGCATACTTACCAAGCTCAGAATTGTATAATTTAAGACTTTTCATACCACAAATCTATTGATATTTAGATTCTAAATCAACTTCTGAAGGGATTAAGTGTTTAAGAATGACAATACATGTCAATTTTATTGTTTACAGTCCTTAGCAACCAAAATTAGACATTTTGGGACAAGGCTTATAATTGTACTCTATTTGCTTAACCCTTGCTTCTGGAGGATTGCGCAGTATGTAGTAGCCTAAGTATTGAATGTTTTGTATTTTTTCTTGCGAATATATCAAATTATTATTTTTATCAAGATTTCATGTTACATTTTGACATATATTAAATGTATAGTTGATTCAGCTGTAAGAAATTGATTCCCCATTACCAAGTACTTTAATCAAGTCTTTGGTATACATTAAACATAAAGATTAACATTTTCATGCTTGAAATTGTTAAATTTTGTACAATTTTGCATCATCAGAGGTCTTATAAAGATTTTCAACATTAAAAAACTGACAAAAGAGGTATAGTTTTTAAGATTTTGCCAAAAATTGAGGTAGAAACAAGATTTTACTCTTTGACTTGGCACCTTTCTTTAAATCAGTTTTTGTCGCGTTTCAGTGTCAACTGCTAACCTTCATAAAATATTCATTACTGAACCAATTTTCAAAAATAAAAGGCCATTTTACTCCTTTTAGCTAGCAGAACACAGAAAATTAGTTAAAAGGGAGAATTGGAAAAAAATATTTACTATTAAGGTAGCAATACACAGTTAGGAGTTTGGTTTCGCATTTTGGCCCCGGTGGATTTTTCAAATATGAAAGTTATTGTGTAATAAAATTTATTTTTAGACAGCTGAGTACTAATTTAGCCTTCAAAGGTGGTTTATAAGAACATCAAGATTATTTTTTACATGTTTTATGGGCTATTTTCTGTTTGACTCTCCGTATTTTCATAGCTAGACCGGTCATCGGTCCAGAAATTAATGTAATGTTTACAAACACTTTTTTTCTACACGAAGTTTTTGACGCAATTTTACAAAAAAATGAGATGGAAGACATATAATTTTCATTGGATTTATTGAAAGATATATGTAAACAGTTTCAGAAAAGGTATTACTTGAAGTGATTGAAATTCGACTTTTGGTCAAATTTTGGGGAAATATGTGACATCTTTTCCCCCCTTTTTGTTATATTTTATAACAAAAAAATGCAGATTGTTGCCATGGATACACCAAAAAGAAATTATATTTTACCATTTTATATACTGGATTTGAAATCTATGGAAGATTCTGATTACATACATATGCACATATATGACACAAACAGTAAGCTTAATATTGCAAGAAGGCAATGAAAAGGGGATGGTAAAATTTATGTGGGAAAATTTTAATATTTTTTCCTAACTGTTTATTGCTACCTAAGGACAGGGGACCCTTGGTTTACCGATGGTTAAAAGTTTTGTGTATAATATATTGTAATTTGTATTTTGTTTTGTCACTATATTATATACTTTACAACAATTGATACATACATTATATATATATGTATGTATTGATACATACATTATATATCACTGAAGAGACATTAATTGTCGAAATCCGGATATGGTGTACAAAAAATATTTGCACCTTTGTTTCCGGTATACCATCTTCGCCGCAAGTTTATTGTTTTCTGTTTGGTATTAAATTTAAAGTTAAGATCCATTTATTACACCTTGTGATCCGTTTATTTGGCAATCGCCAATGGCAGTCAGCAGGATTTAAGAACATTTGTTGTTCGACCTGTTAGTCAAATGCGTTTTGTTAAAATATACTTTTTCACTTTTTTGATCTTTTGGAAAATGTTGTTTGTGCTGTATTTAGACCCCTCTAACAAGAAATTTGTTTTGCATGCACACGTATAAAAATTGCGGTTTTTATCCAACGCAATCATAGGTTTGAACGTTGTTTTCAATTTAGACTTGATATATATATATATTTCTCTAATTCTTCGTCAATTTATCCCTTTCTGCACCCATTGTATAAAAAAAATTTAATCAACGTGTCGTTCGTTTGATCTCAGTTCTTCATTGGTTAAAATCCGATTATGACGTCGAATTTTCTTGCTTTCCTCTGAATTTCCTATTGTGACGGCATGAAAAAAGGCGACCATGCCTGATGACGTCACATAGAAAGAACACATCTTTTTGCAGATCATTCGAAAAGAAGGAATACATTTGCCTGCGTTTTGTTTGAAAATCATTAGAGAAACAGATTCCACCACCAAATCTCGTGTAATACGATATTTATCCACTCTCGACAGTTAAATTTTAAATATTTAAAACGCTCGGCGAGCCTCGCGTTTTAAATATGAAAATTTAACTGTCTCGAGTGGATAAATATCGTATCACACTCGATGCAGTGGTAGAATCTATATTTCTCTAATTCTTCGTCAATTTATCCCTTTCTGCACCCATTGTATAAAAAAAATTTAATCAACGTGTGGTTCGTTTGATCTCAGTTCTTCATTGGTTAAAATCCGATTATGACGTCGAATTTTCTTGCTTTCCTCTGAATTTCCTATTGTGACGGCATGAAAAAAGGCGACCATGCCTGATGACGTCACATAGAAAGAACACATCTCTTTGCAGATCATTCGAAAAGAAGGAATACATTTGCCTGCGTATTGTTTGAAAATCATTAGAGAAACAGATTCCACCACCAAATCTCGTGTAATACGATATTTATCCACTCTCGACAGTTAAATTTTAAATATTTAAAACGCTCGGCGAGCCTCGCGTTTTAAATATGAAAATTTAACTGTCTCGAGTGGATAAATATCGTATCACACTCGATGCAGTGGTAGAATCTATATATATATATAGTGTCTAAAAATAGCATATATATGTAACACTCAGAAACGTGTCCTTCCCCCCAAACGTGTCCGATTCCCCTAAACGTGTCCACATGACGTCACTGAACTGCAAAACAAGTCTTAATGTAAAAGGGCGCCAAAGCGTGTCATTTGTATAAACGCCCAAACGTATCATTTTTTAATAAACACCCAAACGTGCCCAATCCCCCAAACATGTCCATATCAACCTCCATTTTTTTTTCTTTTACTGGAACTATCATTCGTGTCCATATTATAAATACATAGGTTATTTGGTTATTGCTTTTTCATTAACGTATACTCATTTGACTATTTCATTAAAAAATTGGAATAATTTTTTTAGAATAAAATCCCAACTAGTGTTAATACCGAATAACCGTAAAATTTAGGCCTAATCCTAAATTCCCGGTATGATAATAAAACCTATCTACAGTTTTTATTGTTAACATGATGTCGTTCAAATAATGAATGAAATATTTGGCACTGGACGTTATGTCTCTTGTTTGCCTGTCCTAATTCAGGAGCCTACATGCAATTGAGTGGTTGGCGTTTGTTGCTGTTTATTATATTTTTTTGTCGTCTATTGTTTTGTGCATCTTCTAATTTTTATCTCTTGTGTACATTCAGAAAGAACGATTATTTTATGCAAAACTGTGATCTCTTAAAAGTTCGTTAGTTTCAACAGTTGGTCATCGGATTCACAGTATGAACATTTTGAAAGTAAGATTGACCCGGCAGAAATTGAAGTAAATTATTTCGAATACACGACATGTACAACATTTAGTTTAAACCGTGGTAGAATAATTCTATTGAACATATATCATACAGTTAACATGAATCACCATGATAAAACAGTTTGATGGACTGCGATTGCGGACTTTCAGGATTTCTCTCATCCTGTCAATAAATAACTCGCCAAATATTTAGAGACCCATTTTAAAAATTCTTTGATTGAAAAATACGGGTGTCAATGGGTTTGGAGGGTGTTAAATTTGAAGACATAAAATTTAAAAGTAGCCATCTGGTATCTTCCGCCATCTCGGATTGTAAAATACTAGAAAACAATCGGTCTAGATCTTTAATGAAATAATATGTATTTTAAACGAGGAATGCAATTCATTTATAAGACTTTTCATCTAACTGAAGATAATTGTAGTTATTTGTTTTATTGTATTATTCCGACTATTTAAAAAAAAATTGCAAAACCTGCAGCTTAATAATTATCTCCGTGACCTCACTTTTTATTAGGCTATAGTTTTGAAAACCACACGAGTCTTCATTTAATCAAAGTAAGAATACATTGTATCTTTTTTTTATTATTTAAATCCCTCCTCTACATTACTTGAATAGTTATGAATAGCCTTTTGTCCTGTTTGCTTCTGTCACATTTTTCATGAGACGGCCATTATTTTACGATGTTGTCTACAGTTTACAGTTATGACGTCATATTTTAGCATTACGTCAAAAACATATGACGACAGCAATGGCAAGTCTGTCCCCTGCAATAAACAGAAATCTTCCTGCATTGAAACCCCGTGTCGAGCCTCAATGTATTGTCTTTACCCATCTGTGACGTAATGTGTATTGTTACAAAACAGACGACATAGGCAACCGTTGCTAAGCCTAAATAAAGACCGTTGGCATTTGAAAGGAGTACAGAAAGCCTAAATATAGGCTTTACGCCAAGTAAGGGTTAGTAATGCTCGAAACCTAAAATTTATTAAAAAATCTGATAACAAGTTTATCAGATCTATGAAGAGCTTTTAAAATACAAGAACTGTTGAAAAAAGGAAAGTCAATTCTGCTGAAAGCCCACCGTGCAATATTCGGATTAATATAAAAAGGCATCATCGGAGTTTATTAGTACAAAATAATTCACTTAAGTAAACGATTAATTCAACTGTACTAAAATTATTTGTATGTTTGCTCTAAATATGTATGAAATACTTGCAACTGGACAATAAGCAATTTCATTCAAAAGTTAATTCAAATGTTACAGATTAAATTTGCAATTATGATAATCATTAACAACCGGCGTTGAACAAACTAATGCTAATAAATGACCACTTCATCAACTGTGTCCCCCATCATGGAATTGCCGTAAACGTTTTTGACATTATTGAGGGCATACATGTATTAGCGCTAAAAGACGTGAGACGTTCTGGCGTTTAACAGTGGACACGTTTTGGCGAATATCAATTGTCGGACACGTTTGGGGGTTATGAAATCGGACACGTTTGGGCAACGTTGAATATTACGGACACGTTTGGGGGAATAGACACGTTTGGGGGAATCGGACACGTTTGGGGGGAAGGACACGTTTGGGAGTGTTACATATATAATAGGTTTGAACCTTGTTTTCAATTTAGACTTGTTTATATTTTTTCGTTTGGGCTTGTACTATATTTGCCTTCGGGTTTATATCAGCTGAATGCCATTGGCGATTGCCAAATAAACGGATCACAAGATGTAACAAAATAGATCTTATTATTAATTTATTACCAAACAGAAAACAATAAACTTGCGGAAAAGATGGTATACCGCAAACATGAGGTGCAAAAATTTGTACACCATATCCAGATTTCGACAATTTTAATGTCTCTTCAGTGGTGTTAGGAATCGAAACGGTATTTGGAAGGCCATTTAATTTACCTCAATTTAGGACAGACTCTTGAATTTTGAAAGAGTCAAAATAGGATGAACGGATCATATAAACCCGAAGGCAAATATAATACAAGCCCAAACGAAAAAATATAAACAAGTCTAAATTGAAAACAACGTTCAAACTATGATTGCGTTGGATAAAAACCGCAATTTTTATACGTGTGCATGCAAAACAAATTTCTTGGTAGAGGGGTCTAAATACAGCACAAACAACATTTCCCAAAAGACCAAATGAGTGAAAAAGTATATTTTAACAAAACGCATTTGACTAGCAGGTCGAACAACTGATGTTCTTTAACCGTGCTGAATGCCATTGGCGATTGCCAAATAAACGGATCACAAGATGTAACAAAATAGATCTTATTATTATATATATATATATATATATATATATATGAGTATATGTTGGGTTTAATTCAGTTTGTCACAGACATGTTTTAATTTTTTTATATGACAATAAAGATTATTTAATAACTACACGCATATGAAAAAATAAAATTTAGTTTCTTTTATATCGTTATATTTTTTTCTAAATCTAAAGGAACACAGAAAAATACTATTTCAATATCATGGGAAGGAAAAGATGTGTTGTATCAATTCATGGCACAAAAAAAAAGTTGTTACACGCTAATGACAAAAAAAAAAGAAAAAATACTAGTAAACAATATTGACGACTTCAAGTCTAAACCTCCTGCTTGCACCTGTGCTAGTTCCTATTCATATATAATCCGGCTGGCCATGTTATTACCGGTGACCTCAACATTACCAATAACACTTCCCTGCGAAATGTGTTATCCAAAGGTCCGAAATATCATACGCCCACATCCATCAATTGGAAGTACAGCTTCAAAATACTGATGGATTCAGTCGAGGATTATGCCAGGCAATGGGTTAAACGCAAGAAAGAAGACGTAGATACTCATTCAGAATGGATAAAAGCTGTGAGGTCGTTGATACAAATCAGAATTAAGAAACGTAATAGGTCTATCAATACCCATGCTACATCAATCTTTAAAGACCCAAATATTGCAAAACCTACCGCCATGACAAATATGTTGTTGTCCCCGCAGATAAAGCCCCATACAACTTCGTTTTTATGTGCTAATCACATTACATAAACTTCTTGATAAATGAATTGGGTATTGACAATTCACTTGGAAACTCATCATATACCCCCACGACACTTACTAAAGAGGAAGTCCTGGATAATCATAGGTCTGTTCTATGTTCCTTTGGAATTTCAACCAAAGATGAAGAACTGGATCTTGCATAACTGTATTTGATACCTAAACTACATAAGTGTCCTTACACACAACTGTTTATTGCTGGGTCTTCCAAGTGCTCCACGAAAACTCTTTCTTAATTATATACATCAATTTTATCAGCAATCAAAACCGGGCTTCAAAATTATTGTGAGACTACCTATTCTAGAGGTGGCGTGAATCAGATGTGGATACTAAAAAATACTAAAGATCTTTTAGAGTACATACAATCTAAGACTGTTTCATCTTGCAATAGTATTAAAACATTTGACTTTTCTACACTTTACACAAGTATTCCCCATTCCAAACCAAAAGACAAATTGAAAGAGTTGGTATTGCTTTGTTTCATAAAAAAGGATAACCAACGTAGATACAAGTATCTTGTCTTAGGGAGGGATAAATTCTACCTTGTAAAAAATCACTTTGATTCAAACAAAAAATTCCTTGAAACTGACATTATCAAGACGCTTGATTTCTAGATTGACAACATATTTGTTACGTTTAGGGGACGTTTTTTTCAACAAACTATCGGCATTCCCATGGGAACTAGCTGTGCCCCTCTTCTTGCCGACTTGGTTGACCGTTATGGAATATCTGTTTCACAGATGATAGCGAATATGTTCCTAATGTCGTAAAAACAATCCCGTCCCCTTTTCACGAATGTGACCTACCGAATAAGACTTGTTACCGGGTTGGTACTAACATGAGCAACACGACGGGTGCCACATGTGGGGTAGGATCTGCTTACCCTTCTGCAGCATCTGAGATCACCCCAAGTTTTTTTTTTTTTTTTTTTTTTCGTCCTTTCGGTTAGGAGTTGATATTTTTTAACAATCTTGCTTATCATAAAATGTGCTTGTTGTTTACTGCAATGTTATTTACCTGCAAAACTCTTTAAAGAAATCGTCTTTACCCATGGACTTCCACATTTGTCTAGCCTCGAGATCTAATGTCTGTGATGACATTACATCAATACAGTTATGTACAGTTTCGCTCGGGGTCTGGAAGCAATTTAATCCATCAACATACACTACAAAATATTAGAAAATGTGTTTACTCTATACATTTTGTGTTTTCCTTTAAAATAACATATGGATTTCAGAGTCAATATAATTTTTATGCTTATTTGAAATGTTTGATTAAGGCAAATAAATGCTGTATTAAGACAATACCGTCCAAAATTCAGAATAACCTTGATTTAATGTTAAAAGAGTTACGATAATGTC
Source organism: Mytilus californianus (assembly GCF_021869535.1). Lineage (NCBI taxonomy): Eukaryota > Metazoa > Mollusca > Bivalvia > Mytilida > Mytilidae > Mytilus > Mytilus californianus. The sequence goes on along the minus strand of NW_026262593.1, from coordinate 30,488,537 downwards.
AAGAAAACAAGATAATTTTCAGAAAAAGGCAAACATTAAATTATATATAAACATGTACGTAGTAAACAGTTGTAAATAGTGGTCACTTAGAGGTAACAAGAGAAATATGTAGAAAAACGTTTTCATTAGGCAGGCAATAAAATTGAGAATGGAAATGGGGAATGTGTCAAAGAGACAACAACCCGACCATAGAGCAGACAACAGCCGAAGGCCACCAATGGGTCTTCAATGCAGCGAGAAACTCTCGCACCCGTAGGCGTCCTTCAGCTGACCCCTAAACAAATATGTATACTAGTTCAGTGATAATGGACGTCATATACTAAACTCCAAATTATACACAAGAAACTAAAATAAAAATGATACAAGACTAACATAGGCCAGAGGCTCCTGACTTGGGACAGGCGCAAAAATGCGGCGGGGTTAAACATGTTTTTTGAGATCTCAACTCTTCCCCTATACCTCTAGCCAATGTAGAAAAAACAAACGCACAACAGTACGCACAATAAAACTCAGTTTAAAAGAAGTCCGAGTCCGATGTCAGAATAGGAAACAAAAGAAAATAAACAAAATGACAATAATACATAAATAACAACAGACTACTAGCAGTTACTGACATGCCAGCTCCAGACCTCAATTAAACTGATTGAAAGATTATGTCTTCATCATATGAATATCAAGCACAATCCCTCCTGTTAGGGGTTTAGTATTATACCATCATAAAATATATGAGAAGAACATAACCCGTGTCATGCCAACAACTGGTTTTAGAATAAATATGTTTAATTCCGATGCAAAGACCCTATAAGTGAATCAATATTAAAGCCAAAATATGCAATCTTTAATGACCTGACAACAGTATCGTAACTATATCCCTTCTTAATAAGTCTGTTTAAAGGTTTTGTTAGCTTTTGAGGTGAATACTGACATACACGTAAGAGATGCATATTTAGAAAATGTCATGCAATTTGAGTAGTAAAAGGCAGCATTAAGGAATATAAGAATATAAAATATACATAAAAAGCATTAACTTTGGTGGATAATTGTCTCATTGGCAACCATACCACATCTCCTTATTTTTATATTAGATATACAATTGTAAATTAGACACCTCAAATTGGAGAGAAAATGACAAGAGATTAAGAAAAGCTCAACAGACAAATAAAAAAAAATTTGGAAAATTGTTTTTGAAAAGAAAAATTCTTTAAAAATGGAAATAAAGCGGAAGAGCTCCGAATGGATAGAAAGGTCTTGTGACTTTATAATCTAAGTTGGTTGCTCTGGGACAGTCAAACGGGGTTGTTCTGTTGAATTTGTGTATGGTATCATGATAGTAAAATGTAGGGAAGACTAAACTTACCTTTTTTATTGTCGCAGAGAACATCTATACTTTTTTCAATTGCTGTCTGATCATGTCCTGACATCATTAAATACTCCTCTGCTTGGGGACAATTCTTCATGACTAATCTCATGCAATCGTATAATTGTTTTCTTGATCTGCGAAAAAAAGAATCACTTGAAACTGTTTTCATTGAAATCACTAAATTTTTAAAGTTTTTAAACAAAAATAAATTATGATTAAACAATTTTCAATCAACGTCAAAAAATTTACTGGTACGTTAATACATTTGTGTTAATGATCCCATAGAAAAGAAGAATAAAATAAAAAAAAAAAAAATAGAAATAACACAATAATACTGGCATGGTTGACAAAAGCGGTAAAACAGGATAACTATTTACGCGACAATTGTAAAAATATGTCTCTTATAATAGAAACGAAAGGATATGGGGTATTCATCCAAGACACAAAGTCAGTACACCCGCAGCAAAAAAAAGCTTATGATGGGAAATGCATATTATTGAATATATACGTACCCACAAAACTTTTGTGCAGCATCCATATCTTTGCCAATGACTGCTCCCTCCACATCTTTGTCGTCTGAGATAAACATGTCGGGACTAAATCCAACTTTGGTATAACATCTTTGCATTTCTCTGTTCACCAGAGGTACACATATTGGTGACGGGGGTAACAGTCCTGGAATAACACAGACAATGTCGAAAATAAGATTTCAAGTTTAAAAGAAATTAAGAATAATATATAATGGTACATACATACATTTAAATATCTGCAAGCTGCGGAACCGTAGCTCTTATGCTCATTTGATAATTTTTGACAATTTGCAGACTATACATCTATGTCCACAAATTGTCAAAAATTATCAAAATGAGCATAAGAGCCGCAGCTATATGTACTAGCTCTATGATCCGCAATTTGTAAAATAAATATCATAAAAACCATAACAGCTATGATTCCGCAGCTACGTTGTATACATGCTATATAGAGTATAACTAATATCAAACTTTCAAAATAGAAAACTATCGTATATATTATATTTTTATCAAAAAGAAAAATAATTGCTTATCACAATAAATGCAAGCTACATCTACTTGACGATTTATATATTTCTTTTACTTTCCGGAGCCCAAAGATCCCCCCCCCCCCCATTTTTAGTGGGCTTCGTGTTGCATAGCCTTCAAGTTGGTTTTCTATGTTGTGTTTTGTATACTGTTGTTTGTCTTTTGGTCTTTTTTTTTAAGTTGCCATGGCGTTGTCAATGTATTTTCGACCAATGAGTTTGAATGTCCCTTTGGTATCGTTTGCTTCTCTTCCTTTTTGGCAATAAATGAGGTTAATTTGAAACAAACCTGCTTCACATACGTCCTGGACGATTCGAAGACCTTTCAGTGCCATTTCTTGTCCAAAATTATAATCATGAACATCAAGGCATGGCGGTTTGTCTCGTTTTCCAATTATGGCTGGGATAGCACAATCCAAAATGGCTTGCCTAGTTCTGAAAAGAAGAGATGCTTTGTGTGTCAATTTCACAGTGTGTAACTGTATCTGAGTAAAGATTAAAGGCTTTGTATGTATGATACTGCATGCACAGTTTTGAACCTTATTGATGTTTAATTATAAAGAATAACGACATAATATGTAGTTCATTTTTTCACAATCTGAAATCATGCCTAATATTTTAAAATGGATTTACCAAAACGTTGTGATTGGTCAATCATTTATGGAACTATGAACTTCTAATCAATGACGAAACGTTTTCATTTAGGCGTACACACAATGAAATCCGCAATCCTATTGAATTTAAAATTGGCTTAAAATAAAGATACGCCACCTCTAGCGAAATTTTCAAAAGTGTCCGTGTACCAAGTCAGGAATTTAGTCAAAATATAATCATCTACACAGTCAATAAAATGCAGTGACGGATCCAGAGGGGGGCGTAGAGGGCGTACGCCTCCATTTGCTTGCACTTTTTTTTTTTTTTTTTTTTTTGTAAAATGATTAATCAGACTAGACTTCGCGAACTTTGCCATTTCCCGTGTATTTAATTTTTATGCGACAATTCTTTACTTATAGAGATATTTTTCGCTCGTATTTACTGTAATATATAGGCTGAGGATGACAAGCATGACGCCTTCAAAGCGACAAAGTATTGAGCAAGAACGTATTGACTTCTATTTCACAATTCCACCCAACAGAAAGTAATACTCTATTACACTCTCATGAAAAAAGAAGTTCCACAGCAATAGTATTTACCTACGAAAACATGTGTAACCCCACACGCCCCAGCCCATTAATAATATTGCTGAATAGTGATCCCCAGTCAGTAAGCTATAGATATAGATTTAAAGTCTAAGGTACGGACCATTTGATTTGAGGGGGCAGTCTGAGATATTTTAGAGAAAAAATTGTAACCCTGATTTTTACCTTAAACAAAAATTCTGGCCGTATCTGGATTGAAAACAATAATCTTGTCCACTTTTTTGCTATTAGAAAAAAATATTTTCAACAAAATTATTTAGCATGAAATGAACATGATGAATAAAAAACGGGCGTAATTTTTTTTTGGGGGGTTGCATGTAAATCCCATATGTCTATATGTCTCCATGTGTCGACCGTCATTCACAACTTCATTGTCATTTCCGACTCATTCGTAGCCTTTGGTTGATTTGGAACCCCTCACTTCCCTGGTTGGTTGAAACATTTCAACCAAACATTTGGATAAAAATTGCTTGTTTGTCTTTCTTCGTGTCGGTCGTATTGTAAATTTCATTGAATAGCCGTATATCTTGTTTACAACAAGAAATCTGTGAGGTTATGCTAACTAACCATACAACAAACGAGAATTTTCCATGCCCATTTTTTACTGACAAATCCCACATCAAATATATTAATCAGTACATAGCTTTGGATCCATCCAATCATTTCATATTAGACAATTAATGGAGAGAATACGGCACCAAAAATGTCCAACCCCTACACTTTAACTATAAAATGCATTTTACACTTATTTTATGTTATTTAGCCAAAAAAAGGTCCAAAATATTTTTCGCCTCGCTCCGCTCGGCAAACTTTAATACTACGCCCCTCCTTTCAAAAATCCTGGATCCGCCCCTGCATGTCTTTCAGACAGCTTTGATGATTTTTATCCAAATAATTAGTGTTATATGAGCATAAATGAACGAATGTTCCGCATTAAAGACACACCTAAAAATATATGGTACGACTTCAATGCTAACGACCACAAATATCAAATTGGAAAGCACAAAAAAAAATCGAATGGGTCTTAACATAACACACATAAACCCGTCTTTTATCAACTTTGCATGCTGGAGTTGTGACATTTTTATATTTACTAGTACTGTTTAATGATCTAGAATTTATAGTCAAAATGAACTATTTCAATCAATACTGAAGCACTGTCTATTGGGTGGATGGTAGGTACTCTTGGGGAATGATAACGACCAAGCGGTAGTAAAATCTTAGATGTTTCCTCTCACACAACACGTGCATCTTGAATAACGTTCATCGGGCTTGGTTAAAACCACATAACGTTTCAAAGCAATTTTTCAGAATCCTACTACGACTAGGGGGTGATTAACGACCTTTACAACACAGTTCGACATAATCAACAAAGGACACAAAGACTTGTACTCCTGTAAACCACAGACTACACAAAAAAAAACCCAAAGCAATACAACTCTAATAAAAACATTGGGCGATATCGCGTGTTCCGGAGAAGTGTGCATTCCCTGCTAAATGATAAGTATGTCATTCTTTGTATGCGTCGCCCATCGTAATTTCTGGGTCTAAATCAAATCATAAATTTTAAGGTACCTGTTCAGGATAATTAATGGATGAATATATTGCTGGTCATCTAGAAAAACAAACTTAATTACATACTTGCAGAGTTGTTCTTTGAGACTATCCATGGAACTCGATGGCTTGGTTTCAGAAAAACTACCATTGCGTAACGTGTGGAAAAAAGAGTCCATAGTGTAGCCATTTTTAGAGAAACAATCAGTTTGAATTTGCAACATTTCTTGTGTACATGCAGATGGTAAAAATTGTCTTGGTTGTCGTACGACAAAAACACTACTATTATTCCCGGATTTAATGGCCTGCATTATTTTATTCATGACACCCTTGCCCTTCCTCATTACACCTCGCATAAACTGTGTCATATTACTTCTGCTATTTCCAAATCTGTTATTTAGATTTTGAGGATTTCTACCAGGACTTTGTTGATTGTCAAAGCCTGTCTCGCCACTATTTACTGCGCTAACACCATTTAATCTCATTGGTCTCGGCATTCTGCCTCCTTGTGGCATTGGACTGTTTAGTCGTATTGGAATTTTATCTCCTGTAAAGGCTCCCGTTGGTTGTGGGTTATCTTGTCCATTCGGTGAACCAACAAACTGCCAATTACCATTAGCATCCGGGATGGCATTCATTGATCCTCCTTGTCGTTGTTGTAAACCAGTTTGGCCATTACTAACACTTATCAACAGGGTTGTTGCTGCAAAGATATTATATGGCAGTTTTAATGATAAATTATCCCTGATTTTTTTGTGTAACTAAATTAAGCTTTCGGATGTTACAAAGTTTCTAAAATTTTAAGATGTTATTAATATTTCATATTTTTCAAATTGACCCCTCAAAACATTTGGGAATTTTGTATGGGAATTGTAACATAGTTGCATAATTATACACGTTACAGAATTAATTATAAAACAATTGATATGAATCACATCAGTAAAACCTTATACAATTTGTGTCTTTTAAAACTTTATGTTTAATGTATATATATTACACTAAAAAGCAATTTAAGTCATCTGAAAATGATTGCTGCAATTATTTTTTTTTTCTAATCAAAGTGTATTATTGTACTTCTAAATTGTGAGAAAAAAACCTATAAAACAGCTAATATTAAATACCAAGATGATATGAATGCCAATGAGACAACTCTTCACCAGAGACTAACTGACATAGAAGTTAACAACTATAGGTCACATTACGACCTTCAGCAATGAGCAAAACCAAAACCGCATAATCAGCAATAAAAGACCCCGAAATGGCAAACACAATTCAAAAGAGAAAAATAATGGTCATATTTATGTACAAAACAATGAACGAAAAACAAATATGACATACAGCAAGAAACGACAACCACTGAATTACAGGCTCCAGACTTGGGACAGGCACCTGCAGAATATGGTGGGGTTGAACTAGTTTGCTGGCACCAAACCCTTCCCCCTACCTGGGACAGAGGTTTAACAGTACAACACAAGAGCAGTTTGTAGTATGTTATATGTTGCTACTTTGGAATGACGTTTTGAGTTTAACAGTTTTAGTGTCATATGGAACATCGAATTTAATCTGACTTGTTGTTCACGAAGAATTTAACGAATTCACATTAAAAATTCATGTAAGATTTGTTCAATCAAGTTCTTTACATATTCATTTGACAAATTGATAAACATGTATTTTTAATCAATTCATTCAATACTTGCGCTTGATTCATAACATTTAGGAAGTTGTAATTATATTTCTGGAGGCGAGGCCATTGTATGGAATCTCCGTTTACGAAAACATGTTTAACTATGTACGTGTATGTTCTTCTTATATCGTTCCGAAAACTACATGTATACTTGCATTGTCACAATCATAGTAATTTAAACTCAAAACATAATTTATAAAAGGTATACGCGAAAGTAAATGTTACAGTACAAAATCAAGGAGATGTTTAATGATTGCTTCATTAACTGAAATAACGTCCTACTAATGACCAAAAAATAGAGACTATGCGGTATGACTTTGCTCATTGTTGAAGGCCGTACGATGACATATAGTTGTTAATTTCTGTGCCATTTGGTCTCTTGTGAATAGTTGTCTCATTGGCAATCATACCACATCTTCTTTTTTATATAAAGTATCAATAATTGAATGATTTTGAAATCAGTAGATATATGTATGCTAATTTGCATTCAAAATCGAGTGAAAACGTTACAAGTTACAAATGTTCGATTTTATCCGTTACTAAAGGGAATATACATTTAAAACTTTGTGAATGTATTTTATGTTATAATGGACATGTTTAGATGATAAGTAAAAAATCGCGAATTATTCCTCTAAGTATTTTCCACGGTAATGTTTATCCAAATAAAAAGACTTCAATGATAAAAAAGTGGGAGAAAATGACAAAGGGCAATACAAAATCCAGACAATATAAATACCAAAAGAAAAAAAGAAGAACAGACAAACATCAAAACAATACAAAGAAAAACTTACGACTGAGCAAATGAGTCCCTTCAAATTACAAATGGTACTTCGATGCTTTGGATTTTAAGAAGAACAATGGTTAACTAATATTTATGGATAAGGATTTTCTTTATTCCACATTTTCATTAATGTTCTAGTTCGATTTCTATTTTGTTATTTCGATGCATGATGTATACATGCATTTGAATAAAAGGAGAAAGTACTATTCATAATGATCAAGACGGTAAAAAATAAACAAGCGAACAATGACGATTATATAAATACCCGACCATATAAAAACAATGTACAACGAAATGAGTATTTTGACGAGCGACTCTGTCGAGTCTTTCAAAGCAGTTGTCTCAACTTATAACTACAGTCATTAAACTGGTCATGCTTTAACATTATTATGATTTTTTAAATCTTTTGTTAAAACAGATTTCTTTACTTTGAATACGGTTCAACTTTGTCAGGCCAGTCACTACAAGTTAAGAATAATATCGAATTGTAAAATAAATTCTGCTTCTCTTTTGAATGTGTTTTGAGTGACAAATATTCAAAGATATTTTCTATTTTATGGTTTATCTTATTTTTTTTAAATTCAACCTCACACATCGTCGTATCAAAATTAGAAAGCTGAGGGCTCAAGATACTTTAACTTTGTGACATAAATCACTAACTGTCGTGTACAGATGTCTTGAAACAAACGATGATATTTGTGGTGTATCAAACCTAGGTTGATCTGCTTTTTTCCCTTTTTGTTTTAATATTATTATCTTACCTATAAAAGAAAATACTTTGAATCCATAACCAAACATTTTTTTTTCTTACAAAATTTTTGAATAGTTGATCCTTTCTCAGTAAATCCAAGGCATTAATGTCCTCAAATCGCCAACAGTATTAGCGAATGAAATCATCAATGTTTGACATTGATCGATTACAAGGAACTTTGGGGTGGAATTGTCAATATCATACGTAAATGAATTTGTATTAACTATTTACTTTGTATTAAAATGTAGGCTTTATTTTTATGCAATTTCTATAAATGATATGCAAAAGAATTTTTTTTAAAATGAATAAAGGCATTATCGAAGAATATAATATAATTTGATTACTTAATTCAATGTGCATCTTGCGAGAGAAATAAAACAGAATTAAAACCCCGATTGTAATATAACTTCCACCTTAGTTGTGTTGGAAAATGATTTGAGAGTTAACTATTTTCTGTATTATGTTTTAAGAAATCCAACCAGATAAGTTGCATGATCAAGTCATTTGTTTGAGCAAATCATCGGTTTACAGTGTTAAAATACTTGCAATAATCCTTTTTTTTAGTGAATAAGCACCAATTCTGTTTCAAGGGATTAAAAACAGCAGGGAGAGTCTTTTCCCCAAGATATTTAATAAGATAATAGAATCCATCTACTTCGTGTATCTCCTTTACTTTTTCTTATTGTTTGTCATATATAGTTTTAAGAGAATACCCGTTGATCTTTTATAATGAGTGTGTCATGGTGACAGTTTGATTAAAAAAAAATATCATATCTAATTGAAGCCGTCTAATGCAAAGAATAAAGTACGTCGGATATAGATAAAAATAAGAAAAAAGTAGTAGAATATTAAAGTAAAATTATTGAATTATAGTTTTTTTTCTTTAATTGACTAATAGCATTGAGAGAATCTGATGTCATTTTTTTCGGTAATTCGCCCAAGAGCCACTTCATTACATGTCAAAGGAAGTCACTGAACATCTTCCTTGTCAATTGATTGGTCAAAAAAGGTTATGAGCAATATTTATAAAATGACCGAAAATTGGTCCGAAAGGTCAACAAGGATTCATCAACAAATATATATATACAAAATGTCTTTGTATGTTAAACCTGGTACATAATATATAATTGACTTATATTCAGTTATCCTCTTCCCAGGTTAAGCAAGAAAATGCAAAAGTAAATGTTCGATGTATTATAATATTTGGAAGGCATCGACCCGTTTGTGTGTTTAACGTCAAACAGAGCAACTGTATGATCTAAGCCGAGTTTAAACTGGAAGGTACTTCACATAATATGAACATTAAACGAAATGTAATGACAAAAGATAGAATGAATTTATCTATTCTTACAAATACAAAAAAACAGCATTTTTATGTTTTTTTTTTTTTAATATCTCGAAAATATCGAACACATGCAATTACCAAACAATATAAAAATAAGAAGATGTAGTATAATTGCCATCGAGACAACTCTCCACCACTGGGGCCAGTATCATGAAGCAATCTTAGTGCTGAAGATCATCTTAAGATCATCTTATTTGCTAAGAGTTTCTCTTGAAGTCATATTAGAATGATTGACAGTCCTTAAAATTCATGTTGCACTCGCAACCCTAAGAGTACTCTTTATCCTTTTCGGAACGATCTCTTAGTTTTAATCTTAACGACTGGTTATCTCGAACGTTGTAATCAACTTAAGATCGTCTTTGATTACTCTTAGCAAATTTTAAGTGTATCAGCATTCTTTTTTTACTGAAAACTTAACAGAAATTTTTAAGAGTGGCCAGGGGCACCCCTATCTCTCTCTTAGGTGATAAAATGCAATGTTCTTGCTTGTGCATTCAAGAGAGCAAATTTGGATATCCATAAGGATTTCAGAGATCGATCAAATCCATTGGATTCCTAGACGACTGTAGAAATATCCGTGATTACAGAATCGGAAAATTTCCGAGTACATGTAACAGCATTTTTTTCATCTGAATAACTGTCAGCATTGTTTCCGATTCGTCATTGTTAAAATTGGCTTTTCTTATAAAAATAAGATGTGGTATGATTGCCAATGAGACAACTATCTTACAAAGTTCAAATGAATTGGATGTAAGCATTTATAGGCAATCGTACAATCTAATTAAAATATAGAACTCGGATTTCGTTAAACTACGTATAAAATTGAACAATTCAATTGAGAAAACCAACGACCTAATCTATAACAAAACAATTGAAGAAAAACGAATATGACAGACATAGACCAACGTCAACCCACTGAACTACAGGCTTTTGACTTGTGACAGGCACATGAAGAATGTGGCGGGGTTAAACATGTTTTAGAGCGCTCATACCCCCCTAACCTGGGACGGTGGATTTACAGCATAAAAACAAACTCTGAAAAACAGTTGAAAAGGCTTAACTCATAAAATCGATACAAAGTAGAAAAACCGCTATCAAATACACAAACCGGACGAAGCAGAGTATTTATACATCCCTAACAACAAAAAAGACACAAACTACAGATCTGAGGGTACTCGCAGTTACTGACAGCTAGTTCAAAGCCAATAACAAATAATGAAAATGTCATGTATCAAAGACTAAAGTATCAGTCAGTACACATACAACATCCAAAAGATTTAGTGTAAGGACGTTATTAACAGTCAGAGAAACACATGACCTTTTGCAATGCCAAAATATAGGTATAAACAGATTCTAGTACCGTGAATAGAACCGTGAATGTGCATATGTGTATAACAATAATATTTATTATGGTTTTTAATTTAATAGTTATACCAATAAAAACAATATCAAAGGTCAAATTACATTGTTGAATTGGTAACCTTTCAGAATAATTAAATTTAGTTAAAGGAGTGATGAATCCTGATGAGTTTACCGGGATCGTATCTAAATGTTCAGGCTCTGTAAACAAGATGATAGGAATACCCTTTACCGTCAGATGTCAAACGGTCATTTTTGCCACAGGTCTCAAATAATCATCCGTTACCGTTTTTATTTTTGGAAAGAATTTATCGTGATTCGTCAAAATCAGTCGATTTTTTTATCGTCATAAAGAAAATGTACATTTTATCGTTATGCATCAAAACATTGTTTACCGTTATTCTTCATGAAGGTACACCCCATTTCAACCCTCAAACAACATCACTGTAACAATTAGGATGTGCTATTCTGTTTGAAATAATTTTTCTACAGGTACAGTCAAACTAGCAAACCAAATATGTGCAACTATGGAAAAATTAAGTAAATGGTTTTTAGTAATTTGTGTTAACGAAATCCTTGACTTAATAATTTACCAGTAATACATAGATTACGTTCATTGAAATCTAAAAACGTCACTACAGACCGTGGGACATAGCGAACGAGTTGTGATATATAAAAACAGCAAGACGGTGCCAAAGGAATATCACCGTCAAAAGATGAAAAATTAACAATAGGGAAAGAAAAATCGTCCCTTCTTTTCCTCGGATCGCTTAGAACACCATTTTCTTCCCTTTTGTTTTTTTATTCAGTGTTTGAAAATATGTCTCTACTGATATAAAAATAAGGAGATATGGTATGATTGCCAATGAGACAACTATTCACCAAAGTTCAAATGAAGTGGATATAAACAATTATACACGCAATCGTATGGGCTTCAACAATGAGAAAAACCAATACCGTGTAATCAACTGTCAAAGGCATATACATGAAAAATATGAAACGGCCTAATTTATAACAAAACAATTTACGTTGACAAAACCCAAACTGTTTAGTAAGGTGCAAAGCCGGGTAATCATTTTGTTTTCCGTGATTAGACTCATTTTACCTTAAAAATAAACACATTTTGCAAACGGAGGATAAGGAGATATGGAATGCTTGCCAATGAGACAAACTGTTTAGCAAAGTGCAAAGGCAATCATTTTGTTTTCATTAGACTCATTTACCTTCAAAATAAACACATTTTGCAAACGGACATATTTTAACTAAACTCGTTTTCTAAGAGAAATTATTCCTGATCCTGAATTTTCTAGTTAAATTCTGAATTCCGATTTTTTTGTCATGAATTTTATCCCTAGTCGGAACGTTGTTGGTTAATATTATATAAAGTAGGATGTTGGGGTTTGGTCAAATTATTTTTACTGGTATTTGTCAGATTGCGGAAACCAGTAATAAACTGGGTTTAATCCTTCATTTTCCTATGTATCGTATAGAGTAGCTAATCGGGTACCAGGTAAATCCACGTCGGCAAAATGGAAGGTTACAAAAAAGTCGCCGGTCTCTTGGTGATTGCAGTTATTTCCAGCTCTTTAGTATTTGCTGGAAAGAAAACACTTGTACTGGTTGACAACTGGTCATTACGCGAAACACATTCTATATTCTTCAGAACACTGCGAGGTTAGAAATTAATTACTCGTTGAAAATGAAATTCTATAATTTTTGTGTGACGGGATTGCTTCCCTTTGTAAATGTGGTAGATACTTAGTCTGAGCCGTAAGCGGTTGAGCTAAGGAAATACTTCTTTTGCTCCGTCGGTATACGAGCTTCTTTGTAACACAGAGGTCCCGGGTTAGAGTCCCGGTGGAGATGAAGATGATTTTGTAAGAAGAATCGTGCTCTCCGGTTACATTTCGTCATTTGCTTGAAAAACGAGAGATTTATATCCCATGACTAGTCCAAATAATTATGACGTCTTGGAAGGCTATTTTAAATTTTTGCTTTGTGACCTTCCTGTGACGTCATAATGCTGAAGCCACCATTTTCGGTTGTACTTTGAGAGCACATTTTGCTCTCAACTTTGAGACCCAATTTAGCTATAAAATTTTCATTGAAGGCTAACAATTTTTGCATATATAAAATCTCTTACCTTTTATGTGTTTGTTTGTGCAAAATATTTCCAATAAATCCCTACAGTAATAATAAAATAAGTTACAATTTCATCTGAGGCGGACGATTATCTAGTGTTTTTTTAAAACGTTTATCTGATTTCTCATGTTCTTTTTAGGAGAGTACAAAATATAAATTTCTGCACCAAACTCGGTAAAATTTGACAGACCCGGAACCTTTGTTTTATATTACCCGGAAATTCAGGTCCATCAAATTTTACCAAGTTTTGTTCATAAATATATTTTATACTCCTAAAAGGAGAAATCAGCATCATAAGGAGAAATCAGCTAAACGTTTTAATAAAGCAGTAAATTCCCTCTCAAAGTCCAACTGAAAATATGAGTTCGGCGTTATGACGTCTATGTAGGCCTCAAAGAAAAAAATATATAATAGCCTTTCAAGACGTCATAATTATTTGGACTAATCCCATGACCCGTAATTTGACGATATTGTCACTCCCTCACTATACACATATGCAAGTTTGACAAGTATTCATCGAGGGCCAACCCAAACAGTGATATTGTATTGCAATCTTCAATCTTCAATATTTGTCTTGATGACAGGGTAATCTCTTATGTAAATTATCATCTCTTGTAAAATTATAATCAGTTCAGTTCAGTTTCTTGTATATTCCTCCATTAATTGTGGAGCACTACCCATAGGGTAAAATTGTAGCAACTATATACACCTTAAAACATAAGGAAACATTCAATTTTGTACAGATTAAAGATATAATTACTAATGTAGTTTCTCCTTTGTACTTAAATATTGTAGGTGGCGCTTTTAAAAAATAATAATTAAGAACAAATTTTACTAAAAAAAAACTAAAAATTAAAAACATTGTATAATCAGGTAATTGAATTGGTATAAAGAAAAAAATGAAAAAGAATGTGTATTGAATTATCCACTAAAACGGTTCGTTTCCTGTATGTACTCGGCTAATACTTGAATGATATTTTCTGCATTTGACAGATTGATTGCTAATAAATTGCCTAAATCTGTTAGAATTTGAACTGTTATGAAGTAAATTTGATGAAATAATTTGTCTCTGGCATCAGAATATAGATAGTGTTGTACATCTTCTTTTTGTTTGCAGTGTTCACATATCACCCTGTGTTTGTCCATCTACATGAGGCTATTTTTGCCTCGGCCATAGTTGTATCGGCCACTGCATTGAATGATGTTCTTAACATAAGCATATGCATTATCAAGGATTTGTATCGCAAGTCTTACTATCCAAATTTTTGATAACCGAGAATAGAAAATAAACAATGTCATTCCTGGATAAAAAAGTAGACCCTTGCGAAAAATGAAATCAATTATTAAATTGTTGAAAAACATGAGTAACCTTTTTTTTACTAAGGACTGACTTATAAGTGTACTAGATTCAAGTTTTTACACATCTATGATCCTGTAACTTATTTATAGCAATGACCAAACAATGAAATATGGTCTGAATGGTGAATGTCAGTGAAGTCCTGTCTATATATTATGGTCCCAGGTTAAGTCCCATATAGTGACTAGTATATTTAATAATTCAGACATACATGATATGATAACTAATTATCAAATAATCAGAGGGATGGTTATGATGAGGACTTTATCATCCTTACATTTTAAATAACAATCATATCTTGTTCAGTATATTTAGACTTGTTTATAAAAACTATGTATATAAATTATATTTTTAGTATTCTTTGGGCATAATGTGTGCTTGGGTTAATTACATCATGTACAGTGTATGTGCAAAATTAAAATTATTTAATTTTACACATTTATAGTAGTTAATCTCTTGCTTAAATACTAAACATGCTCAATGTATTATCTTGTTATCTATCACCTTTTATTCCATCCATGTTGTAAGACATATCTTTTCTTATTTGTATTTATACATATTGCAATCTATTATAAATTGTGAATATTGGGTAAATGACGAAAACTGGTGCCATCAGAATTTCATCTATTAAGCTTTCTGATTATATATATATATATATGTATATAAGGATAGAAATAAAACAAAAAATTCTTTTTTTTTTCAGAGAAAGGATATGATTTGACCTTCAAGACAGCTGATGATGCTTCCCTGGCTTTGGTGAAATATGGAGAATTCTTGTATGACAATCTCATCTTGTTTTCACCATCAGTTGAAGGTATACATATTTAACCAAATCATAAACTTTACACATGTGCAAATGTATACATGAAAGAATTGAAAGAAAGAACAATTGCATAGTGTCTTGAGCTAAATGTTGTTCTTCCCTTTTAAAACTACTATGAACCAAACAAACAAACAAACAAAAATGTAATCATAGAACAGACATAATAAACAATCAAAACACAGCTACAGAGATAAACAATATAAAAGTCTTTACTGCAAATTTGGGCCCCAGAAGAGGCAGTGTTGTACATCGGCCATATCAAAATAAAAGTGTATAAACAAGTAAAAACCATAGAAATGAAACTAAAAACAACATACATGTACATCATCCTTTTTTTTTTGTTTTTTGTTTAATATATCAGCCAAAACCTATAAAAATTTTGTAAATGTTCTTTTAGTCTGTGCACCCTCAAAATCTGTTCACTATATTGACAAAAGAGCACTCCTTCTGTAGATGTCCAATCTTGTAAAAGGCAGAGTACATTGTAGTTGGTCATGTTGGTAAATGACCAATCAAAAGTGTTGTATAGACTACCTTATAAGAAAGATTTTGAAAAATGATTTTCTTTACTTTAGAATTTGGAGGTTCTGTAAATGTAGAGGCTATCACCAGTTTTATAGATGGAGGGGGTAATGTTCTTGTTGCTGCTAGTTCTCAAGTTGGTAAGTATTTTAAGTATTTGAAGTATTATAAACTTCATGTATATTCACTAAGAGTATAATTTAAGGATAGAATTTGTCAATATCCATTTCTCTTTATATGTCACCACTTCAAGGAAGGAAAACATATTGTTTTATCATTGTTTAACCTGCATTTGTATAACTTTGAAGTTACAAATTAAGCGGAATACCTAATATCTTTGATATAAACAGAGTTACTAATTTAGAAAATAATGTTGGTGTTTGGGGTTTACGACATAATAGAAAAGAGTGCTCATAGTATTTTGACGTCACACCATCTGATATAGATACCTAACTTCAGAAAATTAAAACTCATACTGGTCAGACATTGAAAACTTACAATATGTCTGAATGATAATAAACATTGCCAGCTTGATTGTTTGATTCTCATCTAACCATAATAATATTTCATACATAACATGATATGCACCTGGATAATAGAAAAGGAGGAATCCTTTGCATTTTTGTCTTTTTCGTTGGTTCTTAAGGGAAACATGGACAAAGTTAATCCTTAGTATTTTCAAATAGCATATTGGGATTTGAAATGTCACTGTTTCCCTAAAATTAATGCACCACATTAAGTATACTTTTATAATGCAATCCATTCAGATAGCATCATGATACCATAAGGCCCTTAGGAGGACATGGACCAAACCTACAAGTTCCAATTTTAAGTATACACAAATACAATGGCATTCTCACAACCTATTATGAAAGTGCTTTTTTTCTTTTGAATTATTTTTGGGACCACTTCAAACAAAATGTGGGCTCAAACAAATCTACTAAAGGGACTAGGATTCTTGAAGTTGCATCTCTTCATAAATAAATTATAATTTAAATTATATATTTTTACACAATTTTATGTCGCTTTGTTGCTATATTAATACGATTTTGTTTAGGGGACACCATCAGAGAATTGGCTACAGAATGTGGTGTAGAATTAGATGAGGAGAAGACAGCTGTGATTGATCACCTTAATTATGACATGGCTGATCAAGGAAAAGTAGGTCATGCAAAAATCTTATAAAAAGAATGCCATCAGCCTTTTTCATGCGCTTTGGATCTAATGCCTGCTGTTCTTTTATATTTGGTTGCATGTTTGAAAATAAATGTAGTTATGCTCGGGAACGCATTATCTTTCAGTCTTGACTTCAGTATTGTAAGCTTTATGAACGTAAAAATTATTCTGAATGTCACAAAAATATATAATCACTAGTTGCTAGATGAACTGGGTTTGTAACAGTAACATCAAAAATTCACATTTTCAAATGTTAGAATACAAATGAGTTATTATCCTATAAATTGAACTTACCTTTAAATCTCTGAAAATTTCAATTTTTTCATAAGAGACTTACAGTCAGGGGTACAACTTGTACAAGTAATTTTTATACGACCGCATGGTCGTATATTGGTTTGACGTTGGCGGCGGCGGCGTCGTCCGAAGACACTTTAGTTTTCGCACTCTA